>NC_041386.1:208779268-208790434 GCF_002162155.2 Triticum dicoccoides | reverse complement strand
CCGGCGCGTCGAGGTAGGGCGGCGCACGGGCATCGCGGGAGGACGAAGGGCGGCGCGCCCCGATGGGCTTGGAGGGCCCAGCGCGGGCCTGCCTGGGCCGGCGGCGGGAGGGAGGAAGCGGTGACAGGTGGCAGTTCCTGAGTGGCCGGGCACGGCGGCGCGGGGCGTGTCCGGCGGGAGCGGACACGTCCGGCTGCGGAGGGGACGAAATTTTAGGGTTAGGGTGGTTTTTGATCCGGGATTTTCGGGAGATGATCTATATATAGAGGTAGGAGGAGCTAGGAAGGTCCAAATGGAGTGCGGTTTGCGGCCACGCAATCGTGATTGAACACTCTAGATGATGGAAGGGTTTTTGGTGGGTTTTGGGCCAAATTGGAAGGGTGTTGGGCTGCAACACAAACTAGGCCTTCTCGGTCCCTTGGTTAACCGTTGGAGTATCAAATGAAGTCCAAATGGTACGAAACTTGACAGGCGGTCTACCGGTAGTAAACCGAGGACGCTTGGCAAGTCTTGGTCCAATCCGGAAATGAGTAACCCCCATACACAAAAAGATGTAGAAAGGACCACCGGAGGACATAGCAGCGCCGGAATGCAAAACGGACAACGGGGAAAATGCTTAGATGCATGAGACGAACACGTATGCGAATGCAATGCACATGGTGACATGATATGAGATGCATGACAAAGGCAAAAACACACGAAGACAAAAACCCGACACCGAGGAAAATAAAATAACTTAGGTCGGAAACGGCAAGAGTTGGAGTACAGATATGGTAAATTACATCCGGGGTGTTACACCTCCTCCTCCTTGAGCACCGCGGCAACGTTGGCCTCGCCCCGTTCCTCCTCCCCTCGCGGCCGGTTCCGCCGCCACGAGATCCGGGGGAGGGGGACACACTATCGAGTAGAACCCTCATCTCTGCCGCCAAGACACCACCGCGGCCTCGCCCTCTCCCCATGGCTAGAAGGGAAGGGTTGCGGAAAAGAAGAAGGAGAAGTGTGTGCAGAGAAGCGCCGCTCCTTTCACTTTTTATAGTGGGACGGGGCTGGGGGCTGGCTCCTCATATGGAAATGGCCACCCCGATCCTCAAATACGACCTCTCTGCACCCTCTATGACTCTGAGGGTCGAGGCTAACCCTCTGCTCCAACCACCAGTGCTCAATTTTCAGCCATGGCACTCCTCCACGTGCCCTCCGCATCCACCACCTACCACACCCAATGCATGCGGGACACATGGCAGGTACGTTCGAAATGGGAGGCAAGTGGGATGGCAGTTTCCGCCCCGTGATCATGGGACAAGGAGAATCCGCAAGCCATGATCAAAGTTTTCCAACAACATTGCGTACGATGCGTGGAAAAACCATAAACTGGCCGGGATCAAGTCTAACGAAGGAGCAAAGAAGACCTCAAGGGACTAGCCTCTACAACACCCTCGCCTATGCACTTATTAGGCCCTACCCCGATGATGCTCTGCAGCATGTTCGAGGTAGGCCCGGGGGCTTCTATCGCTGCAACAAACCCTGGGTCTGTTGCCCAAACCATGCACAGGCACGGGAGCGCCAGCCCAGACCAGAGTGTAGGAACCCCAGACATTCGAAGGAACAACATGCAGATCAAAGGGAGTAAGATCAAACCAGAGAAGCAGGATATCGTCAAGAGAAAAGCCTCCATTGCCGGGCAGGCGAGCCCGGCAAGGGGCGAGGCCGCCTCCAAGAACACACAACCAAAGCACCCCGGCAGGGCCTGCCAAGGCTCACGGAAGCAAAACCACCTCACCAACCACACTACCACGACCCACGTCATCGATCAGTGCGGTGTCAAGCCACAAAGTGTTTAAGTGGCGGCCATTTTCTATATGAGAAACCCTCAGACGACAACCGTCCTGCGATATGTCAAGCGAGCAGGCACGGAGCTGGCAAGATAGCCCGACAAGCCTTGTCGGGCAACCAATGGTGTGACATTGAGCGGCACATTTAATGCGCCCTGTCAGCCCACAGAGTTAGGTATGATAGCATTGTTTGCTATCTTATCAGTGTGTAATGACTACTTTTCCATTGTGCTAACCCCTTGATCTATAAAAGGAGGCCCATGGCAACCAAAGAAATGGTTAGAAGATTGGATAACTCACACCCCCGTACGTCTGTAGCCACTGTTGCCTCAGGGCAACCCTAACGGGCAAGTGTACTACGCTCCGCCACCACCCTTCCACCATCAATCCACCAAAGCAAGAGTAGGGTTTTACGCCTTGCAACGGCCTAAACCTGTGTAAAATTGCATGTGTGATCTCTTCCGTGCTGCCCCATGCTCGTCTGCTCTTTGTGCAACGCGTCGCCCCCCTACCGAACCAGCAAGGGGCCTCCTGGTCCCATAGGTGGCGGTGGTTTCCCGCGATAGTAGTCATATCACAAGACCCCGTCAATTAGTCTAATCACCCCCTCTAGACATGCTTTCGATCCTACAAGTGGTATCAGAGCTTTGGTCTCCATTTGCCTTGATTTCCATAGCTTTGGCGATCATAGCCTTGGTTTCACAACCGAGGAGAGTATGACGTCTAGCGAGGGAAATTACCACCGTAGAGGTCCTTACTTTGATGGTACTAATTTTGCTAGTTGGAAGTATAAGATGAAAATGCATATTCTTGGACATAACCCCGGTGAGGGAGTCCTGGACTAAGGGGTCCTCGGGCGTCTGGCCTGTTAGCCATGGGTCGGACTGATGGGTTGTGAAGATACGAAGACCGAAGACTGCAACCGTGTCCGGATGGGGCTCTCCTTGGCATGGAAGGCAAGCTTGATAACCGGATATGTAGATTCCCTTCTTTGTAACCGACCTTGTGTAACCCTAGATCCTCCCGGTGTCTATATAAACCGGAGGACTTAGTTCGGATAGGAGAATCATTATCATAGCCATACAAGCTAGACCTCTAGGGTTTAGCTATTACGATCTCGAGGTAGATCAACTCTTGTAATACTCATATTCATCAATATCAATCAAGCAGGACGTAGGGTATTACCTCCATGGAGAGGGCCCGAACCTAGGTAAACATCGTGTCACTTGTCTCCTATTACCATCGACCTTAGACGCACAGTTCGGGACCCTCTACCCGAGATCCGCCGGTTTTGACACCGACATTGGTGCTTTCATTGAGAGTTCCACTATGCCGTCGACAACAAGATCGATGTCTCGCCTTGTTCTCAAGGATAATATCACCACCGGAGGAACCCTGGCTCCTGGCCAAACCCTTAGGCCGGGCGGCTTTACCATGACCGCCCATTCGGTCATTAAGCCAATGATGACCTCTCAGTTCATCGAAAACCCCCTTCGTATCAACTCCAAACACTCCAAACAGATGGATCCAGCAGATCTTTCGTCTTTAAACGAGCTCCTAGATCGCATCGGCGCCCTGGGGGTCGCTATAAACTACGATCGGATTGGGTTAAACCCAATCAGAGAGAAATAAAATCTCCGCCGATCACCCACCAGATAGCTGTAGTCGAGGAGCGAGTCGATAACTCTTCCTCCATATTGAGGACGGACTATGTCCGGATGTCCGGTCTCGACGAGCCGGACACCTACCCGCGAGGTGAAGCATCCCGCCCTCTGAACATAGAATCAGACGACGAGCCTAAGAAATTAGTGGACATCCTGGAGCCCGATCAGTTAAGTTCAGAAGACCTTCAGACTTCGGATCCAAAACTGGGGCAGGGTTCAGATTTAAATCCACCCACCCACCCGAATACAAGCGCTCTCATGAGCATAAAACAACAGTCTCAGGAAACAGTCCACCACTTGTGGGCCAGATTCCTTCTTGTCAAAAAAATATTAAAGATTGCCGCGATGAGGAAGCGATCTCAGTGTTCCGCAACAATTGCAAGGACGAAGGAATCCTCAACGCCATCAACCGCCGTCGCATCCTACACTTCGCTGACTTGGCAACCATCGTATAGAAGTACAATGCAATGGAAAGCGCATGGAAAACTCAAGCAACTCGTTGGGAATCATCGGTCCCCACTCAACCCTTCATTTAGGAGAAAAGGGTGCACCCTTGCAACACGCCCGATTCAATAGTAAAGAAATACAAGTCCAGTATGGGGCGCGAAACTGTTCTAGAAGGATGGCTTGATGGGCCATGCAAAATACACGCAACACCGGATAACATACCAACACATAGCCTTAGAGCATGTTGGATACCCTGGCAAGTGGCCAAGAGCGGCGAGGATATCCTCACCAAGAATAACCGAGAACAACACCCCCAGAGGACAACGACCCCAAAGTACTGATGGTCTTCGAGACATTCCCTCCAACAACAAGAGCAAGAGAGCACTACGCGGACTCGCCGAAGTCTGTCAAATAGAAGCAATAAACCCTTAGAACAACACGGCTATAACTTTTAATGCCGACGACGAACCAAAATACAGGACAGTCCGAGCACCAGCCACCTTGGTCCTTAGTCCAATTGTGGACGACTTTCATCTTACCAAGGTCCTTATGGATGGCGGCAGCGGACTAAACCTCATCTACGAAGGTACACTCCACAAAATGGAAATAGACAAGAGCCGCATTGAGCAAAGCAGCATGACCTTCCGAGGAATTATCCCCAGTCGGGAGACGCAGGGTGCAGGAAAAATAACACTCGATGTGGTATTCGGCACGCTGGAGAATTATCGGTCCGAAGAAATAACCTTCCAAGTGGCCCCTTTCAACAGTGGGTATGATGCACTCCTAGGACGAGATGCATTTATGCGCTTCCAAGCCGTACCATATTACGGATACATGAAGCTTAAGATGCCTGGTCCCAACGGTATAATCACTCTAGCTAGTGATCCAGACATAGCACTCTGCACCGAGAATAAAAGTGCATCCTTGGCCCTCGAGGCATTATCTGAAGCCCTCACAGCCGAAGAATTAGCCGTGCTGCACTCTACGGTGGACAGGGATGATGTCATCCTAGACAAACGACCCAAATCCACCTCCTTCAAACTAGTAGAAGAAATAGTCAAATTCCAAGTCCATCCAACAGACCCCAAGAAGACAGCATCCATCGGAGCACAATTAGATCCAACGGTTGACGCCGCGCTATGAGAGTTCCTGCGCGAAAATTGGGATATATTCGCCTGGCACCCTTCTGATATGCCAGGAATCCCATGCGAGCTGGCCGAACACAGCCTCAATATATTAAAAGGATATAAACCGGTCAAGCAAACATTGTGGTGCTTTTCCGAACCCAAACGTCAAGCTACGGTGGAGGAGCTAGCCAAGTTAATTGAGGTCGGATTCATCAGAAAAATAAAACATCCGGACTGGCTGGCAAACCTAGTGATGGTATCAAAGAAGGACAGATCCTGGCGGTTGTGCATCAATTTTAAAGACCTCAATAAGGCCTGCCCTATGAATCCCTTCCCCCTCCCCCGCATTGATCAAATCATTGATGCTACCGCAGGACACGACTCACTGTGTTTCCTGGATGCATATTCCGGATACCATCAAATCAAAATGAAGGAGTTCGATCAAGCTGCAACATCATTCATTACCCCATATGGGCCATTCTACTTCAACACCATGCCCTTCGGGCTCAAGAACGCCGGTGCCACATTCCAAGGCATGATTCAAACATGCCTAGAGAAGCAGATCGGCAAGACAATTGAAGCTTACATGGACGACGTCGTCATCAAAACCAGGCGCGTCGATATATTAATAGACAATTTATGTCTCACATTCGATAACCTCCGCGCGTATGACATCAAGCTCAATCCTGAAAAGTGCATTTTCGGCGCTGTCGGAAAATTGATGGGCTTCATCGTTCCCAACAGAGGAATTGAAGCAAATCTAGCCAAAATCCGAGCTCTGTCACAATTGGCTACGCCGACAGACCTTAAACAAGTCCAAAAGCTCGTGGGTTGCGTGGTAGATCTAAGCCGCTTTTTCTCCAAATTGGGAGAAAATGCACTACCATTCTATCGTCTTCTATGGCGAATCGACCACTTCGAGTGGACGGATGTGGCAACAGTCGGACTGGAGGAAATAAAAACCCTTCTTGCGAGCAACCCAATCCTTGCCGGGCCAAACGTCGATGGACCGATGTTGTTATACATATCGGCAACACATCAGGTGGTGAGCGCCGTGCTCGTCGTCGAACGAGAATAGGACGGACACAAATTCCCGCTTCAGAAGCCAGTATACTACGTATCCACTGTCCTTACACCATGCAAATCCCGGTACCCCCATTATCAAAATATAGCATATGCGGTCTTCATGGCATCCCCAAAGCTTCGTCACTACTTCCAGGAGTGTTTGATCACGGTAGCTTTCGAAGTACCACTCAATGACATTATAAACAACCGCGATGCCATGGGCCAGATTGCCAAATGGGCCATTGAGCTCCTTCCATTTGATATTACATACAAACCACGTCGAGCTATTAAATCCCAAGTATTGGCTGACTTCGTCGCCGAATGGACAGAGGCCGAACTCCCTAAAGAGTACGGAACATATTCCAGTTAGGTTATGTATTTCGATGGCTCCAAAGTGCTGGCAGGGCTAGGAGCGGGCGTCGTTTTAACGTCCCCTACTAGAGACGTCGTTCAACACATACTCAAAATACTGTACACAGACTCCAATAACGCAGCTAAATACGAGGCCTTATTGCATGGTCTCCAGATGGCTATCTCCATGGGCATACAATGCCTAGAAGTGTGCGGGGACTCAAACCTCGCAATATCTCAAATAAATGGAGACTTCGACGCCAAAGATCCGAAGATGGCAGCTTATTGTAACGCAGTCATAAAAATGTCGGCCTGGTTCAAGGGGCTCGAGTTCCATCATGTGGCTCGAGAAAATAATCAAGTGGCGGGCGTTCTTGCCTGTACCGGCGCTAAGCGCGACCCCATCCCACCTAATATCTTTCTGGAAAGGCTTTTTAAGCCATCCGTGGTGTGGCAGGGGGAAAACGGCAACACTAGTCCGGATCCGAACATAACCCCTGATTCTGAAAACACCGACATCATCGGAGGCTCAACCACCGAAATAACACCATCGGCGCACCTCATCATGGCAGCCATTGGCCCATGGACCGAACCCTTCCTAGCCTACCTTAACAGGAAGGATCTTCCTAAGGACCAGAATGAGGCCTGCTGCATTGTCTGGCGCTCGAAGGCCTACAAGGTTCATGACGGAGAGCTCTATAAGAAAAGCGCTACCGGAGTTCTTCAAAGATGTATCTACGAGGAAGAGGGGCCGAAGCTCTTGGCCGAGATTCACGTCGGGCTCGGCGGTCACCACGCCGTAGCTCGGGCACTTGTTAGCAAGGCCTTCCATACAAGGTTTTATTGGCCGACGGCCCGAGCAGATGCACAGGACCTTGTCCAACATTGCGTCGGATGCCAACTCTTCGCCAACCAAAGCCATATGCCCCCACTGCCTTACAAACAATCCCCATCACTTGGCCTCTTGCGGTCTGGGACTCGATATGGTCGGACCCCTTAAAGGAGGAAGCCATAAGAGAAAGTACCTGCTAGTCATGGTGGATAAATTCACTAAGTGGATAGAGGCCAAACCAGTCAAAACAGCCGAAGAGGGGCCGGTAATAGATTTCATATCCGGCGTGGTACACCATTATGGTGTCCCACACAACATAATAACCGATAATGGCTCTAATTTCATAGCCGATGAAGTGAAAACTTGGTGTGCTAATCTAGGTATTAAACTCGATTACGCCTCGGTCTATCACCCGCAGACAAACGGTCAAGTCGAACGGGCTAATGGTCTTATTATGAGCGGCATCAAACCTAGACTAGTGCAGTCTTTGATAGAATCAGACAAGCACTGGGTGGGGGAACTTGACTCCGTACTCTGGGGGCTGCGGACCACACCCAACCGCACTACTGGATATACACCTTTCCTCATGGTGTATGGTGCAGAAACAGTGTTACCCTACGATATTATTCATGAATCACCTCAAGTGCACATGTATGAAGAGAGAGAACCCAAGCTTGATCGACAGCACATCCTAGATGCCTTCGAGGAGGAGCGCGACGTCGCAAAATCCCGTTCCGCATTTTATCAATAGCAGGCTCGCGGGTAACAAAGCAGAGAAGTGCGGGCCAAGACTTATAACGTTGGTGAACTCGTTCTACGCCTGCCGGAGAAGAAAAAGGACAAACTCAACCCCAAGTGGGAGGGTCCCTTCATCATTGATGAAGTTCTCACCAGAGGAGTGTACCGCCTGCGTGATGCGTCAGACAATCACCTGGAGCCGAACCCCTGGAATGCAACGAGACTACGATGATTTTATGCCTAGCGCCGAACTCTGTGTTCGTCTCCTCCCTCCTGTTATTAATGTTATTTTTTCTCTCTTTTCATTTTTTATTTTTTTTCTTTCATTTTGCTCTTTAGCCTTATGGTTTAAGTACGGCTAGACCGTCCTTACCTGATGCGTACACCTCTGCATATGTATGTTCATTATACCTACGGGCTTTCCGTATAGAAGCTTGCTATTATCCTTTGAGCATCAAGCTCACAACATATGCGTTTTTCAATATGTACCTTTTCTTCGCCATTATATGCATTGATATGACCTAAATTTTGGCCAAGCTGGGTTGCTTGGCTCCTGTGCTTATGCCCTACGTTCCCCGTTAGTTCGGCTAGGGCATAAAGGGAGCACCTCTACGATTGTTACTGTCGGGTCATCCGGATGTGTACCTAAGACTGGGTGAAGCCAAAAGCTAGCGTTCTTAAGGGAATATTCGGTGGGCGAATTAAAGATTTCCCCGCACTCATTCCATTATGAAACCCAGAAGTTACTTACTCTATGATTTTTTCAATCATAGTTCGGACATGCACATCAAACGCATGCACACCCAGGGAAAGGAACCCTTAACGAAGCTATTATCTCTGGAAGATGTTTCTTACATAATGTAATATAACATAACTAGCCGGATACACATTGTCTGTACAAGCAACTGTGACCCCTACGCCTGGTTCCCATGCATGCCCCGGTATATTCTACCGTTAGGGTATTCGGAAACACTCCGCACCTTCGGGTCCAGAGGTCGAAGCGAAAAGGTCGGCCATGCAAATTGTTTTTATTATCCAGCTAGAAGGAAAGTACATAGTCACTTAGGACTCAAAAACTTCCTCCTCTATACCATCCAACAGGCGGTCTAACTTACAATCCTGTTGTGAGTATCTAGCAGCCACCTCAACTTGGCCATATACTAAACTAACGGGAATTTCTTCCCCATTTGACCCTAGCGGTCTGACCCGGTCCATGTGATTCGGATCCAGCTTTGTATACCGCGTTTTTATCATGGCCCAGGCTTCTCGCGCACCATCTCGCCAGGCCAATATCTTCCACAGTCGAATACGCCACCGTTCTCCCTTGAACAGCTCCACAAGCTTCTCCATACTCCCTGGAGGGGAGTCGGATGGCCATAAGGCCTTGGCTACACTCCGCACTGCCTGCCGAGCTTGCTCATGCAACTGCAATAGCTCTTGCAGAAGATCCTTGATGATCCGGACACCTCCTCTTCAGGGAGGCCAGACAATACACCTGCAATCATAGCTATATCAGCTACGGTTACTTCCAAACTGGTATAAGATAAATGCGCCACATACTGAATATGCCGCCTCGCAGTTTTTTGTTCTCCTTCACGGAGTCAGCTAGCTGAGCTCGCACATCTTTCAGTTCTTTGCCCAGTTTGGTGTTTGAATCCTGGAGCTTCTTTTTCTCCTGAACGACTTTTGTTAACACACGCTCGCCTGCTGCTAGCAGTTTTTTGGCTCCAAGTTCTTCGCCTCAAGCGGCATCCAGCTGCTCCCGTAGTTGGTCTAACGGACCAATACAACGATAAGCAACCAGATTAGCATTGTTAGTGTACAATTATGATTTCTCAATGGAGGGAAACATTACCGGGGGATGCCTTCTTGGATTTCTCCAGTTTGGCATTGGCAGCAGACAGCTGGCACTGACACTTTTCTAGTTCCTGAGTTAACATGGTGTTCTTCTCCGGTAGCACCTAGTTGTACATTGATCCTTAAATCAGTTGTTTCAACTACTTTAAGTCTCGAGGGCTACTGGCATATGGTTATCATAGTCAGACAAAACAAACTTACCTACACATCTTTTAAATGTTGTTTTGTGGCCCTATTAAGCCCATCTTGAGCAGCTCGAATATATGCATCGGCCGAGCTGAAGGCGTTAAGTGAATCTTCTGGAAAGCAAGGGTCTCATAAAATGGCCCTGCGCGTCGATGATTCATGGCGCTCTCCACTTCCGAGTTGGTGACGGATACATCATCCGAGTCCTCGGCTGGAGGACAGTCTGGCGTCACCCCCGCATCAGCCCCCGTCTTCACGGCAGGATTTGAATCCTGGTTGTGGGAAGTATGACCGGACGGAACCCCAGGTATAGTCCGACACATCTTTTTCCTGATACAGGGTAAACGGAATGGTCACAGTTGGACGTGACTGCAAAAGTGCATACTTGCAAATTCATACCTCTTTGATGAAGGCTCGGCCGTATCTTCGTTTGCCTTCTTCTTAGAAGGCTTGCCTGGTATGGAGGATGCTCTCTTCGGAGATGCTCCCCGAGCAGCATGGCGCGCCGAACGCTTCCCCTTCTAAAGAACAGGACAGTGCGGTGGGTAAGGAGGAATGAGAAAACTCTTTTGGATAAGGTGTCTTCGGATTACTTACACGTGAAGCAGGAAGGAGGCCGGGGTAATCGGTGATAATGGGTACATATGTACCGTCGTAGCTCATCTGATAGAATATTCCCTCCTCAAGCTCCACAAATATGTCCGGATCTTCCTGATATCCAGGGTCGAGATCCCGGTTGCAATTCTCCGGCTGAGGGGCAGGGTCATAGATCCCCTCGACAGCCTTCCACCATTCCTGTTATGAGCAAGATAAGATGCTTCCTATCAAGAATGATTCAGGGACAAGAATAAAATGGTGGAGCTGAGCCTTACCTAGCTGGGAGGATCATACATGCAAGATCCGTCTCGAATTGGGAGACGGGTGAACTCCTCCTTCTCCCCTTTATACAGCTCGGCCAATATTTTGGCTAGGGCGGCAAGAGTCTTCGGGCCCTTTCGGCCATAGCGTGAGGCGTCGTCTTCTCCGTTATAACGCCACATGGGTAGCCCTCTGTATTGAAGTCGCTGGAC
>NC_041386.1:208757440-208779060 GCF_002162155.2 Triticum dicoccoides | reverse complement strand
TATCGAATTCGCCATCACCTTGGCTATTGACAATCCGGACTAGGCAAGCATCTTAATCTTGCCCAGTAGCAGGCTGATCTCTGCACTATCCTCTTCCTTGAGGCTCCGAGGATGCCAGCTATGGAGTTTCTTCAGCGGAGCTTTTGAAAACTCGGGGAGGCCCATGCGGATGGGGTCAGGTAGAGCGACGTCGTTTATGTAGAACCATTCGGAAGGCCACTCTTTGGGAGCTTTCTTCGGCGTGCCGGACAGGTATTCGATCCAGGCGACGCGCCACAATTCGGCTTCTCCCACTTGAAAAATTGACCCACCTTGATTGCGAGGGACGAGGTAGAACAGTCTTCTCCACAAATCGAAATGGGCCTCGCAACCCAGGAATAGTTCGCATAAAGCGACATAACCCGCGATGTGCAGGATGGAGCCATGGGTAAAATTATGCAGCTAGAGGCCGTAGTACTCCAGAAGCCCTCGGAGGAATGGGTGAATTGGAAATCCCATGCCCCTCACCAGATAGGGGATGAAGCGCACTCGTTCTCCCGCAGACGGATTAGGGAAATCCTATGCCTGGGTTTTGCCATTGAAGGATGCCAGTCCTGCTCGAACAGGGACCAGATCTGTAGGAGGGAGAAATCCCTGCGTTTACAGCTTCACTAATAGGCTGTGGGGCATGGAGCACCTCTTCCACTCGCCTCTCTCTAGGTTTGAATGGGAAGAGGAGCTAGGAATGTTGGCCATGTTGGAATGGTTTCGCCTGGCAGTATCTGAGGATTTTCTCCGCGTGATGCCGAAAGGATCTGAGATCCAATCCCTTTGAGTAGACATTCTTTCTTGCAGGGCTAGGGTGTTATTTGCAAAAAATACCCTGACCACCCACATTCGCCTGACACATGGAGGATGAAGTCATAAATGCACAAAATCCGAGGGGTGCAGCATTCAATTGAAAGCCGAACACATTACTTGGAAGACGTTGGAGGAGGAACGTGCCTTGCAATGCCGAAGACAGTCTGCGCACCGAACACCTCGTCATTGAAGTCTGGTTCGGGGGCTACTTAGGAGTCCTGGACTAAAGGATCCTCGGGCGTCCGACCTGTTAGCCATGGGCCGGACTGATGGGTTGTGAAGGTACGAACACCGAAGACTGCAACCTTGTCCGGATGGGACTCTCCTTGGCATGGAAGGCAAGCTTGACGACCGAATATGTAGGTTCCCTTCTTTGTAACCGACCTTGTGTAACCCTAGATCCTCTCGGTGTCTATGTAAACCGGAGGACTTAGTCCGGATAGGAGAATCATTATCATAGCCATACAAGCTAGACCTCTAGGGTTTAGCCATTACGATCTCGAGGTAGATCAACTCTTGTAATACTCATTTTCATCAATATCAATCAAGTAGGACATAGGGTATTACCTCCATAGAGAGGGCCCGAACCTGGGTAACCATCGTGTCCCTTGTCTCCTATAACCATCGACCTTAGATGCACAGTTCGGGACCCCCTACCCGAGATCCGCCAGTTTTGACACCGTCACCCGCCGTTTGGGCTATTGTGTGTATTAAGGGCATTGTTTAGCCCGGTATATGTTATAAAGACCGAACACCTTAGGGAGTGTTCGGCGTTGCGAGTTTGGCCCTATATGCATCAGCTCCGAATCATGTCTTTGGTCAAATGTTGGGTTTGCCCGGCTCCCACGTTTTGGTACCTTACGTTCCGTTATATCGGCTAAGGTAGCACTGGGAGAACTACTGCGATTGTGCCCTGGTTCATCCGGACGAGCACCTCAGTAGAGAAAGCCGAAAACTGACTGTCATGATATAGCGAGAGACTGGTCAACCACTCGATGACTCGTCGGAATCTTTGGGATTCCTCCGCATTAACAAAGGGCTGTTTCCCGGTCATGTACGTACGCGCCCCGTATTCGGACGAGCGCAGAAGTACCAGGGGCTATATAGTAGCCCCACTGTCAAACTCCTATGGCTAAGTGAAAGTGATAAAGCAATATAGTTCGATTGCCTCGTTCGCTGTGCTATCACCTCCTTAACGGACCAAGACGTTGGATCAAGTGTGGGTATGCATTTTCTGTGAACACCCCCACATTATATGCGTGGGGGCGGAAGCCGACGACTGCAAACTTTCAGGTTATATACATACTCCCTCCGTCTGGAAATACTTGTCCGAGGAATGGATGTATCTAGATATATTTTAGTTCTAGATACATCCATTTGTATCCATTTCCACGACAAGTATTTCCGGATGGAGGGAGTATATACATAAACGGCCGCACAGGAGGCATCATAGTACTTTCGGGCAAAAGCATAAATACAGCCTTGATAATTCAATAAAACATTGTTTTTACAATGGGAATACATGTCACTAGAACATTATATTCTTCGAGCACTGAGCCTCTATCGAATGAGCGCCTTCAAGAACTTCTTCAAAGTAGTGCTCGGCAGCCACTCGGCCTACGGCCGAACCCTGTGTCGCAACAGTGGTGGCCTCCATCTCTGCCCAGTATGTCTTGACACGGGCAAAGGCCATCCGCGCACCCTCTATGCACGCCGATCTCTTTACAGCATCGATGTGTGGCACAACACCAAGGAATTGTTGCACTAAACTAAAGTAACTATTCGGCCGTGGCCCTCCCGACCATAGGTGATCCACAATGGACCTCCTGGCAAGTCCGGGCAACCTATGAAGCTCGGCCCACTCGGCCATTCGCTCATTCAACAGCAGCGGACGGGCTGGAGCATGAAACTGTGACCAGAACAACTTTTCCACTTCGGGGCCTTTCTGATCCTTGAAGTACTCGGCCGCATCAGCAGCACTTGCAGCCAAATCCCTGTAGGCGTCCGCAGAACTCCATAGCCAGTCCAGAGGAGCATACTTCGGATCTCCAAACTTAGTCCGCAACAAGAAGGGCTTCCCAGACACGATATCTGCAGCTTGATTCAGCTCCTCCTTCGCCGCTCTAATTTTGGAGCGGGCTTCCTTGGCAGCCACCAGGGCCTTCTCCAGGTCCGTCGCCTTCACTCGGTTTTCTTCTTCCAGAAGCTAGTAACGGTCAGCGGCATCTTTTAACTCTACAGCCTTCTTGGCTAGTTTTTCCTTGCTCTCACAATGCGCGGCCTGTTCGGCCCTTAACTCTTCGGCCGCCTTTAGAGCCGCCGCATTGCTACTCCTTGCTTGCTCCTTGGCTCGGGTAAGCTCCGCCCGAAGGGTCTCCACGGTGGTAGCTCCATGTGCAGTCACAACTTATTAAAGATACTGGCATCATGCTACTCTTATTATGTGACGATCACCAGAGAAATCACTCACCCTGTGCCTCGTCAAGCTGCTTGTTGACAAGCACGATGTCGGCATCTGCCGCATCAAGTTGCCGCTTTAGCTTGGCAAACCCATCAGTCCGGCTAGCCACCAGAGCTTCAGCCACCTGCACATAAAGGTGGTCTGGTTATTACCTGGGACTATGATCCTCTGTTTGCCGCCGTTTCCGACAACAACCAGAGTCTCAGGGGCTACTATCTGCATAGGGAACACCTAACGTATGTGGTACTGTCAAAAATATACACTATTTCACGTACCTCGAAGCCTTTTAGCAGACTCATAAAGGCTTCATGCAAACTGCTTTCAGCGGATGAAATCCTTTCGATTACCATACCCATTAGCATACGGCGCACTTCCGAGACGGCCGCTTGCCCCAGAAGATCCTTCAACGCGTCTGACCGCATAATGTACGGTTCCGGACCCTTGCTGTCGCTCTCCTTAGGAGCCGGATACTGGGGATTCCGGGTAGCCAAAGGGTTATCCTCTGGCCTTAGTGGATCCGGAGATACCCTTCGCGATGACACTTCAAGGTCGCCCGCTTCATGACACGGGGTGTCAGGGGGAGGCGTTCCGCTCTCCATCATTTCTGGAAGAAGATCCCCCGAAGACGAACTCTGTCGAGAAGGGCTACGATCTGGACTACATATAAACATCGGTTATTTCTTTGGAAGTAAGGTAGGATGTTTCCACTATTAATTACTTTTCCATTACTTACAGCTCGGTAGAGGGCTGATCCCCGCGTGGACATTGTGCGGCAAGAATACCCTCCGAGGCAGGACCCTCTGACGAAGATTTCTTCTCCTGTTTTGAAACCTTAGTTTCCGGATCTTCAGAGGTAGTCCTCTTCCTTCCCCGGGGAAAGAGAATGTCAAATTCTTCCCTTTGGTTGTCCTCCCTTGCGGAGGCGCTCATTCCCCTGGTTGGAATAAATAGCGAGTGAGGCCCGCTTTCGCCCTCTCTATTCCCCCCATCATCTTCCTTTGAGGGCACTTGATAAGGCGTCGGCTCGAGCATCTTGTCCATTACCGGATTGTCCAAGCCCTCAGGAAGGGGGGCCGAACACCTGATCATCATCGCCTTTGTTATCCAGTCCTGGTCAAAGAGCGGCTCTTTAGAATGATGCCATGATAAATAAAAGGACAGTAGGTTCGACATGGGATTACTTACTTGGGCAGCGGGGCGGTTGCAGCTCAAACTCACGTCCTCGGTGGTGTCCGGACACTCTATTTGGGGTCCGAAGAACAATTTGTACATCTCTTCGAGCGTCATGCTAAGGAAATGCTGAATAGCTCGCGGTCCTTCCGGGTTGAATTCCCACATGCGGAGGGGCCGGCGTTTGCAAGGCTGGACTCGACGAACTAGCATAACTTGCATTACCATAACCAGACTGAAATCTCTCTCAAAGAGATCTCGGATACTGCTCTGCAGTATAGGCACGTTCTTTGCTAGACCCCAGCTCAACCCCCTGCTGATCCATGACATCAGTTGCAGTGGGGGGCCTAAGCGAAAGGTGGGGGGCAGCTACCCACTTGGCACTTCGGGGAGCTGTGATGTAAAACCACTCCCGCTACCACAATCCAGACACCTCTAGGAAGGAACCCTCTGGCCATGGAGCTTCAGCGATTTTGCTTATTAAAGCACCTCCGCACTCCACGTGCCGCCCCTCGATCATCTTCGGCTTCACATCAAAGGTCTTGAGCCACAGGCCGAAGTGACGGGTAATGCGGAGGAAGGCCTCACATACGACAATAAATGATGAGGTGTGAAGAAGGGAATCCGGGTCCAGATCATGAAAATCCAGCCCATAATAGAGGATAAGACCCCTAACAAAGGGATCTAGAGCAAGGCCTAGTCCTCGGAGGAAGTGGGAGATGAACACGACGCTCTCGTTGGGTTCGGGAGTAGGGATGACCTGCCCTCGGGCAGGCAGCCTATGCGAAATTTCGGCGGTCAGATATCTGGCCTCTCTCAACTTCTTGATGTCCTCCTCTGTGACGAAGGAAGGCATCCACCGACCTTGAAGGTTGGATCCGGACATAGTTGAAGGTCCGAAGCACCTGACCTGAGCTTTGGGTGTTAGAACTCGAGGCGGGGGAAGGATTCAATTGAGCACGGGAGGGGAAAAAGAAAAAGCCTCGTCCCCTTTATAAAGAGGGTGAATATCAAGCGTCCTCCTCATGGCCGTTTGGGACGTGCCTAAGATCTAGGAGTCATACCAACATGCACGGTTGGGTTACCCACGTCTGTATTGATGAGAATCCCGTGATAAGGGGGACACGATCTCTGCTTTGACAAGACGTGTCAAGAAAACTGCCTCGCGTTTTGTGCGGATCTGGTTGATAAAAACGGTTCGAATAATGACCGGGCCATGGCGTGATGTCATGCTGTCAAAACGTGTCAGCAGATTAGATTTGTGGAAATATTATTCTCTCTACAGTAGTATGTGGAACTTATTTTGCAGGGTCGGACACTATCCTTGTATTCAAACTCTTCCATGGTGTATTCGGAGGAGGAACCCGCCTTGCAATGCCGAACACAATACTGCGCACCGGACTCATCGTCATTGAAGCCTGGTTCAGGGGCTACTGAGGGAGTCCTGGAATAGGGGGTCTCCGGACAGCCGAACCATATCCTTTGGCCGGACTGTTGGACTATGAAGATACGAGATTGAAGACTTCATCCCGGTCCAGATGGGACTCTACTTGGCGTGGAAGGCAAGCTAGGCAATACGGATATGTATATCTCCTCTTTTGTAACCGACCTTGTGTAACCCTAGCCCCCTCCGGTGTCTATATAAACCAAAGGGTTTTAGTCCGTCAGACAACATACAATCATACCATAGGCTAGCTTCTAGGGTTTAGCCTCTCTGATCTCGTGGTGGATCAACTCTTGTAATACTCATATCATCAAGAACAATCAAGCAGGACGTAGGGTATTACCTCCATCAAGAGGGGCCGAACCTGCGTAAACATCGTATCCCATGCCTCCTGTCACCATCTGCCTTAGATGCACAGTTTGGGACCCCCTACCCCAGATCCGCCGATTTTGACACCGACACCCACGGTATTTTTTCAAAAACCATTTGCAATAGCAAAACCCAATTAGCAGGCTAATTCGCCATTAGTAGGCTAATTACCCTATTATCAATAATCCATTTATTAATCTAATTGACATCCATATTAAGCACATAATATATTTTATTTCCATATTAAGGAAGTAGAATTTCATAATTGAAATACATCAGAGTACAACAAGATATAGATTTAGCACTCAGCTACCCCATTACACAACTGCACCAGCACCAAGTTTCACATGCAACATGTAGAACCTTTCGAAATTAGCATCATAGACGGTATATAAACAGATGCATCTCATCTGGAAAATAGCCGAAGCGGAAGGCGAATATTGAGCCTTCATTCATGTTGAAGGTATTTGCAACTTTAGGCCAGTGCATGTGGATGGTTGACCATCCATCCTTCGTCCTCTTCAGGAACACTTCAATATTGAACCATGGGTGTTGTATGAAAACATTCCTCGCCTCCTGACCATAGAGGTGGGTTGAGAGGTAATCATTAGTGAACTGCTTTGGAAAGGCCCGAAAACAAGGATGTGCATAAATATCTTCTCTATATTGGAAATGGGGCAAAGGAATAAAAAAAGGCAAGGTCTTGTTGTTTCAACGTTGCCTTCTTCATTGTGCAGACAAAGATCTTGTTGCTTTTTTGTCGCTAATTCCTTTATCCTAACAATCTTTCTGAGTTTCTTGATTTGATTGATATTCATGGACAACTCATTTCCCCATATGCAAAAAGGATCAAACAGTGGGTCAAAACCTCTGATAGCACGACCTACATGTGCAAGACCAAATTGTTAAAAACCGAAATATTAGAATGGTTCCTGCAATTGCACAATAATATGCTATTAGACAATGGACGATGCATGTGCTAACCTCGATTGTAAACCTCAGTGCTTCCCATTGTTTCCGTGTAACACATATAAGGTAGTTAGTCATCAGGTTAAGTATTTACTACAGCCAAATTCAATTTATTCATCACATGGTATACAATAACAGAAAGCACCCACAACTATTGAACATCGCATTGCAGAATTGAACCAAACAGTTAACTAAACACCACAACGCAAATGAACCAAACGTTAACTAAGAACCACATTGCACAATGTATAACCAAAACAAGTATTCTTGACAACTTGGAAATATAGCAATTGTATTCGTTTCTCATGTATTTCGTAAAGATAAATTCGATTTATTTCTCACATGGAAGACAATACAAAATTGCAGCCTGAAGAATTGAACATCACATTTGCAGAATTGGACCAAGCAGTTAACTGAAGACGACAACTAATTAACAAAACAGTTGATAAGTGAGCACCACACTGCATGACATATAGAACATATACACTAGAGCAACAGATTGCATGGTAAAATTAGATAGCACAATTCACTAGAATTTGTGAAGGAAATGCAGGAGCAGCACACGCAACGGGTAAACCTAGCATGCTTAACCGGCATAGCTAGCAAATGGCAAGGTGCTCCTCCAAGATCTGGGGGTCAGCATGAATGGTAGCCATCGTGGCCTCATCCACGCGTGTGGCCGCGATTTGCTTCTCCGCTGCCAAATGCTCCTTGAGATCCTGGCTATAATGTGTGCACCATGGCTTAGGGCCACGCTTATTTGGTGGAGGGGTCGGTGATTTGGGTGGAAGGTATCGCACTCGCGCCGGCGGTTAGGGCATGTGTGATGTGGAAGGAGGAGGAGGATGGGGGTCGGGTGTGGATTACCTGCCTGGATAGGCGAGGCCGAGCAGCGTGAAGGAGGGTCACCGGTGAGGAGGCTGCAGCACTGCAAGCAAAGAGTGAAGGTTTCAACTTGGAAAGGAATGCAAAAATGGGGGAAATGTGGCTTTTGGTAAGGGGGAGCGGGGAGGTAGATATTTCTGTGGAAGCCGAAAATTTGGAATCGCCTTAGCGAAAAAACTGGCACGCAAAGTGTTATCGGACATGGTCCCTTATTCAGAACTGTGTATGATATGTGAACATCACAAATGATTCAGATAGCTTAACCCGTGTGTGATGAGTTTGAACGTCAAAAATTTTGGTTCGAATTTCCCTGGTTACAGTGGTCAACCACGTCATTGCATAATTTGGGTACACAAAGGAGACTAACTTCTTAATCAAGCAAGTTCAGCAATTAAACAGAGCTAGTTGACCTAAACATTACTCTAACAAATTAAAGACCGGCGCTCTTAATTAAACAAAACAAAGAGTACTACAATGGCTGGTGCTCGTCGATCTCCGCCGCCGCCTCCATGTCCAGCTCGCCCCCGACGGTCTCCTAGGGAAGGGGCTCCATGGCATCCATCGCACCATACTAGGCAAGCATCTCGCCATTCGCGTCTGCCATCTCTTTGGAAAAGGCCGCCATGAGCTGGGCGGACGCGATCTGGGATTGGATGGGCTCCGTCGTCGCAAGGTATGCAGTGGAGGAACGGACAGCTGCTCGAACGCTCTCGGCGATTGCCAGCTCTTCGGTCGTGGGTTGCCGACCATTGTCGGAGAAGCTTCGTTCGATTTGTGCGGTGACCGCCAGGAGTTGGGCGTGGGTGGCCTCAACATGGTCGTGGGAGGCCTCCATCAGGGCTAAGGCCGCCGTTGCGGAGCGGATAGCTGATGTGCCGCTCTCACCAGTTGTTATCCCCGAGCCAGATGTTGTTGCCGCCATAAGAGAAGCAACATCGGCCATTTGGGCTGCCATGGCCGCCCGGTCGCAGATTGTGGCCGCGCTCATGCACCTTGTTAGCACGCGCATGGAGGCTGTGGCCGCGCTCTCGCCGGAGTGGACCACCGAAGTTTCCCTCACGACGCGGGTCCACGTGCCCATCTTTCACCGGCGACGATTGAATAGTGAAATGATATTTGGGGAGCGAGCTAGTGTGCTTGAGACGCCGGATGTGGACTGTAGCCAACGCACCTTCTCACATAAGCCATAGGCATACTATACACCGACGGTGCTCCAGGATATTTTGTGTTGCATCTCACCCGGTTGGTGATAATAAACTGTGTGCGATCAGATTGATTTTTCATCTTAATTTGAATAACATAATGGGGTCACAGCAGCAATGGATGGTGTTTGAATTGCTAGACCTTTTATCTGGAGTGAACATGCAACTATATGTGTGTCGTCAAAGAATTGGAATTATTTAGGGTTCGTTTGAGCATTTTATACATTAAATTGGTTTTCTAGCCATTTCAAGTGCACAATTCAAAATTAAACTACATGCACATGCTCCGGTGCACCAACATGGGTTGTAAAATCATATATGTGTCCATGGGTTTATGCTTATCTCCCATGCAAGAAATGGGGATGAAATTCGAACACCATGACACCGTGGCTCTCCTGCAAATGTGGACGTACTTGCTTTTGTAATTCTAGTAAATCCAAAATTCGTCCAAAATTCATGAAACTTGGCATGCTATCATGGAGCGGCATCAACATGTCATGGTAAAAAAATTGTCCCATTTGGGGCAGGTTTGGGTATAAGCTTCTCATATACCAAAGCTTCTCACACAAGGGTGATGGTTTCGATAGGGAACATTTCACCTTTCTGGACGAAATGATATCCGTTGCCTCTGCTCGATTTCAATTTTTTCCTAGTGTCAACATAGAACAATGGGAGTGTTGTGTCAATTTTTGGGATTTTTCGGGGTTCGCTTGGACATTTTTATACATTAACTGAGTTTTCTGTGCATTCATGTGCATAATTCAAATTTGAACTACAAGCACATGCTCTAATGCATATAAATTAGTTGAAAATTTAAATATGTGTCCTTGGTTGCCTGCATAGGTCCCATGCAAGAAATGGGAATGAATGTCAAACACCCTGCCACCGTCACTCGGCCGCAAACATTGATATACCTGGTTTTTAAATTCTAGTAAATCCAAAACTCGCCTGAAATTCATGAAACTTGGCATGCTATAATGGAGTGGTATCAATATGCCGTGGTAAAAAATTTATCCCATTTGGGGCAGGTTTGGGTATATGCTTCTCACAAACCAGAGCTTCTCACAACAAGCATGATGGTTAGGGTAGGGAACGTCCCACCTTATCCCATTTGGGGCAGGTTTCGGTATATGCTTCTCACAACAAGCATGATGGTTAGGGTAGGGAACGTCCCACCTTTGGGGACAAAACGATATCCATTGCCTCTTATTGCTTCCAAAAAATTCTCGTGTCAACATAGAACAACATGAGTGTTGTGTCAATTTTTGTGATTTTTCAGGGTTCGTTTGGACATTTTTATGC
The DNA here is from genome assembly GCF_002162155.2 of Triticum dicoccoides. NCBI lineage: Eukaryota > Viridiplantae > Streptophyta > Magnoliopsida > Poales > Poaceae > Triticum > Triticum dicoccoides. Next base: position 208,768,418 of record NC_041386.1, on the reverse strand, counting down.
ATTAACTGAGTTTTCAATGCATTTATGTGCATAATTCAAATTTGAACTACATGCACATGCTCCAGTGCATATAAATTACTTGAAAAATCAAATATGTGTCCTTGGGTGCATGCCTAGGTCACATGCAAGAAATGGGAATGAATTTCAAACACCAGGGCACCGTTGATTGCCGGCAAAACATTAAGATGCCTGGTTTTTAAATTCTAGTTAATCCAAAACTCGTCTGAAATTCATGAAACTTGGCATGCTATCATGGAGCAGCATCAACATGCCGTGGTAAAAAATTTGTCCCATTTGGGGCAGGTTTGGGTATATGCTTCTCACAACAAGCATGATGGTTTTGGTAGGGACGTCCCACCTTTGTGGACGAAACGATATCCATTGCCTATTGTTGCTTAGAAAAAATTTCTCATGTCAACATAGAACAACAAGAGTGTTGTGTCATCTTTTTGTGATTTTTCGGCGTTCCTTTGGACACTTTTATGCATTAACTGTGCTTTCAATGCATTTATGTGCATAATTCAAATTTGAACTACATGCACATGCTCCAGTGCATATAAATTGGTTGAAAAATCAAATATGTGTCCTTGGGTGCGTGCTTAGGTCCCATGCAAGAAATGGGAATGAATTTCAAACACCAGGGCACCGTTGATTGCCGGCAAAACATTAAGATGCCTGGTTTTTAAATTCTAGTTAATCCAAAACTCGTCTGAAATTCATGAAACTTGGCATGCTATCATGGAGCAGCATCAACATGCCGTGGTAAAAAATTTGTCCCATTTGGGGCAGGTTTGGGTATATGCTTCTCACAACAAGCATGATGGTTTTGGTAGGGACGTCCCACCTTTGTGGACGAAATGATATCCATTGCCTATTGTTGCTTAGAAAAAATTTCTCATGTCAACATAGAACAACAAGAGTGTTGTGTCATCTTTTTGTGATTTTTCGGCGTTCCTTTGGACACTTTTATGCATTAACTGTGCTTTCAATGCATTTATGTGCATAATTCAAATTTGAACTACATGCACATGCTCCAGTGCATATAAATTGGTTGAAAAATCAAATATGTGTCCTTGGGTGCGTGCTTAGGTCCCATGCAAGAAATGGGAATGAATTTCAAACACCAGGGCATCGTTGATTGCCGGCAAAACATTGAGATGCATGGTTTTTAAATTCTAGTAAATCCAAAACTCGTCTGAAATTCATGAAACTTGCCATGCTTTCATGGAGCGGCATCAACATGTCATGGTAAATTTTTTGTCCCGTTGGGGGTAGGTTTGGGTATATGCTTCTCACAAACCAAAGCTTCTCACAACAAGCATGATGGTTTTGGTAGGGAACGTCCCACCTTTGGGGATGAAACGATATCCATTGCCTCTTATTGCTTCCAAAAAAAATTCTCGTGTCAACATAGAACAACAGGAGTGTTGTGTCAATTTTTGTGATTTTTCGGGGTTCATTTGGACATTTTTATGCATTAACTGAGTTTTCAATGCATTTATGTGCATAATTCAAATTTGAACTAGATGCACATGCTCCAGTGCATATAAATTGGTTGAATAACAAATTTTTGTCCTTGGGTGCATGCTTAAGTCCCATGAAAGAAATGGGAATGAATTCCAAACACCAAGGCACCGTCGATTGCCGGCAAAACATTGAGATGCCTGGTTTTTAAATTCTAGTAAGTCCAAAACTCGTCTGAAATTCATGAAACTTGCCATGCTATCATGGAATGGCACCCGACATGATGTGGTATTTTTTGTGTCCATTTTAAGAGAAGGCGCACTCGAATAATGACAGCCAAGATAGACATTTTGAAAAAATAGCTGCCACTTTAATATCTCAAACGTTTGTATAATACAAACCGTGTGCGTTCTGTTAACCATTCACGTGACGCCACGTGTCTTGGTTTTAATGGCTGTAGGAGGTGCCATGCGTACAGCTGCTTGACCTTGACTGAATGGGAGGCGTGCGAGCGCAGTCCAGTGCATAGGCTGACCGAGAGGAGTGCAAGCTGTCCTCGAATGCGCAGGATCACCAGAAAGCGTGCGAGCTATATGCTGCGCAGGCTCACTAGGAAGCGAGCCCTTTGACTTCCATGGCCGCCCTCCTTCCTCTCCATGCGTGCGCCCCCCTCAGTAGCATGGGACACCACCGTCGAATGCTACCTCTCAGCGCCGCCAGCTGTCGTCCTCCTGCCCCATGCCCGTCGACCCCGGGACAACATAATGCAAAGTGAGAGCGGGATTTTTGCATCTCTTCAATGCAAACGGTTCTTTTGGATGACCCGTGTGCAACCACTTACAAAAAATTTGGTGTGATTTGCATCTGTCATATTGGGTATGTTACCATTTGTCAAACTGGAAAGATTGACATTTGTTGATCTAGTAACATTGCCATTTGTCAACCTTGTAAAACATAGCTACAAGATGTACAGGCGGATCGTTGACATGAGGAACTGTCTTCTTCCTGACCCAGACGAGGGATCGAGCCACATAGCAGTGGTAAATCATCCGATTAATTGAATAAATTGCCGATTAACTTGCCGATTAGCCGATTAATCCCCTACTCGCTAGCCAACTGAGTAGCTACCAGTTAACGATTTCTTCAACAATGCGCATCATATATATTTTTACAAATTACTGTTCCTGGTTCGGACTATATTTTGTTCAAGGGTTTATCCGCGGGGGAGGCAACTCCGGCGGGCGCGGGTGCTAGGCGGCAGGGGAGCGGCGAGCAGGGGAGGCGCAGCAGGCGTGGCCGGCGGTGGACGCGGCAGCCGGCGGGTTGGTCGGCAGCGCGCAGCGAGCCGCATCGATGCGGGCAGGGACGCGCGCGAGCTCGGGCGACCGTCGACGGCATGCAACGGAGAGGGGGAGAAGAGAGGGGCGAGGCTCACGGGGGGGATCATTGGGCACGGGCAGCGGGGGTCGTGGTGGGGGACGGGGACGGGCGCCGTCGTCAGGGGCACGGGGCACAGTCGTCGGTGGTGCGAGGCGTGGTCGTCGGGGTGGATCCCTGATCCAGATCGGGGTGGATCCCTGATCCCACAACCGCGCCGGCCGCGTCGTCGCTCCCCTTTGCTCGCATCGCCCCGCAGCCCCTCCTCGCGCGTGGCCCGCACCGGCCCGGCCGTGCCACCACCTCCAGCCGATGTCGCGGCCACCCCGCTCGCCAGCCCCGCTGCTCTGCTGGCCGCCTCTCCCTACTGTGTGCCACCCCCGCGCGCGCCTATGCTGCCCCGTGCCACCATTCGTCGGAGCGCCCGTGGTCCCCTCGTGCACCCCTTGCTCGCGCCATCTTCTCCGGCCTCGTCTAGGCCACCACCACCTCCGCCGGACCGCGCCGGACTACGCCCGTTGCGCCCCAACCCCGCCGCGCCTGCCACCACCATGCCCTCCCCTGCTGCTGGCCGCGCGTCTCACGCCGCGCGCCTCGCCTTGCCGCTCCCCTGCCTGCGCCGCTGGCCTCGCCCCGGCCTCTCGTAGCCCTCCTCGCTCCCCCCACCGCCCGCTCGCGCCGTCCACCGGCGCTGCCGGACGCAGCTCCGGCCGTCCTAGCCACGACCGGACCCCCCCTTCCCGCGCTGGCTGCCCAGGTCCGTTCGCCCCGGCACCCCGCGCCTGCATGCCCGCTAGTCCCTCTGGGCCACAGACACATGGGGCCCACGGCCCCAGAACGTTTAAATAAACAAAAAAATATTAATTAATTATTTATTTATGTTTAATTAACCTAATTAACTAGTGTTAATTAATTAAACAGTAATTAGATTAGTTAAATCCTAATTAAAGTAAATAGTCAATGACAGTTGGACCCACACGTCAGTTTGACTAAGTCAACAAGACGGTTGACTGCTGACTATGTAGTTGACCCAGCAACGGGCCCCGTCTGTCAGTTTGACCGGTTAACGGTCATAGTTGACTGCTGACGTCATGATGACGACAACAGAATTCTGGATAATGTTAGATTTAAATAGATAAATAAATTCAAAAAATGGTTAAAACTTTAGAAAAACATATAAAATAAACCGTAGCTCGAATGGAAAAACTTTGTACATGAAAGTTGCTCAGAACGACGAGACGAATCTGGATACATAGCTTGTTCGTCCGCAACATATCCCTAGCATAGCAAACATGCAACTTTCCTCCTTCGGTTCATCTGTCCGAAAATGCGAAACATCGGGGATACTTTCCCGGATGTTTTCCTAGGGCACACCTCGCACCGTTACTTGTCATGTCATGCATCATTATGCATCTGTTTGTATTGTATTCATTGTTTCTTCCCCCTCTTCTCTCCGGTAGACTACGAGGCCGACACCGCCGCTGGTGCCTCGGTCAACTACGTTGTTGACGACCCCGACTTGCCAGAGCATCCAGGCAAGCCCCCCTCCCCCTTGATCACCAGATATCACCTATTCTTCTCTCTACTGCTTGCATTAGAGTAGTGTAGCATGTTACTGCTTTCCGTTAAATCCTATTCTAATGCATAGCATGTCCTTGCTACTACTGTTGTTACCTTTACGTGCAATCCTAAATGCTTAGTATAGGATGCTAGTATTCCATCAGTGGCCCTACATTCTTTTCCGTCTGCCATGCTATACTATCGGGCCGTGATCACTCGGGAGGTGATCACGGGTATATAATTACATACATATTGTATGATACATGTGGTGACTAAAGTCGGGTCGGCTCATACGGTACCAGCAAGTGATTCCGATGTGGGGGCTGAAAGGACAGGTGGCTCCATCCAGGTAGTGGTGGGCCTGAGTTCCCGACGGCCCCCAACTGTTACTTTGTGGCGGAGCAACAGGGCAGGTTGAGACCACCTAGGAGAGAGGTGGGCCTGGCCCTGGTCGGCGTCTGTGGTTACTTCAAAATAACACGCCTAATGAGATCTTGGTATTTGATCAGAGTCTGGCCACTGGCCTGTACGCACTAACCAACTACGCGGGAACAGTTATGGGCACTTGACGTCGTGGTATCAGCCGGAGCCTTCGTGACGTCAGCGACTGAGCGGCGCGCGCCGGGTTGGACCGTGTAATGCAACTTCCTTGGAAATGGAGGTTGCTAGGTCTGCTCAACGGCTGCCCTCGCAATGTGCAGGTGGGCAATGGACGATGGCCCAGACCCCTACGAGCATAGGATTTAGACCGGCGTGCTGACCTCTCTGTTGTGCCTAGGTAGGGCTGCGACGTGTTGATCTTCCGAGGCCAGGCATGACCTAGGAAAGTGTGTCCGGCCAAAGGTGATCGAGCGTGTTGGGAAATGTGGTGCACCCTGCAGGGAAGTTTATCTATTCAAATATCTGTGTCCCTCGGTAAAAGGATGACCCGGAGTTATACCTTGACCTTATGACAACTTGAACCGGATACTTAATAAAGCACACCCTTCCAAGTGCCAGATACAACCCGGTGATCGCTCTCTAACAGGGCGACAAGGAGAGGATCGTCGAGTAGGATTATGCTATGCGATGATACTTGGTGAACTTACCATCTACTCTCTTCTACATGCTGCAACATGGAGGCTTCCATAAGCGTAGTCTTCGACAAGACTAGCTATCCCCCTCCTATTCTGGCATTCTGCAGTTCAGTCCACCCATATTGCCCCTTTACACTGATACCAATGCATATGTAGTGTAGATCCTTGCTTGCAAGTACTTTGGATAAGTACTCACGGTTTCTTTGCTCCCCCTTTTCCCCCTCTCTATACGCGGTTGTTGCGACCAGCCGTTGGAGTCCAGGAGCTAGACGCCACCTTCGACAATGACTCCTACTACACTGGAGGTGCCTACTACTACGTGCAGGCCGCTGACGACGACCAGGAGTAGTTTAGGAGGATCCCAGGCAGGAGGCCTTGCCTTTTCGATCGTTGCTACTTTTGTGCTAGCCTTCTGCAGGCAAACTTGTTTAACTTATGTCTATACTCAGATATTATTACTTCCGCTGACTCTTGTGTTTTCGAGCCCCCGAGGCCCCTAGCTTGTATTATAAAGGTTGTATTATTTTAATTTGTGTCTAGAGTTGTGTTGTGATATCTTCCCGTGAGTCCTTGATCTTGATCATACACATTGCGTGTATGATTAGTGTACAGTCGAATCGGGGGCGTCACAAGTTGGTATCAGAGCCGACTGCCTATAGGAATCCCCCTTCCACACTCCTTGGCCGAAGTTGAGTCTAGTCGATGAAAATTGTTTTACTAACTTGGATGTGCGGCCCATGGGCCCACGTCGCCATTGGGTGTTATTAGGATCTTTTATTCCTCGTCTATACTCTGGGACTCAAATCTCTCTTCTATTCGGGTTAAATGAATTTTACTAAATCTAACTCTATGTTCTCGTAATTACTTTCTCCCGGAGAGCCCCTCACCCCAGATGATTGCTTGGTGCGCCGAAGGATTCCAAAGATACTCTCTGATAATATCCTGAGAACTTGTGCTCATTGCGTTTGCAATTCCCTTCCACCGTCAGCCCTATAGATAACTACATGCACTTGCCATTCTTACATTAGTCCCCAGTTGCTCTTGTTATTACGAGATACCTCAAAATACTCGTTGTTGTTCCGAGAATCCTTGTGCCTACTTCCTGGCAGTTCCTTGTCACCTGAATACACCTACAAATTAATCCTCACACACACCAAGGATTTGTTTCTCCCCATTTGGTCATGTGTTTCACCAAAGTCTTCGAAATACTAATTGATCTTTCGAAAATCCTCAACGTCCAGTTGTTCTTGAAATTCTTGCTTGCTTGCATTATGGTTAATCCCATAAGTATACTAATCTTAGTGGAATCCTTGGTCACTATCATTTTTGAGTCCATTGATTTAATAAGTTGCAAACGTTCACAATCATCAGTCGAATCCTAGGATTATCCTTCCGGCTCAGACGTCATTTTAAACATGAGCTGGATCTCGACCAAACAAATTGCCATCGATTGTACCCCTAAGGCTATTCAACTTATCCATCCCTAATCAGAGCATTGCTTCTGATCCCTTGTCCTGGAAATCAAAATTCCTTTGCATTTGATCTTTGAGTTAGTCAGTTGTTTCTATAATCTGACCTCCTTGCATTATTCCTTCCTCTGGTTGAGTACCGATGCTCACATCAGATGCCTTGTGGACCACCAGACCCTTTGTCAGATTTTATCCAACCATGTCCTTCATATTGAATAACCTTGTGAGCCTTTCCATGGGTATATAATGCCTTTGGTAAATTGTATCCTTTGCTTTGTGAACCATGCTCTACTTTCAAACTTGTATTATTTACTCTGAAGTTTGTGGTATATGTTCCTAAGATGCCCTCATGGGTTGAACCTACGCCTTCCCTAATCCGCATGAACCTGAAAGATTTCACGGGTCATACTTATCTGGTATTGCACCAGGTAAAAACTTTCAACGACTAATGTCATTTTTGAAATACGAGAGGTGAATGGAAGGTTATGCATTGAGCAAGTGGGAGTCAACCTTGAACCTTTGTGTTCATGCCCATGGACACGATGTAGATCCTATCATGGAAGCTTCTTGTAATAATCACTATTTCCTTGGTATAATATCCTTTGGTATCGGTGAATTGATCCATTGCAATCGTGGTTCTGACCATGATTGTTCTTCTTTGACCCCATTTCTAGGACAAGTTAAAGCACTTGTCTTTTGCAAGTCAATACACCAGCCCAACCTCTACTTTGATCTACTATCGAGTATTACCCTCTGGTATCTCGAGAATATCTAAGAACTGTGTTGCATCTTAAGAGTTCTCCATCAGCTGTTATTTCTCACCGTTTCCAATTTTTCATAGGTTCTGAGTTGTTAGTCGCTCAAGAACACCGATATGTGAACCAATTCCGCATTTTGGTATGATAACTCTTAAGTAATTTTCATTTCTTATGAGTTTAATCCTTCAAGTCATTCCTAGCATGATTGGTCATATCATTATCGTGCTAAATTTTAACTATGCTACCTGGTCCTTCTTCTTGGAGCACAAATTTTGACGATGAGCTCAGCTTACGTCGATCTTCCTCGTCATATCATTTCGCCTTGAACAACAATGCTTGATTTCGAGTTTGTGTCGTACCCATGGTTCCAATAACCTTTCGCTTCATCATTCCTTTAACTTGATGTCATCACCGATTGATTACATCTTCATGAAATCTCTCGACAAATGTGTCATGATCATCATCAGCATTATGAGCTCTTCCAAGATATCAATTGAATTCATGATGATAAATACCATCCTTGCCCTCAATGATTTGTGTTGTCATCGACCACTTTATTGCCTTCCCTCCAACACAAACTTGTTCGTGTTTTGTGATATACCTTGAGATGCTTGCTATCCAACATTTGTTCTTCTTTACCTTGGAGTATTACCATCTTTATGCTAAGAATGTCGTGAGAATTTCACCACCCCTTAAGGATTCTTGGTATGGTGATGCTTCTCGCCATCACCATTCTTTTCTTGGTCCCCATGTTGATTCCAACAAGTGAACGGTGTTGTTTGGATTCTTTCCTTCTAGCAACCCTATTGCTTTGCAATAAATGGTCGACATTTCATTCTTAGACCATTGGTTATCGAATCACCATTCTAACATTGATTATGCTACCTAAGACAGTATTTCGGGTGCACCTTCAACCAATGTTTAAATGTGTACGTTTTCCTTGGGCATACATCATTATATCATTTGATCTGAAAAATGTTATCTCCTTGTGCACATAATTGTGGAAATCCATCTTTTGAAAATCTCAATGAATTGTCGTTGAGTTCATCAGCCACCTCCTTGTCCTCTCCTTGGTTAAATGATGAACTCATGATTCAGAACTTGCTTCCATAGTTCATTTCCCCGATAATCTTACAATGTCATCTCGTCAATTTGTGTTGCCCCTTTCATCTTAGGCATCCTGAGTCTGAGGTATCCTGACACCAATCAGATCTGCATCTCGGTCAGCTATGATGGTTGGAACATATTTCCAAGAGTTTTCCCTTTAACATTGGTCTTTATATCTCCCGGTAAGGTGATCTCATGCCTAGCACACATGGCCGGAGGCCCTATTGTTATAGTTCCCTTTTAGCGAGGTTATCCATTCTTCCATGAGGAAATTATAAGACTTATTCTACAAGTTGTTCCTGATGAATCCTTTGTGTATCCATAGCCTAATCTTTACCTGGTGACCATGTCAATGCTATCTCGAAGCATGTCTGTGGTACTCCGATTTTCAACAAGAAGATTTGAAGCCCAATGCTAAATGTTTCCTGCTCAATTATCCAAACACCGTTGTATGGGTATGTCATGAAATTTCTCTCCCCTTACCTAAAAGAGTTTTCTACATTATATCCTGTCATGGATATCATGCTCTACTTGTCCTTGGGAAGGGTATACCCTTGAAATATGTGTTTAAACACATTTTCCTTTCCATTGTTCTGTTTAATCTGATAATCACATTTTCCATTCCATTGTTTGGTTTAACCTTTCTTGTGATCTATATGACCCAAGAAGAAATATTCTCCTACTTATGTAAACACTTCGCTGTACTATTCTGTCGGCAAGACCCTGTTACTATTGTTGATGACATTCCGGTAACCACCAAAGGACGGGAACTTTGCCTATTGGTCCGCCTCGTTCAATGAGCAGGAAAATGGTTCTCTTTGTCCCTCGCCCTTGGTACCGACATTGTTGCCGACATAATTGAAAGGTTACTCTCTAACATGCCTTGCTATCATGACCATGCAAGATGTCACCGCTCCTCCTACTTTTAACCCACATGGTGGGCCCATAACCCATAGTTCCACAGGATCGAAACCTGATGCTCCTATACACCCCAGCTCCGTAAGGTTATTCCTCATGCTTGGCTTCGTAGGAAATTCACGAGCCACCTTCCAAGAGATCATCAATTCTGGTATCAGACATAATACTTATTCTCGTTGCTCTCGACCCCTTTCACACTTTGTTTCAGGCATCGAACGATTGCCTACCCGCTTGAAACTTCTCAGGGTACCTCCTTACTTTACTCACGATATTTTCTTAAGTTTCAGTTCGAGAGTTACTTTCCGCCACCGTTCCCGATGTTAGCTACCAGATAGTCAACCTTGCAGAGGTTCGTTCTCCCGGAATATACCCACCCTTTATTCTTTCGTTAGTACGATGGAGTTCCCGAAGAAAGGATACCGACTTCATCAGGATGACCTGGGGAAGAGAAATAAAGACATCAACGTAATGGATCGACCTCTTTGAGAAGAGCAACCAAGACCGAGAAGACTCGATAGAATTTCGTAACCACATCTTTCCCCTTACTCCCCTCATAAATCTCGGGACGAGATTTATTGTCATGGAAGAGAATTGTGACGCCTTGATAATTAGACTACAGTAATTCCTTGCTAATGATGCCACGTCACCTCTGTCACTGTAGTTAATATCGGGATAGTTCAAAACTAATTCAAATTCAAAATTGAATTAGAGGCAAACAACAAAAGTTTTCAAACTTTAAAACTAAAATGTCCGGGTTGTGCCAAGTAATGCAAAGTTAATTGTGGTGAAGAAACCCCACTTTTATGAAATGTTTTAATACTCTAAAATGAATAAAACAGTAGCTGAAACGATTAAATAAGTGCCTTTGATATTTTATAAAATGATAAACTATTTATTTTTGAGGTAGAACTTTTTAGGGTAGTGGGTTATTTTGAAACCCTATTTTTGAAGCTATTGTCATATTTTACTAAAATAAAAATAAAGTAACTAAAATAAAATAGAAAGAATAAATGAAAGGAAAATAACAAATAAAAAAAGAAACCTCCCTCCCCCTGGGCCAACCGACCCAACAGGCCGGCCCAGTCGGCCACTCCCTCAGCTAGGCTGGCCCACCCCGCACCTCCCCCCGGCCTATATGGCCCCCTTGCTCCCCCTGAAACCCTAAAACCACTACCCCCACGATCCCCCTCACTCATCCCACTCCCCCTTTGATCTGGATCGGGGATCCACCCCGACGACCATGACTCGC
>NC_041386.1:208720400-208756733 GCF_002162155.2 Triticum dicoccoides | reverse complement strand
TGGCCGCGCGTCTTGCGCCGCGCGCCTCGCCTTGCCGCTCCCCTTCCTGCGCCGCTGGCCTCGCCCTGGCCTCTCGCAGCCCTCCTCTCTTCGCCGCCCCCACCGCTCGCTCGCGCCGTCCACCGGCGCTGCCGGACGCAGCTCCGGCCGGCCTAGCCACGGCCGGAACCCCCCTCCCATGCTGGCTGCCCAGGTCCGTTCGGCCCGGCACCCCGCGCCCGCATGCTCGCTAGCCCCTCTGGGCCACAGATAGATGGGGCCCACGGCCCCAGAACGTTTAAATAAAAAACGATTAAAAAGAAAAAATATTAAATATTAAATAATTAACTTAATTAATTGTGTTTAATTAACCTAATTAACTAGCGTTAATTAATTAAATAGTAATTAGATTAGTTAAACCCTAATTAGACTAAACAGTCAATGATAGTGGGACCCACACGTAAGTTTGACTAAGTCAACAGGATTATTGACTGCTGACTGTGCAGTTGACTCAGTCAACGGGCTCCGTCTGTCACTTTGACCGGTCAATGGTCTCAGGAGACACTATTCTGGATAATGTTAGAATTAAATAGATAAATAAATTCAGAAAATGGTTAAAACTTTAGAAAAACATATAAAATAAACCGTAGCTCGGATGGAAAAACTTTGTACATGAAAGTTGCTCAGAAAGACAAGACGAATCCAGATACGCAGCCCGTTCGTCTGCCACACATCCCTAGCATAGCAAACACGCAACTTTCCCCCTCCAGTTCATCCATCTGAAAAATGCGAAACACCGAGGATACTTTCCCAGATGTTTTCCCCCTTCGCCGGTATCACCTCCTACTGCATTAGGGCACACCTGGCACCGTTACTTGTCATGGCATGCATCATTATGCATCTGTTTGCATTGTATTTATTTTTTCTTCCCCCTCCTCTCTCCGGTACACTACGAGGCTGACACCGCTGTTGGTGCCCTGGTCAACTACGTTGTTGACGACCCCTACTTGCCCGAGTAACCAGGCAACCCCCCCCTTGATCACCAGATATCGCCTATTCTTCTCTCTACTGCTTGCATTAGAGTAGTGTAGCATGTTACTGCTTTCCGTTAAATCCTATTATGATGCATAGCATGTCCTTGCTACTACTGTTGTTACCTTTACCTGCAATCCTAAATGCTTAGTATAGGATGCTAGTATTCCATCAGTGGCCCTACATTCTTGTCCATCTGCCATGCTATACTCTCGAGCTGTGATCACTCGGGAGGTGATCACGGCTATATAATTACATACATATTACATGATACATGTGGTGACTAAAGTCGGGTCGGCTCATACAGTACCCGCAAGTGATTCCGATATGGGGGCTGAAAGGACAGATGGCTCCATCCAGGTAGTGGTGGGCCTGAGTTCCCGACGGCCCCCAACTGTTACTTTGTGGCAGAGCGACAGGGCAGGTTGAGACCACCTAGGAGAGAGGTGGGCCTGGCCCTGGTCGGTGTACGCGGTTACTTCAAAATAAAATGCTTAACGACATCTTGGTATTTGATCTGAGTCTGGCCACTGGCCTATACGCACTAACCAACTACGCGGGAACAGTTATGGGCACTCGACGTCGTGGTATCAGCCGAAGCATTCATGACATCAGCGACTGAGCGGCGCGCGCCGGGTTGGACCGCGTAACGCAATTTCCTTGGAAATGGAGGTTGCTAGGTCTGTTCACCGGCCGCCCTGCAACGTGCAGGTGTGCAATGGGCGATGGGCCCAGACCCCTGCGCGCATAGGATTTAGACCAGCGTGCTGACCTCTCTGTTTTGCCTAGGTAGGGCTGCAACGTGTTGATCTTCTGAGGTCGGGCATGACCTAGGAAAGTGTGTCCGACTAAAGGGGATCGAGCGTGTTGGGAAATGTGGTGCACCCCTACAGGGAAGTTTATCTATTCGAATAGCCGTGTCCCTTGGTAAAAGGATGACCCGGAGTTGTACCTTGACCTTATGACAACTAGAACTGGATACTTAATAAAACACACCCTTCCAAGTGCCAGATACAACCCGGTGATCGCTCTCTAACAGGGCGACAAGGAGAGCATCGCCGGGTAGGATTATGCTATGCGATGATACTTGGTGAACTTGCCATCTACTCTCTGATACATGCTGCAACATGGAGGCTTCCAGAAGTGTAGTCTTCGACAGGACTAGCTATCCCCCTCCTATTCTGGCATTCTTCAGTTCAGTCCACCCATATTGCCCCTTTACACTGATACCAATGCATATGTAGTGCAGATCCTTGCTTGCGAGTACTTTGGATGAGTACTCATGGTTGCTTTGCTCCCCCTTTTTCCCCTTTCTATACGCGGTTGTTGCGACCAGCCGTTGGAGTCCATGAGCCAGACATCACCATCGATGACGACTCCTACTACACTGGAGGTGCCTACTACTACGTGCAGGCCACTGACGACGACCAGGAGTAGTTTAGGAGGATCCCAGGTAGGAGGCCTTGCCTTTTCGATCGTTTCTACTTTTGTGCTAGCCTTCTTAAGGAAAACTTGTTTAACATATGTCTGTACTCAGATATTATTTCTTCCGCTGACTCTTGTGTTTTCGAGCTTATGTATTTGAGCCCTCGCGGCCCCTGGCTTGTAATATAAAGCTTGTATTATTTTAATTTGTGTCTAGAGTTGTGTTGTGATATCTTCCCGTGAGTCCTTGATCTTGATCGTACACATTTGCGTGTATGATTAGTGTATGGTCAAATCGGGGGCACCATACCTGGGCCCCCAGGCGTGCCCAGGTGGTTCGTTCCCCCCTCGGGGCACCCCTCTGGTACTTCCTTGTCCCAACTTGTGTCTTCTGGTCCAGAAAAAATAACCAAAAAGTTTTGCTGTGTTTGGACTCCATTTGGTATTGATTTCTGCGAAGTGAAAAACAAGCAAAAAAACAGCAACTGGCACTGGGCACTATGTCAATAGGTTAGTCCCAAAAAATGGTATAAAGTTGCTATAAAATTACTATAAAACATCCAATAATGATTATATAACCGCATGGAACAATCACAAATTATTGATACGTTGGAGATGTATCAGCATCCCCAAGCTTAATTCATGCTCGTCCTCGAGTAGGTAAATGATGAAAACAAAATTTTGATGTGGAATGCTGCCTAACATGTTCATCACATATTCTTTTCTTTTGTAGCATGGAAATTTGGACTTTTATATGATTCAAAGCAATAGTCTAGTTTTGAGATGAAGATTTCAATACTCAAGCATATCAACAAGCAACCATGTCTTTCAAAATATCAACACCAAAGCAAGTTATCCCTAGCCCGTTATGCTCAATCATTGATCCATTCATGAAACACTTCTGCATATTAGCTAGACCGAATGCTCAAGTACGATCATAGTGCCCTTTAGTTGGTGCTTTATAAGAGAAGATGGAGACTCGAAAATAAAATTTTCGTAAAGTAAATAGAAAGGCCCTTCGCAAAGGGAAGTAGGGATTTGTAGAGGTGCCAGAGCTCAAAGCGAAAAAGAGAGAGATAAAAACATTTTGGGTGGCATGCTTTTCCTGACAACGAAAATGATCGAGTAGTTCCCAATACTTTACATGCTAGATGTATCATAGCCGGTTCCCAAACAGAAAATAAATTTTATTCCTTTTTCCACCATACTTTCATATTCCACGGCTAACCGAATCCATGGGTGTTGTCCATACTAACACTTTCCAAGGAATTTATTATTTGACAACATAAAGTAAATTCATTTTTCATTTCGGGACTGGGCATCCCTAATACCTTTGCCTTACTCTCGTGCAATGTTAAGTGAATAAACACTCATCTTGAGAATAACACATCTAGCATGGAAAAATATCAGCCACCCCCTGCCGTTTCATGAGCGGTACGAGCACACAAAAGAGAAATTTATTTTGAAAATTAGAGATGGCACATACAAATTTGCTTAGAATGACAAAAGAATACCACATATAGGTAAGTATAATGGACTCATGTGGCAAAACTGGTTTAAGGATTTTGGATGCACAAGTAATGATCATACTTAGTGCAAATGAAGGCTAGCAAAAGATTGAGAAGCATCCAACCAAGAAAATAAAAATCTCACAAGCGACCATTAATTATAACTAACACCGAATAATGCACCACAATTAGGATATAATTTCATTGCATAACTATTTACTTTCGTGCTTGCATAGGGAATCACAAACCTTAACACCAATATTCTTACTAAAGCATAATTACTCATCAACATGACTCGCGTATTATATCATCATATCGCAAAACTATTACAAGGAATCAAGTTTATTTTGTCCAATGATCTTCATGAAAGTTTTATTATATCCCTCTTGAATATCTATCACTTTGGGACTAGTTTCATATGTTGCTTTTGATAGCTCAAACAAATCTAAGTGAAGAACATGAACATAAAAAATTTCTTCTCTCAAAATAATTTAAGCGAAGCATGAGAGAATTTCTTCAAAGATACTAAAGCACACCATACTAAAAAATATATAAGTGAAGCACTAGAGCAATTCCATAGCTCATAAAGATTTAAGTGAAGCATAGAGGGTAATTCTAACAAATCATAGCATAATTTTGGCTCTCTCAAATAGGTGTGTCTAGCAAGGATACTTGACTAAAAATAAAAAGCAAAAAAGCAAAGACTCATATCATACAAGACGCTCCAACGAATAAAAATATAGCTCCAAGTAAAATATTGATGGTCGTTAGAAGAAAGAGGGGATGCCACTCGGGCATCCCCAAGCTTAGTTGCTTCTCTTTTAGATAATACCTTGGGATGCCATGGGCGTCCCCAAGCCTGGGCTCTTCTTACTACTTATTCCTTCATCCATCGTGATCTCACCCAAAACTTGAAAACTACAATCACACAGAACTCAACAAAACCTTCGTGAGATCCGTTAGTATAACAAAGCAAATCACTACTATAAGTACTGTTGCAAACCCATTCATATTTTATTTTTTTCATTATATCTACTATATTCCAACTTTGCTATAGCTTATACCCTCCAATACAAACCATAAATTCATCAAAATAAGCAGACAATGCAAAGAAAGCAGAATCTATCAAAAACAGAATAGTCTATAGTAATCTGAAAACTTTCAATACTTCTGAACGACCAAAAGTTCTAAAAAAATAGACAAATGTGGAAAATTTGTTTGTAAATTTTGTGTACAAAAATCATGATTTTATCACGCTTATGTTAAAAATGAAAATTGTTTTTTCTGAACGCAAAACTTTATGTTTCTCAACAAGATCAAATCAACTATCACCCAACATGATCCCAAAGGCTTTGCTTGGCACAAACACTAACTAAAACATAAAAAACATAATCATAATAGTAGCATAATTGTGCAAACACTCAAGAACAGAAAGAAAAAGACAAAAATAAATTTTATTCATTGGGTTGCCTCCCAACAAGCGGTATCGTTTTATTCCCCCAGCTAGGCATAATGCAAAGATCTAAGTGTTATCATCTTTATTTCTAGATCCATAAGATGCCCTCATGATTGATTCATATGGTGGCTTAATTCTTGTTCTAGGGAAGTGTTCCATACCCTTCCTTAGTGGAAATTGAAATTTAATATTTCCTTCTTTCATATCAATCACGACACCAATAGTACGTAAAAATGGTCTACCAAGTATAATAGGACAAGAAGGATTACAATCAATATCAAGAACAATAAAATCTAGGGGCACATTATTCCTATTTGCAAGAATAAGAACATCATTAATTCTTCTCATAGGCTTTGTAATAGTAGAATCCACCAAGTGCAAATTTAAAGAACATTCTTCAATATCGGTAAGACCAAGCACATCACATAAAGATTTCGGAATTGTAGAAACACTAGCACCCCAGTCACATAAAGCAAAACACTCATAAATTTAATCTTGACTTTGATAGTAGGTTCCCATTCATCATGTAATTTTCTAGGGATTGAAATCTCTAATTCCAACTTTTCTTCCGAAGCTTTCATCATAGCATCAACTATATGTTTAGTAATAGCTTTATTTTGTTCATGAGAATGGGGTGAATTTATCATGGATTGCAACAAAGAAATACAATCAATCAAAGAAAAATTATCATAATTAAAATCTTTGTAATCCAAAAGAGTGGGCGCATCACTAGTTAAAGTTTTGACCTCTCCAAACCCACTTTTATCAATTTTCTTAACAAGATTTTCACTCTCCGAATTATCGGGATGCCTTCTAACTGAAGTTCACTCTTCTTCAGTCCCTTTATCATCAACCTTAATTTTACTAAACAAGGAATCAATAGAATAAACAACAATCACTTTAAGATCTTTATCATTTTTATCTTCTAGCGAGATTGGTTTAGCAGCCATTTGGTTTACTAGGGTAGCTTGTGCATCAGATATTTTTCCTAGCAAACTTTCAGCAAAAGCATACTTAGATTGAATATTACAAACTTCTCTACTAATATCATCAAGTTGTTTTGTTATAGCTTCCAGCACAACAGAGTGTTCCTTAAGTTCCTCGGTAAAATATTTATTATGCTCAAATTGTGTAGTCATATATTCCTTAGTACTTTTCTCAATTTCAAGAAAAATATTGGGGTAAGAAACATCATAATATTTCTTTGAGGCAATATGACTACGCAAACAAAATTGCACACAAAAATAGATCTAAGGAGAAAATGGCGAACAAAAAAGAGGGCGAATAAAATGGCAAATATTGTGAAGTGGTGCGGTACTAATAGATATAAGGAGGGTTTATGCACCAGGGAAAGTTGTGCGGTACTACAGAGGCTAGCAATGGTGGAGGGTGAGAATGCGTATAATCCATGGACTCGACATTAGTCATAAAGAACTCATATACTTATTGCGAAAGTTTTATTAGCTCTCGAAGAAAAGTACTACTCGCATGCCCCTAGGGTGGAGGTTGGTAGGAGTTAACCATCGCGCACCCCTGATTCAACAGCACAGACGGATTTCAATCAAGGATAAATTATGCTCCGACCTCACCGCTAATGTCAGCGGCCACCACTTTACATGCGTGAGGATTTACTTGCGTAAAGACTTACTTCCCTTAACACCATTATTGATACTCAACTTTAATTCCTTTACTAGCATGCCCCCATATTACCACCTCAATATCGGAAAACTATTGCAAGGAATCAAACATATCATACTCAGTGATCTACAAGTTTTATGTAGGATTTTATGACTAACCATGTGAATGAACAATTAATATTAACTATCTGAATAGATATAAGTGAAGCAAGAGAGTTTAGTTCTTTCTATAGAAGATCATGCTCTAATAAATAGAAGTGAAGCAAAAGATCATTCTACAAATAACCTATGTGTAGAGAAATAGGCATCCAAACTTCAAATGGTATAAGTGAATGTCGGCGTCCTTGGAACAGGGGTGCCCAGACTTGCCTGCATGCGGCCTAGGGCATGGCTCCACCAGTGGCCTGTTACGTCCCATCTTCACCAGCAACCACTCAAGACCCTCACGAGGGGCCAAGCCTCGCAAGACGAATGACACCAAGACCTCCTCCAGGGTGGCCTCCCTAGGCTGGCTCCCGAGGAGCGGAGATGTCTATGCAGGGGGCACCTCGCGAGGAGCGCGTGACGTGAGCCATGATGACAAACGCCATGCGGGCGCCAGCGGGCGCAAAGTACTCGTTGCCTCTTTGGTGCTAAAGGGGCAAGCGCAGGCGAGGAGTCCCGAGGCAGCAGGCAAAGGTTTCCATATTGGTGCAACGAGACCAAGACCAGCAGGACGGTAGGACGGAGGTCACTGCGGAGCCCATGACGGCGTCACCACCAAAGTCTTTGGCAGGCGAAGACCACCTTTTATCGGGATAACTTGTACTAGTTTTCTCCCTTCAAATTGGCCATTGTGGGATCCCTTCCTGCCTAATATTTGGGGAGAGGACCCGGGCCTCTATATATAGGACTAGCCACCACCGTAGGTAGGCATCTCATCTTGGACTGGGTCCATTCCACCAAGGCCACCATACAAGCTCACCGAGCTCAAGAACACCTCTCCTCGGGAGGCTGTTCATCCCTTGTACTTGTTCATCCTCAGCCTACAAGGCAATCCACCACACCACACTAGAGTAGGGTATTACACCACAACGGTGGCCCGAACCAGTATAAACTCGTGTGTCCCTTGTCCCTTGGGTTCGGTGAGCTAGGCTTTGAGATCGTGGCGAGAGCGTGAGCTAGGGGAGAGAGATCTTTGTGCACACCCCAATGTTCGAACCTCAAGGGTTTGCCGGAACCCGTAATCCGACATTTGGCGCGCCAGGTAGGGGTGGGCTGAAGCTTTTCTTTCGTCGATCCACGCTCTGCTGCTCCACCACATCCATGGAGGATGCACACCGAGCCCGCGCCGAGCGTCGAGCCGCCCTCGTCGCCCTGTCGCTCAGACAGCTCCTATCGGCGGGCCTCCCCATCGTTCTCCATCACCCGCCGCCATAGGCCCGGCGGGAAACAAGCAGCAAGCATCATCGTTGCACCCCTCTGTGCGGCCGGACAGCCACACCGCCACCCCGTCGCTGACTCCGGCCGGCTCATCGTCCCACACTCGTCGCGCGCCCACGGATGCGCAGGCCGCGTTGCTCATGGCACGCGAGCTCCTGCGCTATCGCCCGGTCGACGACCTCTGCGAGGGCTGGCTGGACCGCATCGCCGAGCTCGTCAGCGCCGCTAGGGGCTCCCCCGCACCATCTCTCTCACTGCCTCGCCCTCCCCCAGCTGCGGGCGACATAGCTCACGGAGCGCCTCCGCCACCTCCACACCAAGACGGCATCCTGGCGCCAAGACACGCGGCCCCTCGGCGCGACCCGCCGCGCCGGGTGCCTGCGCGTGAAGAAGGAAGCTGCCAAGAAGTTCCCCGGCCGCCGAAAAACGCTCCTGCACTCTCGGCGCCACCATGTCAAGACCGCGTGCCGCTTGCGGCGGCGGTGCGTAGGCAACAAGATCAAGCTCTGCCACCGTGACGGGCCCTGGTGGCCACAGCAGGCTATCATGCCTTCACTCCAGAGCTGCGTAGCATAATCTGGTCAGGCAAGTTCAAGCCAGACCTGCCTCCGCGCTACGACGGCACCCCCGACCCTGCGGAGTTCTTGCAGCTCTACGAGCTTAGCATCAAAGCGGCCAACGGCGACGCGAAAGTCATGGCGAACTGGTTTCCCATGGCTCTCAAAGATGGTGCTTGCTCATGGCTCCTGAATTTGCCCTGGGGTCAATCTCCTCCTGGGGTGAGATGCGCGGCCGCTTCATCACCAACTTCCAGGGCACCCGCGACCGCCCACCGGCCGCAGATGACTTGCGCCACATCAAACCGCAGCTAGAAGAGACCCTGCATAAGTACATCCAGCGCTTCAACAACGTTCGCCTCAAGATTCCCAAGGTGATGGACGAGGCCATCATCTCAGCGTTCTCTGATGGCGTCCGCGACGTCAAGTTTAAGGAGGAGCTCGCCATCCATGAGGAGC
Organism: Triticum dicoccoides; assembly: GCF_002162155.2. Lineage (NCBI taxonomy): Eukaryota > Viridiplantae > Streptophyta > Magnoliopsida > Poales > Poaceae > Triticum > Triticum dicoccoides. The sequence goes on along the minus strand of NC_041386.1, from coordinate 208,747,258 downwards.
TGTGCACGGTCCTGGAGATGTTTAACATGGCGACCAAGTGCGCAAGAGCTGAGGAGGGGTGCCTCTCCCTCCTCGAGTTCCCTGCTGCTGACCCAGAAGAGAATAAAGCCAAGGCCAAGGACGTGAAGCGCAACGGAGTAGCCGTGCTCGCGGTGGAGCCGGACACGAAGCGTGGCCGGGACCACCCCGAGTTGTCTAAGAGCAGTCGTCCGTTCTGCGCCTTGCACAACGTACACAGCCACAACACCAATGACTGCCAAGAGCTAAGGGCCATTCAAGATGGATGCTTCGGTCGACGCCCCGAGCGCAACGACCGGGGCTACGGCCAAGGAGGAGGACGAAGTGGGGGATGCTGGGACGACCGCGGCCCCCGTCAGGAGTGGCGCGACCTGCCTCGCGAGGACCACTAACAGGAACAGCCTCGCGAGGGCACCTGGAGGGACCAGCCTCGTGAGGACTGTCCTCAGGGAAATGCTAGCCTCCCTCCGCTGCCGCCACCACCAAGGAGGAATGACGACCACCATCAGGACGAGGGGGGTTGGGGGCTTCCAGGAGCCACATGCTATCGCCTGCATCTTTGGCGGTGCTCAGGCCCCAGCTTCCCAGTGCATCTTCAAGCAGTTTGCTCGTGAGGTGAACGCGGACCTTCCCAGGCTAGAGGCCACGCGCCCGCTCAGGTGGTGCAAGTGCGCCATCACCTTCAGCTCGGCGGACCAGCTCAAGTGTGCGGAGACCGCCGATGTCCTTCCGATGCTTTGTTCACCCGTCATCGGCAACGTCCAAGTCACCAAGACCCTCATTGACGGTGGCGCAGGGCTCAATGTCCTGTCCTTCGAGACGTTCGATAGCCTCCAAGTGCCATACGATCAGCTACATCCTACCAAGCCTTTCTCAGGAGTGACCGACGGCTCCACCACCCCGATAGGGCAGGCCCACCTCCCTGTCACCCATGGCCAGCGTAACAACTACCGCACCAAGCTCATCGACTTTGACGTCGCCCACATCCGTCTGCCGTACAACACCATCCTTGGGTATCCAGCATTGGCCAAGTTTACGGCAGTGACCCACCATGGCTACAACGTCCTCAAGAGGCTAGGGAGTGGCGGAGTCATCACGGTCCCCTATGAATAAAGAGATGCGGTGTGCTCCCTTGAGCGCGCCTTCCAAGCCGCTGCGATCTAAGACCCCGACAACAAAGGCACCACGTACCCTCCTGAGGCCATCCCCAAGAAGAAGAAGCAGCTACTCCACCTAGTGCCTAAGGAGAGCGTTGTCTCCAGCGGCATGATACGTCGTATCTATAATTTTTGGTTGTCCCATGCTACTATATTATCTATTTTGGATGTTAATGGGCTTATTTATACATTTTTATATTATTTTTGGGACTAACCTACTAACCCAAGGCCCAGTGCAAATTGTTGTTTTTTCGCCTATTTCAGTGTTTCACAGAAAAGGAATATCAAACGGAATGAAACCTTCGGGAGAGCTATTTTTGGAACAAACATGATCCAGAGGACTTGGAGTAGACGTCAAGAAAGAAACAAGGTGGCCACGAGGCAGGAGGGCGCGCCTGCCCCCCTGGGCACGCCCCACCCTCGTGGGCCCCTCGCAGCTCCACCGACCTACTTCTTCCACCTATATATATTCATATACCCCAAAAACATCCAGGTGCACCACGAAACCCTATTTCCACCGCAGCAACCTTCTGTGCCCAAGAGATCCCATCTTGGGGCCTTTTCCAAAGCTCCATCGGAGGGGGGATCGATCATGGAGGGCTTCTACATCAACACCATAGCCACTCCGACGATGTGAGTAGTTTACCACAGACCTTCCGGTCCATAGTTATTAGCTAGATGGCCTCTTCTCTCTCTTTGGATCTCAACACAATTTTCTCCTCGATCTTCTTGGAGATCTATTTGATGTAACTCTTTTTGTGGTGTGTTTGTCGAGATCAGATGAATTGTGGGTTTATGATCAAGTTTATCTATGAACAATATTTGATTCTTCTCTAAAATCTTTTATGTATGATTGGTTATCTTCGCAAGTCTCTTCGAAATATCAATTTGGTTTGGCCTACTAGATTGATCTTTCTTGCAATGGGAGAAGTGCTTAGCTTTGGGTTCAATCTTGTGGTGTCCTTTCCAAGTGACAGCAGGGGCAGCAAGGCACGTATTGTATTGTTGCCATCGAGGATAAAAAGATGGGGTTTATATCATATTACTTGAGTTTATCCCTCTACATCATGTCATCTTGCCTAATGTGTTACTCTGTTCTTATGAACTTAATACTCTAGATGCATGCTGGATAGCAGTCGATGTGTGGAGTAATAGTAGTAGATGCAAAATCATTTCGGTCTACTTGTCGCGGGCATGATGCCTATATACATGATCATGCCTAGATATTCTCATAATTATGCACTTTTCTATCAATTGCTCGACGGTAATTTGTTGACCCACCGTAATACTTATGCTATCTTGAGAGAAGCCACTAGTGAAACCTATGGACCCCGTGTCTATCTTTTATCATATAAGTTTCCCATCTATTTTATTTTGCAATCTTTACTTTCAATCTATATCATAGAAATACCAAAAATATTTATCTTATTATTATTATTATCTCTATCAGATCTCACTCTCGTAAGTGACCGTGAAGGGATTGACAACCCCTTTATCGTGTTGGTTGCGAGGTTCTTATTTGTTTGTGTAGGTACGAGGGACTTGCGTGTAGTCTCCTACTGGATTGATACCTTGGTTCTCAAAAATGGAGGGAAATACTTGCGCTACTTTGCTGCATCACTTTCCTCTTCAAGGGAAAACCAACGCAGTGCTCAAGAGGTAGCAAGAAGGATTTCTGGCGCCGTTGCCGGGGAGATCTACGCACAAGTCAAGACATGCCAAGTACCCATCACAAACTCTTATCCCTCGCATTACATTATTTGACATTTGCCTCTCGTTTTCCTCTCCCCCACTTCACCTTTGCCGTTTTATTCGCCCTTCTTCCGTTTGATCTTTTGTTTGCTTGTGTTACCATGTACCTTATTTTTGCTTGCATCTTCGCTTGCTAAAAGTTTATGGATCCGCATCCACTTGCTAATCTCTTTAAGACATCCAATTATGATGAACCTATTACTAGTGAGTTGAGTGCACTAGATTATATTTATGAGGTTTTGCTTGAAATTCGTGAATCTGAAAAGTGTGATCAATTACTTTATGAAGCGATTCACGATAGATCTTTGAATAAAAAGCATGATTGCAATGATTTTATTATAAATTATATTGATGTAAATTGTGCTAATAATATGCAAAACCCTAAGCTTGGGGATGCTAGTTTTGCTATGTCCCCTACTTGTTGCAATGATCATGATTGGGGTGACAGTGCTTCTTATGATCTTGAAAATTTATTTAAGCCCCATGATGAATATGAGATTGATAATAATGTTTGAAACATTGGAAGTGGGTTTGGAAGAGTGTCAACTTTAGATCCCATGTATTTTGAGAATGTTCAATCTTATGCAATTTTCTATAAAAGTGGGTTTGGAGAGGTCGTGACTTTAGTTAACGTTAATCCCACTATTTTGGAAGAGTGTCAACTTTGCATGCATGTGGATAATTTTGAAAATATTTTATGTGATAGCTATTTTGTTGAATTTTCTTATGATCCTACATGTAATTATTATGAGAGAGGAAAATATGGTTCTAGAAATTTTCATGTTACTACATTACCCCTCGTTATGTTGAGATTGCTATTGTTTCGTTCTCCTTCCTTGCATATGCTAGTTTTTGCTTGTCTTGATAATGTGTTTGCTTATATAATGCCTATGCATAGGAAGTATGTTAGACTTAGATGTGATTTTCATATGCTTCATGATGCTCCCTTCGTGTTTCAATTGCTATCTTTCATGTGAGAATCATTAAAATTATAGATGCCTAGCTTAAGGGCGTTAAACGATAGCGCTTGTTGGGATGCAACCCAATTTTATTTTTGTTTCTTGTTTTTTGGTTCTTTTTAGTAATAAATAATTCATCTATCCTCTGTTTAGATGTGTTTTTATGCTTTTAATTAGTGTTTGTGCCAAGTAGAACCTTTGGGAAGACTTGGGGGATGTTTTTGCGATCTTGCTGTAAAAAAACAGAAACTTTAGCGCTCGCGAGATTTTCTGCCATTTTTTGTTGGAGAGTGCGATTAGGTTGATTATTTCTGAAGATAATTAATAGACAAATTACTCACGTCCACCAATTTATTTCAGAATTTTTGGGGTTACATAAGTATTTGAAACCTACAGATTACTACAGATTGTTCTGTTTTTGACAGATTCTGTTTTTCGTGTGTTGTTTGCTTATTTTGATGTATCTATGGCTAGTATCAGAGGGTATGAACCATAGAGAAGTTGGAATACAGTAGGTTTAACACCAAAATAAATAAAGAATGAGTTCATTACAGTACCTTAAGTGGTGGTTTGTTTTCTTATACTAACGGAGCTCATGAGATTTTCTGTTGAGTTTTGTGTTGTGAAGTTTTCAAGTTTTGGGTAAAGATTTGATGGATTTTGGAATAAGCAGTGGCAAGAGCCTAAGCTTGGGGATGCCCAAGGCACCCCAAGGTAAAATTCAAGGACAACCAAAAGCCTAAGCTTGGGGATGCCCCGGAAGGCATCCCCTCTTTCGTCTTCTTCCATCGGTAACTTTACTTCAGGCTATATTTTTATTCACCACATGATATGTGTTTTGCTTGGAGCATCTTGTATGATTTGAGTCTTTGCTTTTTAGTTTACCACAATCATATTTTCTGTACACACCTTTTGGGAGAGACACACATGAATTGGAATTTATTAGAATACTCTATGTGCTTCACTTATACCTTTTGAGCTAGCTAATTTTGCTCTAGTGCTTCACTTATATCTTTTAGAGCACGGTGGTGGTTTTATTTTATAGAAATTATTGATCTCTCATGCTTCACATATATTATTCTGAGAGTCCTTTAGAACATCATGGTAATTTCATTTGGTTATAAAAGTAGTCCTAATATGATAGGCATCCAAGATTGGTATAATAAAAACTATCATAAAAAGTGCATTGAATACTATGAGAAGTTTGATACTTGATAATTGTTTTTAGATATGAGGATGGTGATTAGAGTCATGCTAGTTGAGTAGTTGTGAATTCGAGAAATACTTGTTCCAAAGTTTTTGATTCCCGTAGCATGCACGTATGGTGAACCGTTATGTGATGAAGTCGGAGCATGATTTATTTATTGATCTTCCTTATGAGTGGCGGTCGGGGATGAGTGATGGTCTTTTCCTACCAATCCATCCCCTAGGAGCATGCGCATAGTACTTTGCTTCAATAACTAATAGATTTTTGCAATAAGTATATGAGTTCTTTATGACTAATGTTGAGTCCATGGATTATACGCACTCTCACCCTTCCACCATTGCTAGCCTCTCTAGTACCGCACAACTTTCGCCGGTACCATAAACCCACCATATACCTTCCTCAAAACAACCACCATACCTACCTATTATGGCATTTCCATTGCCATTCCGAGATATATTACCATGCAACTTACCACCGCTCCGTTTGTTATGACACATTACATCATTGTCATATTGCTTTGCATAATCATGTAGTTGGCATAATATTTGTGGAAAAGCCACCGTTCATAATTCTTTCATACATGTCACTCGTAAGTCATTGCACATCCCGGTACACCGCCGGAGGCATTCATATAGAGTTATATTTTGTTCTAAGTATCGAGTTGTAATTCTTGAGTTGTAAGTAAATAAAAGTGTGATAATTATCATTATTGGAGCATTGTCCCAAGTGAGGAAAGGATGATGGAGACTATGATTCCCCCACAAGTCGGGATGAGACTCCGGACAAAAAATAATAAAAAAAGAGAAAAAAGAGGCCATTAAAAAAGGAGAGAAAAGTCCAAATAAAAAAATGAGAGAAAAAGAGAGAAGGAACAATGTTACTATCCTTTTACCACACTTGTGCTTCAAAGTAGCACCATGATCTTCATGATAGAGAGTCTCCTATGTTGTCACTTTCATATACTAGTGGGAATTTTACATTATAGAACTTGGCTTGTATATTCCAATGATGGGCTTCCTCAAAATGACCTAGGTCTTCGTGAGCAAGCAAGTTGGATGCACACCCACTTAGTTTCTTTTGTTGAGCTTTCATACACTTATAGCTCTAGTGCATCCGTTGCATGGCAATCCCTACTCACTCACATTGATATCTATTGATGGGCATCTCCATAGCCCGTTGATATGCCTAGTTGATATGAGACTATCTTCTCCCTTTTTGTCTTCTCCACAACCACCATTATATTCCACATATAGTGCTATGTCCATGGCTCACGCTCATATCTGCGTGAAGATTGAAAAAGTTTGAGAACATCAAAAGTATGAAACAATTGCTTGGCTTGTCATCGGGGTTGTGCATAATTTAAATACTTTGTGTGGTGGAGATAGAGCATAGCCTGACTATATGATTTTGTAGGGATAACTTTCTTTGGCCGTGTCATTTTGAGAGGACATAATTGCTTTGTTAGTATGCTTGAAGTATTATTATTTTTATGTCAATATTAAACTTTTGTCTTGAATCTTTCGGATATGAACATTCATGCCACAATCAAGAAAAATTACATTGAGAATTATGCTAGGTAGAATTCCACGTCAAAAATTCTATTTTTATCATTTACCTACTCAAGGACGAGCAGGAATTAAGCTTGGGGATGCTTGATACGTCTCCAACGTATCTATAATTTTTTATTGTTCCATGCTATTATATTTTCTATTTTGGATGTTAATGGGCTTATTTATACACTTTTATATTATTTTTGGGACTAACCTACTAACCCAAGGCCCAATGCAAATTGCTGTTTTTTTGCATATTTTAGTGTTTCGCAGAAAAGGAATATCAAACGGAATCCAAACGGAATGAAACCTTCGAGAGAGCTATTTTTGGAACAAACGTAATCCAGAGGACTTGGAGTAGACGTCAAGAAAGAAACAAGGTGGACACGAGGCAGGAGGGCGCGCCTGCCCCCCTCGGCGCGCCCCCCACCCTCGTGGGCCCCTCGCAGCTCCACCAACCTACTTCTTCCTCCTATATATATTCATATACCCCGAAAACATCCAGGAGCACCACGAAACCCTATTTCCACCGCCGCAACCTTCTGTACCCAAGAGATCCCATCTTCAGGCCTTTTTCGGAGCTCCGCCGCAGGGGGAATCGATCACGGACGGCTTCTACATCAACACCATAGCCTCTCCGATGATGTGTGAGTAGTTTACCACAGACCTTCGGGTCCGTAGTTATTAGCTAGATGCCTTCTTCTCTCTCTTTGGATCTCAATACAATGTTCTCCTTGATCTTCTTGGAGATATATTTGATGTAACTCTTTTTGCGGTGTGTTTGTCGAGATCCGATGAGTTGTGGGTTTATGATCAAGTTTATCTATGAACAATATTTGATTCTTCTCTGAAATCTTTTGTGTATGATTGGTTATCTTCGAAAGTCTCTTCGAATTATCAGTTTGGTTTGGCCTACTAGATTGATCTTTCTTGCAATGGGAGAAGTGCTTAGCTTTGGGTTCAATCTTGTGGTGTCCTTTCCCAGTGACAGCAGGGGCAGCAAGGCATGTATTGTAATATTGCCATCGAGGATAAAAAGATGGGGTTTATATCATATTGCTTGAGTTTATCCCTCTACATCATTTCATCTTGCCTAATGTGTTACTCTGTTCTTATGAACTTAATACTCTAGATGCATGCTGGATAGCGGTCGATGTGTGGAACCTATGGCCCCCGGGTCTATCTTTTATCATATAAGTTTCCCATCTATTTTATTTTGAAATCTTTACTTTCAATCTTGAGAGAAGCCACTAGTGAAACCTATGGCCCCGGGGTCTATCTATTATCATATAAGTTTCCCATCTATTTTATTTTGCAATCTTTACTTTCAATCTATATCATAAAAATAGAAAAAATATTTATCTTATTATTATTATCTCTATCAGATCTCACTCTCGTAAGTGACCGTGAAGGGATTGACAACCCCTTTATCGTGTTGGTTGTGAGGTTCTTATTTGTCTGTGTAGGTGCGAGGGACTTGCGTGTAGTCTCCTACTGGATTGATACCTTGGTTCTCAAAAACTGAGGGAAATACTTGTCCTACTTTGCTGCATCACCCTTTCCTCTTCAAGGGAAAACCAATGCAGTGCTCAAGAGGTAGCACGGCACAACCTCAGGACACGCGCCCACAGCTGGGGCACCTCCCTCCCTCGCATAGGAAGGCGTGCCCGGCGCCCTCCTCGGACAAGGCTCAGGGGCTCTGTTCTGGAGGGCCTCAGACCTAGCCAACATCACGAGGGAGGCGCTCGGGCACCATGTGGAGGCGTGCTTCGCCGCATGTTTCCCTTAGGACGGCGCTGGGCGAGGAGCGCCCGGTGCTCAGGAGTTCATCGTCAAGGCGACCCGGGAGCTTCAAGAGGCAAGGGCCATATGTGGCGATCGTTGCCCACCACCCGGCATAGCTCCCCATCCTGGTGAGGACGGTGGGCTGCGCATCTGCGTCGACATTCCAGGGCTCAACAGGGCTGCATCTCAGGAGCGCTTCTGGCCTTCGCGCGTTGGTCGGTGCGAGGGTGCACCTCACAGCTACGTTCGCATGCCATTCGGCTTGCCGAGCGCGGTTGTCACCTTCCAGCGCCATCTACGGAGCATCCTGGCGGCTCAGGAGGCCATGCATCATGTTGTCCTGGTGGAGATGGCGACGGTCCTCAAGGCACAACTCGAACCCCCGGAGCCTTATGAGGCTCAGAGCCCTGGCGGCTCATGAGGAACGACTCCTTCAGCGCACCTTCAGCTACTCCAACACCACTCCAGCTGCGGTAACAGGTGACTCTTTCCAGTTCATTCAGTTGGGGGCACCCCTCAGGCAGCATCATCCCCAAGTCGCACGGGCCTGTCCCTGCGACATGCATCATTTTACATTTCTAGCTTACTTTGATGGGGGCGCCCCTCGGGCTGCATCATCCCCAGGCCGCTCGGGTCTGTCCCAGTGGCATGTATCATTCTTGCATCTATCTGAGCTAACCTGCCTCTTTGCTTGAGTCGTTTTATGACTATCACATGCTTATCTAGTACTTAGATACCCCACCCATGACCGCCCTCATTACCATGGGAGCCATGCGCCGGTTGTCTTTCTTTTGGATCCATCGCATGAGTAGGCTAGGCACGGCGTCTGTGCTCGGGTCCATCCCTGCAGCATCGATAAACCCAATGACTGAGCTCTGCCTGGCGGGCCGGCCCCATTCACGTCACCTCCTGGGGTCATTGATGTCTGGCCTTCTCATGTGACCGCCTCAGGAAATCCGTCCGGCGCAGGTTGCCTAACCATCTTGCAGGACCGCTGAAGCTATCAAGAACCAAGACCAGGCACAACCCGCCTTGAGGTAGGGCCTCGTGAGTCCCGCACTGGCTCACGGGTGCCCAGACACACCTCGTCTAGCCCTGCCGTGCAAGCCACGTGTCAGGGCGGGGATGTACACGCCCCGGGGGCTCCACTCAGAGGGAGCCCTCACCCACGCACCAGTGGAAGCACCATGCTCCGCACTGGCAGTCGACACGGTCGAGGAGCAGCTATGCCCGTGCAAGTGCGAAAGTGCTACGCTCCGCGCTGGTGATAAACAACTGAGGGCGGCCCCATGGCCGTACCAACCTCAGGGAGCCACCCGGCTCAGTGTCCAGCCTCACCGCAATGCTCCCCCTCGGGAGAGTCGCGCGAGGGGGCTGGGCACGGGGGATGCGCTCAGGCCTCGCCTAGCGTACACCTCCTTGCCAGGTCCCTCGGACCTGGTCGTCGCTTACCCCTCCCGAGCGGGACCTCGGCGAGGGCAGGTATGAAGGTATGTTTGAGCGTCAAGCGGGACTCCTGAGCATCACGACTCAGGAGCCTGACTTGCCACGTAGCCCCTCACCCCCTTAGTCACGTCCTGGTGATCCGGACGGCCCAACGGTGACTGAGGTATGTGCGGGGTTGGGCCCTGCCGACGTAGAACCCTAAGGCCTATTTTTGCATTTCCTTCCTGTAGGCCGTTTTCACATCAAGGGGGACTACTGAGCATCCCGACTCAGGAGCCTAACTGGCCACGTAGCCCCTCACCCCTTGGTCCCATCCCGGTGATCTGGACGGCCCAACGGCAGCTGAGGTATGCGTGGGGTCGGGCCCTGCCTACCTAAATAGATTATTACACGTCATATTGTCCTTCAAACATCAAGCAGAGTTTTAACGCCTCTACGAGGCATGTCTCATGTCACAGGGAAGTTCGCAGAAAAATAAAACGAGAAGGAGCACCGTCCTTCACTAGCAAGCCTTGTCTTCAGCCTTGGGCGCCGTCATCAGGAAGCGCCTTCCCGTCGGCAGCGTCACCGTCGGCCGCATAGTTGGCCTCGGTCGCGAGATTGGTGGCACTGTCAGTTGGAGGTGCAGGCTTGACAGTGAGGAACTTCTTCAGCAGGGCCTCCACCTGGCCCTCCACGGCTGCAGCAGCAGCTGCGCAGCGCTCCTTCTCCATGGGCTCGAGCAGCTCGCCGAGGTCAACGCCAGGGTCACGAAGATAGAGATGGCTGAAGACGCGCATTAGGGCAGATGAGGAGAGCGCGCGGGCTTCCCCCTCCATCAGGGGACCGATTCCGTTGGCAACACCCTCGAGCGCCATGACAAGATGAGGGAGCAGCTGGGCAGGGCCTTCATCGTCGGTCGCCAGCGACTTCTCCAAGCCCTTCTCATAGAAACCCTGCAGCACTGCATGGGACCTCTCCTCAAGATATTTGAAGGCCGCGCGGTCCTCGGTAAGAACCTTCGCCCTGGCCTCCAGCTAGGCCTTCTCCGCCGCCACCTTCTTCTCCAGCTCCTCCAGGCGGCTACGTTCTGCGGCCTGCGCCCTCGCCGATTGCTCCAGCTCGGCGTCACGACTGGTGACGGTGTCTTCTCCGGCCTTCGTATTCTCCTCCTCCGCCCTGAGACCGCGGGCCTCGGCCGTGCGCTCGTTGCGCATGGTCTCCAACTCGGCTTCCATCAACCGGCAACGCTCCTTGGCAGCCTCGGCATCCTTCAACGCCACCTCATGGGTGGCCGCGGCTTGGTCAGCGGCTCGCTTGTCCTCCTCGGAAGCTACCACGGCCTGGCCCATCACCGCCCTGACAGACGCGTCGGAGTGCAACCAACCCGAAATCAGCTCCACACGCCCCGCCACCAAGCGACGGTCAGCGCCCCAAAGATCATCCCACAGCCGGGTCAGCGTGGAAAGAGCCTCCCCAGAACATCAGGTGTGTCAGAAGGATCAAGGGCTAGTGGCATAACGGGAGGAGGAGAAGGAGGCGTTACCGCCAGGGCATGCGCGCTGGCAGCAGCGGAAGAAGGAACCAGGGGCTCCTGAGCCATTGAACCATCGGTGGGAAAGCTGGGGGTATGTACCTCTGGAGCCAGCTTGGCGGTGGATATCTCCTTCTCCAAAGGCCAGTCCACCAGGCCTCGCGAGGAGGACCGATCTAGAGAGGCATGGGCGCTATCACCACCCTTCCGTGCAGGAGGAGGCGCGGCCACGGCAGGCTGCTGGGTCATAGAAGGCATGGGTGCGCCTTCTTTCTTCTTCTTCGCCGCTGACGTTGGCCTGGCGGAACAAGGAAGGGCGTCAAAAGCAGCACAAGAGCAAGAACAAAATCAGGCCGAGGCACTTACTGAACCACGTCGGCGTAGTCCCTCGAGCTCTTCAGGACCGTGAAGCCCGTAGGCTTCACAACCTAGGGCGCCGACGCATGGATCCCAAGAGCGTCGCCTCAGGAGATCAGCACCGACCAGCTCTTCGTCAGGACCCCAGCCAGCGGCTTCTTCGAGGGGGTAACCCGAGACCTCGTGGAGACCCCAGCGAAGGGCAGGACCTCCTTCACCTGATGGTCGTCAGCATCGTCGTCGTCAGGCAAGGTGCGAAGGAGGTCGGCCTTGCGCGGAGGGGAAGTCTCCCTACCCCCTCCCGGGTCACCTTCGAGTCCCGCTCCTCCTCCCCATCAGACTCACCGGAAGACACCACCATCGGAGTCGTTGCCACCAGGACCTCGGAGGGCGCCAGAGGCACAAGCCCGTATTCATTGAAGACATGGATGATGGCGGCGATCTCTGCCCCGTCAGCGTGGTGGTACAGCGGAAGATGTGAGTCCAGCAGGAATCCCTGGTCCTCCCCGACCAGGAGTCGCAGGGCAGCGTCCAGCTCCTCATCGGACAGAGAGTCGGGGCGCAGGCGTAGGTCGTCCCCCTCCTCCTAGAACTTACAAAGGGGGTGTGAATGGGCCTGAAGCAGGGCCAGGCGCTGTGCCATAAAGTCCTTGAGTATCATGGCCCCCTGATAACCCACAAGTATAGGGGATCGCAACAGTTTTCGAGGGTAGAGTATTCAACCCAAATTTATTGATTCGACACAAGGGGAGCCAAAGAATATTCTCAAGTATTAGCAACTGAGTTGTCAATTCAACCACACTTGAAAACTTAATATCTACAGCAAAGTATTTAGTAGCAAAGTAATATGATAGTAGTGGTAATGGTAGCAAAAGGTAACAATAGCAAAAGTAATGTTTTTGGTATTTTGTAATGATGATAGAATAGCAACAGAAAAGTACATAAGCGAAGAACAGTATATGGAAAACTCGTAGGCAATGGATCGGTGATGGAGAATTATGCCGGATGCGGTTCATCATGTAACAATCATAACATAAGGTGACACAGAACTAGCTCCAATTCATCAATGTAATGTAGGCATGTATTCCGAATATAGTCATACGTGCTTATGGAAAAGAACTTGCATGACATCTTTTGTCCTACCCTCCCGTGGCAGCGGGGTCCTAATGGGAACTAAGGGATATTAAGGCCTCCTTTTAATAGAGTACCGGAACAAAGCATTAGCGCATAGTGAATACATGAACTCCTGAAACTATGGTCATCACCGGTAAGTATCCCGATTATTGTCACTTTGGGGTTAACGAATCATAACACATAATAGGTGACTATAGACTTGCAAGATAGGATCAAGAACTCTCATATTTTGATGAAAACATAATAGGTTCAGATCTGAGATCATGGCACTCGGGCCCTAGTGACAAGCATTAAGCATAGCAAAGTCATAGCAACATCAATCTCAGAACATAGTGGATACTAGGGATCAAACCCTAACAAAACTAACTCGATTACATGATAGATCTCATCCAACCCATCACCGTCCAGCAAGCCTACGATGGAATTACTCACGCACGGCGGTGAGCATCATGAAATTGATGGATGATGGTTGATGATGACGATGGCGACGGATTCCCCTCTCCGGAGCCCCGAACGGACTCCAGATCAGCCCTCCCAAGAGGTTTTAGGGCTTGGCGGTGGCTCCGTATCGTAAAACGCGATGAATTCTTCTCTCTGATTTTTTTTCTCCCCGAAAGCAAATATATAGAGTTGGAGTTGAGGTCAGAGGAGCTCCAGGGGGGCCACGAGGTAGGGGGCACGTCCTAGGGGGGCAGGCGCGCCCCCCACCCTCGTGGACAGGTGGTGAGCCCCCTGGTCTTCATCTTTTGCAAGGATTTTTTATTATTTCTGAATAGATGTTCTGTGAAGTTTTAGGTCATTCTGAGAACTTTTGTTTCTGCACATAAATAACACCATAGCAATTCTGCTGAAAACAGCATCAGACCGGGTTAGTTCCATTCAAATCATGCAAGTTAGAGTCCAAAACAAGGGCAAAAGTGTTTGGAAAAGTAGATACGACGGAGACGTATCAACTCCCCCAAGCTTAAACCTTTGCTTGTCCTCAAGCAATTCAGTTGATAAACTGAAAGTGATAAAGAAAAACTTTTACAAACTCTGTTTGCTCTTGTTGTAAATATGTAAAGCCAGCATTCAAGTTTTCAGCAAAGATTATGAACTAACCATATTCACAATAACGCATAGGTCTCAAGTTTACTCATATCAATGGTATAATCAACTAGCGAGCAGTAATAATAAATCTCGGATGACAACACTTTCTCAAAACAATCATAATATGATATAACAAGATGGTATCTCGCTAGCCCTTTCTGAGACCCTGAAACATAAATGCAGAGCACCTTTAAAGATCAAGGACTGACTAGACATTGTAATTCATGGTAAAAGAGATCCATTCATGTCATACTCAATGTAAACTAACAGTAATGAATGCAAATGACAGCGGTGCTCTCCAACTGGTGCTTTTTAATAAGAAGATGATGACTCAACATGAAAGTAAATAGATAGGCCCTTCACAGAGGGAAGCAGGGATTTGTAGAGGTGCCAGAGCTCGGTTTTGAAATAGAGATGAATAATATTTTTGAGCGGTATACTTTCATTGTCAACATAACAACCAAGAGATGGCAATATCTTCCATGCTATACACATTATAGGCGGTTCCCAAACAGAATGGTAAAGTTTATACTCACCCTCCACCAACAAGCATCAATCCATGGCTTGCTCGAAACAACGAGTGCCTCCAACTAACAAGAGTCCCAGGGGGAGTTTTGTTTGCAATTATTTTGATTTGATTTGCATAAAGCATGGGACTGGGCATCCCGGTGACCAAGCCACTTTCTCGTGAGTGAGGAGCGGAGTCCACTCCTCTTGAGAATAACCCGCCTAACATGGAAGATACGGACAGCCCTAGTTGATACATGAGCTATTCGAGCATACAAAACAGGATATTTATTTGAAGGTTTATAGTTTGGCACATACAAATTTACTTGGAACGGCAGGTAGATACTGTATATAGGTAGGTATGGTGGACTCATATGGAATAACTTTGGGGTTTATGGATTTGGATGCACAAGAAGTATTTCTGCTTAGTACAGGTGAAGGCTAGCAAAAGACTGGGAAGCGGCCAGCTAGAGAGCGACAACAGGCATGAGCATGCATGAAAATTAATCAACACCGAATGCAAGCACGAGTAGGATATAATCCAGCATGAACATAAATATCGTGAAGGCTATGTTGATTTTGTTTCAACTACATGCGTGAACATGCGCCAAGTCAAGTCACTTAAATCATTCAGAGGAGGATACCACCCTATCATACCACATCACAACCATTTTAATAGCATGTTGGCACGCAAGGTAAACCATTATAAGCTCCTAGCTAATCAAGCATGGCACAAGAAACTATGATCTCTAGTTGTCATTGCAAACATGTTTATTCATAATAGGCTGAATCAGGAACGATGAACTAATCATACTTACAAAAACAAGAGAGGTCGAGTTCATACCAGCTTCTCCCATCTCAATCAGTTCATCATATAATCATCATTATTGCGATTCACTTGCACGACCGAATGATGTGGATAAAAATAAGAGTGCACGTGCATTGGACTAAGCTGGAATCTGCAAGCATTCAATAAACAGGAGAAGACAATGCAATATGGGCTCTTTTGCCAGATCAACAATAATGCATATAAGAGCCGCTTCAACAATTTAATTATGGTCTTCTCCTATCGACCTCCAAAGAAAAGAAAATAAATAAAACTATTTACACGAGAAAGATCCCAACAAGAAAAAAGAGGAACATGAAATCTTTTTGGGTTTTCTTTTTAATTACTACTACAAGCATGGAAATTAAAACTAGCTAAAAGCTACAACTAATTTTTTTGGTTTTTCTTAAGGTTTATTAAACACACAAGAAGAAAGCATAAAAAGGAAAATAAACTAGCATGGAAATTACAATGAATAACTATGAGCACCGACATCTAGCAATGAGTGTGTGAACATGAATATAATGTCGGTGGGAAATACGTACTCCCCCAAGCTTAGGCTTTTGGCCTAAGTTGGTCTACGGCCACGGCTGGCCTGGCTGATATCCATAGTAATAGTTGGGGTCGTACTGAGATGCAGCGGCTATCGCCTCCTGACCTGCAGCGTGGCGACGAGCAGCCTCCGCCCTCCTCTCGTACTCATCTGCCTCCTCTCTGGTAATAACATATCTTCCTTTTGCCTGATAATCAAAGAAGGCAAGAGCAGGGAGAGTAATACGGACAGCATGATGTCTGTCAAAGATTAAACGATACTGGAGAGGTGATTCATTCCTCTCGACAAACTGGTGGTGAACCATAGCATTAAAGTCTAGGTAAGGAGGAGGTAATTCAATATCATCATTACGTATAGTTACACCAAGAAAATTAGCTAAGCGGGTTGCATAAATTCCACCAAAGAAATCTCCATTAAATCTATTCAGATGCAACCTACGTGCAACAATGGCTCCCAAATTATAAGATTTATCTCCCAACACAGTAGTCCTAAGAATACTAAGGTCAGGGACACACATGTGACATGCTTCGTCTTTACCGTTAATGCATCTACCTATGAAGAGAGCAAAATAATGTATAGCAGGAAAATGAATGCTCCCTATGGTAGCTTGTGTTATATCTCTAGATTCCCCCACAGTTATATTAGCAAGAAAATCTCTAAATTCAGATTTGGGAGGTTCCCTGATACTACCCCATTGTGGAAGTTTGCAAGCAGTGGTAAAATCCTCTAAGTCCATAGTGTAAGAATTTTCATAAAGATCAAACAGGACAATTGGAGAATTACGTGAAGATGAAAATTCAAAACTCCTCACAAAGGAACTAGTGAGATAATGGTACTAACGGCATTTTTCTTCCTCGAAGCTCACAAGATCAGCGTTATGCAAATATGCGTTAAATTCTTCCTTAATTCCCGCTCGATCCATAAATTTTTCTGAAGGCCATTCACAAGGACGCACTGGAGCGTTTCTTGGTGGCTCATCATCAGCATCATGCATTGCAAGCCTGGGCTCTTGTTTCCTTGAAGAGCCCCCTTGGTACATTTTTCCTAAACATATTTCTTCCTCTGAAAAATTTCTGAAATTTTTAGTAACTTCAAAATAAAAGTGAACCAAACTCAATAATATTGATAGCAACTACTCCTACAAGTGCTTAGAGCCTATATCATGCATCAAAACTACTTCTGACAATATAAATTTGACATGCAAGCTCAAGAACGGGGTCACCTAAGCAGCACAAATTTGCAATGAATAAAGCACTAGAACAAAAACTAATTGGACCAATGGAGGAGTCACATACCAAGGAACAATCCCCCCAAGCAGTTTTGTGAGAGGTGCTTTGAGCAAGGAGATCAAAAATGGCAGCAAAATGAGCTTGGACTCGGGTTTGAGCTAGATATTCATGTTTGTGGGAGGAAGAAGGAGTGTGTGGGTGCATGAATAAGTGGAGGAGGGCCACCGTGGGCCCACGAAGCAAGGGGCGCACCCAGGGGGTAGGGCGCGCCCTCCACCCTCGTGGCCAGGTGGTTGATCCTCCTGTTGTGTACTCAGTTCCAAATATTCTCAAATATTCCAGAAAAAAACATATTTAAGTTTCAGGGCATTTGGAGAACTTTTATTTTCGGGGTATTTTTATATTGCATGGATAATTCAGATAACAGACGGAAAAAATACTATTTTTACTTTATTTCAACTAAATAATAGAAAGTAGAAAGAGGGTACAGAAGGTTGTGCCTTTTGGTTTCATCCATCTCATGCTCATCAAAAGGAATCCACTAACAAGGTTGATCAAGTCCTGTTAACGAACTCATTCCGAATAACATGGAACCAGAGAAATTTTGAATAACACTATGTTACCTCAACGGGGATATACACATCCCCAATAATAAGAATATCATATTTCTTCTTGATAGTAGGAAGAGGAAATTCAAAACCTCCAAATATAATCGATGGAATTTTTCCAATAGAGTTGATACTATGAACTTGAGGTTGTTTCCTCGGAAAGTGTACCATATGCTCATTACCATTAACATGAAAAGTGACATTGCCTTTAGTGCAATCAATAACAGCCCCTGAAGTATTCAAAAAGGGTCTTCTAAGAATAATAGATATACTATCGTCCTCGGGAATATCAAGAATAACAAAGTCTGTTAAAATAGTAACGTTTGCAACTACAGCAGGCACATCCTCACAAATACCCACATGTATAGCAGTTGATTTATCAGCCATTTGCAAAGATATTTCAGTAGGTGTCAACTTATTCAAATCAAGTCTACGGAATAAAGAGAGAGGCATAACACTAACACCGGCTCCAAGATCACATAAAGCAGTATTAACATAATTTCTTTTAATGGAGCATGGTATAGTGGGTACTCCCGGATCTCCAAGTTTCTTTGGTATTCCACCGTTAAAAGTATAATTAGCAAGCATGGTGGAAATTTCAACTTCCGGTATCTTTCTTTTATTAGTAACAACATCTTTCATGTACTTAGCATAAGGATTCATTTTAAGCATATCAGTTAATCGCATACGCAAAAAGATAGGTCTAATCATTTCAGCAAAGCGCTCAAAATCCTCATCATCCTTTTTCTTGGATGGTTTGGGAGGAAAAGGCATGGGTCTCTGAACCCATGGTTCTCTTTCTTTACCATGTTTCCTAGCAGCAAAGCCTTTCTTATCATAACGTGGATTCTTTGATTGTGGGTTATCAAGATCAACAGCAGGTTGAATTTCTATATCATTATCATTACTAGGTTGAGCATTATCATGAACATTATTGTTAACATTATCACTAGTTTCAGGTTCATTACCAGATTGTGTTTCAGCATCAGAAATAGAAATATCATTTGGACTCTCAGGTGTTTCAGTAATAGGTTTACTAGAAGCATGCAAAGTCCTATCATTTTTGTTTTTCTTCCTATTAGAAGGACTAGGTGCATCCACATTATTTCTCTGAGAATCTTGCTCAATTCTCTTAGGGTGGCCTTCAGGATACAAAGGTTCCTGAGTCATTCTACCACCTCTAGTCATAACTCTAACAGCGTTATCATTATTCTTACTATTCAATTCATTGAGCAAATCATTTTGAGCTTTAAGTACTTGTTATACTTGAGTGGTAACCATAGAAGCATGTTTACTAATAAGTTTAAGTTCACCTTTGACATTAGCCATATAATTACCCAAGTGTTCAAGCATATCTGAATTGTATTTCAATTGTCTACCAAAATAAGCACTAAAATCTTCTTGCTTAACCATAAATTTATCAAACTCATCTAAGCATGGGCTAGCAAATTTAGTAAACGGGATTTCAGCTTTATCATATCTATAGAGAGAATTTACTTTTACTACATGTGTCGGGTTATCAGGACCATGAGTTTCTTCAATAGGAGATGGATTAAGGTCAAATGTTTCTTCAACAGGCGGTAAATTAAGACCGTGTATTTCTTCAATAGGAGGTAAATTCTTAACATCTTTAGCTTTAATACCCTTTTCTTTCATAGATTTCTTTTCCTCTTGCATATCTTCAGGACTGAGAAATAGAACACCCCTCTTCTTCAGAGTTGGTTTAGGAATAGGCTCAGGAGTTGGTTCATGAAGTGTCCAATTATTTTCATTTGTCAACATATTATTCAATAGAATTTCAGCTTCATCCGGCATTCTTTCCCTGAAAACAGAACCAACACATCTATCCAGGTAATCTCTGAGGCATCGGTTAGTCCATTATAAAAGATATCAAGTATTTCATTTTTTCATAAGAGGATGATCGGGCAAAGCATTAAGTAATTGGAGAAGCCTCCCCCAAGCTTGTGGGAGACTCTCTTCTTCAATTTGCACAAAATTATATATATCCCTTAAAGCAGCTTGTTTCTTATGAGCAGCGAAATATTTAGTGGAAAAGTAATAAATCATATCCTGGGGACTACACACACAACCAGGATCAAGAGAATTAAACCATATCTTAGCATCACCCTTTAATGAGATAGGAAAAAATTTAAGGATATAAAAGTAGCGAGTTCTCTCATCATTGGTGAACAGGGTGTCTATATCATTTAATTTAGTAAGATGTGCCACAACAGTTTCAGATTCATAGCCATGAAAAGGATCAGATTCAACCAAAGTAATTATATCAGGATCAATAGAGAATTCATAATCCTTATCAGTAACAAAGATAGGTGAAGTAGCAAAAGCAGGGTCAGGTTTCATCCTAGCATTTAAAGATTGCTTATTCCATTTAGCTAATAACCTCTTAAGTTCATAACTATCTTTGCAAGCTAAAATAGCTAAAGAAGCTTCTTTATTAAAAACATAACCCTTAGGAATAATGGGCAAGTCTTCATCATCACTTTCATCAATATTATCAGATTCAATATTTTCATTCTCTCTAACCCTAGCAAGTTGTTCATCAAGAAATTCACCAAGTGGCATAGTAGTATCAAGCATGGAAGTAGTTTCATCATAAGTATAATGCATAGCAGAAGTGGCATCATCAATAACATGTGACATATCAGAACGAATAGCAGAAGCAGGTTTAGGTGTCGCAAGCTTACTCAAAATAGAAGGTGAATCAAGTGCAGAGCTAGATGGCAGTTCCTTACCTCCCCTCGTAGTTGAGGGATAAATCTTGGTTTTTGGATCTCTCAAGTTCTTCATAATGATAAGCAGATATAAATCCCAAGTGACTCAAAGAATAGAGCTATGCACCCCGGCAATGGCGCCAGAAAATAGTCTTGATAACCCACAAGTATAGGGGATCACAACAGTTTTCGAGGGTAGAGTATTCAACCCAAATTTATTGATTCGACACAAGGGGAGCCAAAGAATATTCTCAAGTATTAGTAGCTGAGTTGTCGATTCAACCACAACTGGAAACTTAATATCTGCAGCAAAGTACTTAGTAGCAAAGTAATATGATAGTAGTGGTACCGGTAGCAAAAGGTAACAGTAGCAAAAGTAATGTTTTTGGTATTTTGTAATGATGATAGCAATAGCAACGAAAAAGTAAATAAGCAAAGAACAGTATATGGAAAACTCGTAGGCAATGGATCGGTGATGGATAATTATGCCGGATGCGGTTCATCATGTAACAATCATAACATAAGGTGACACAGAACTAGCTCCAATTCATCAATGTAATGTAGGCATGTATTCCGAATATAGTCATACGTGCTTATGGAAAAGAACTTGCATGACATCTTTTGTCCTACCCTCCCGTGGCAGCGGGGTCCTAATGGAAACTAAGGGATGTTAAGGCCTCCTTTTAATAGAGTACCGAAACAAAGCATTAGCACATAGTGAATACACGAACTCCTCAAACTATGGTCATCACCGGTAAGTCTCCCGATTATTGTCACTTCGGGGTTAATGGATCATAACACATAATAGGTGACTATAGACTTGCAAGATAGGATCAAGAACTCTCATATTTTGATGAAAACATAATAGGTTCAGATCTGAAATCATGGCACTCAGGCCCTAGTGACAAGCATTAAGCATAGCAAAGTCATAGCAACATCAATCTCAGAACATAGTGGATACTAGGGATCAAACCGTAACAAAACTAACTCGATTACATGATACTCCCTCTGTAAACTAATATAAGAGTGTTTAGATCACTATTTTAGTGATCTAAATGCTCTTATATTAGTTTACGGAGGGAGTAGATCTCATCCAACCCATCACCGTCCAGCAAGCTGATACATCTCCAACGTATCTATAATTTTTGATTGCTCCTTGCTACTTTATCTACTGTTTTGGACTATATTGGGCTTTATTTTCCACTTATATATTATTTTTGGGACTAACCTATTAACCGGAGGCCCAGCCCAGAATTGTTGTTTTTTGCCTATTTCAGTATTTCAAGGAAACAGAATATCAAACGGAGTCCAAACGGAATGAAACCTTCGGGAACGTGATCTTCTCACCAAACGTGATCCAGGAGACTTGGACCCTACTCCAAGAAGTTTCCCGGGAGGTCATGAGGGTGGAGGGCGCCCCCCCCTGGGCGCGCCCCCCTGCCTCGTTGGCCCCTCGGAGTTCCACCGACGTGCTCCTTCCTCCTATATATACCTACGTACCCCCATTAGACCAAAGACGGAGCCAAAAACCTAATTCCACCGCCGCAACTTCCTGTATCCACGAGATCCCATCTTGGGGCCTGTTCCGGAGCTCCGCCGCAGAGGGAATCCATCACGGAGGGCTTCTACATCAACACCATAGCCCTTCCGATGAAGTGTGAGTAGTTTACTTCAGACCTTCGGGTCCATAGCTAGTAGCTAGATGGCTTCTTCTCTCTTTTTGGATCTCAATACAATGTTCTCCCCCTCTCTCGTGGAGATCTATTCGATGTCATCTTCTTTTTGCGGTGTGTTTGTTGAGACCGATGAATTGTGGGTTTATGATCCAACTTATCTATGAATAATATTTGAATCTTCTCTGAATTCTTTTATGTATGATTGAGTTATCTTTGCAAGTCTCTTCGAATTATCCGTTTGGTTTGGCCAACTAGATTGGTACTTCTTGCAATGGGAGAAGTGCTTAGCTTTGGGTTCAATCTTGCGGTGTCCTTACTCAGTGACAGAAAGAGTTGCAAGGCACGTATTGTATTGTTGCCATCGAGGATAACAAGATGGGGTATTTATCATATTGCATGAATTTATTCCTCTACATCATGTCATCTTGCTTAAGGCGTTACTCTGTTTTTAACTTAATACTCTAGATGCATGCTGGATAGCGGTCGATGAGTGGAGTAATAGTAGTAGATGCAGGCAGGAGTCGGTCTACTTGTCACGGACGTGATGCCTATATACATGATCATACCTAGATAACCTCATAACTATGCTAAATTCTATCAATTGCTCAACAGTAATTTGTTCACCCACCGTAGAATATCTATGCTCTTGAGAGAAGCCACTAGTGAAACCTATGGCCCCCAGGTCTATTCTCATCATATCAATCTCCATTACTTTATTTTACTTGTTTTGCTTTTACTTTTCACTTTGCATCTTTATACCCAAAACACCAAAAATATTATCTCCATCAGATCTCACTCTCGTAAGTGACCGTGAAGGGATTGACAACCTCTAAGCATTGGTTGCGAGTTGCTACCGTTTTTTGCAGGTACAAGGGACTTGCGCGTGACCTCCTACTGGATTGATACCTTGGTTCTCAAAAACTGAGGGAAATACTTACGCTACTGTGCTACATCACCCCCTCCTCTTCGGGGAAAACCAACGCTAGTTCGAGACGTAGCAAGAAGGATTTCTGGCGCCGTTGCCGGGGAGGCCTACGCCAAGTCAAGTCAAGATTTACTCTCCCGTCAACGAGCCATTTCTGGCGCCGTTGCCAGGGAAGCCTGCGCAAAAGTCAACATACCAAGTACCCATCACAATCTCTATCTCTCGCATTACATTATTTGCCATTTGCCTCTCATTTTCCTCTCCCCCACTTCACCCTTGCCGTTTTATTCGCTCTCTCTTTCCCTTTGCCTTTTGTTTGCTTGTGTGTTAGTTTGCTTGCTTGTCGTGATGGCCTAGATGCTACCAAATTGTGTGACTTCACCAATACCAATAACAATGATTTCCTTAGCACTCTGATTGCTCCTCTTGCCAATACTGAATCTTGTGAAATCAATACTGCTTTGTTGAATCTTGTTATGAAATATCAATTCGCCGGCCTTCCTAGTGAAGATGCCGCTACTCATCTAAATGGCTTTGTTGATTTATGTGATATGCAAAAGAAAAAGGATGTCGATAATGATGTCGTTAAATTGAAGCTATTTCCTTTTTCGCTTAGAGATCATGCTAAAGCGTGGTTTTCATCTTTGCCTAAAAATAGTATTGATTCTTGGAACAAGTGCAAAGATGTTTTTATCTCTAAGTATTTTCCTCCCGCTAAGATTATCTCTCTTAGGAACGATATTATGAATTTTAAGCAACTTGATCATGAACATGTTGCACAAGCTTGGGAGAGAATGAAATTAATGCTACGTAATTGTCCTACTCATGGTTTGAACTTATGGATGATTATACAAATTTTTTATGCTGGATTGAATTTTGCTTCTAGAAATCTTTTAGATTCGGCCGCGGGAGGCACTTTTATGGAAATCACTTTAGGAGATGCTACTAAAGTCCTAGATAATATTATGGTCAATTATTCTCAATGGCATACTGAGAGATCTACTAATAAAAAAATGCATGCTATAGAAGAAATCAATGTTTTGAGTGAAAAGATGGATGAACTTAGGAATTTATTTGTTAAGAGTGTTTCTTCTGATCCCAATAATATGCCTTTATCTACTTTGCTTGAGAATAATAATGAATCTATGGATGTGAATTTTGTTGGTAGGAATAGTTTTGGTAACAACGCGTATAGAGGGAATTTTAATTCTAGGCCTTATCCTAGTAATCCTTCTAATAATTATGGAAATCCCTACAACAACTCTTATGGAAATTTTAATAAGATGCCCTATGAATTTGAGAGTAGTGTTAAAGAGTTTATGAATTCGCAAAAGAATTTCAATGCTTTGCTTGAAGAGAAATTGCTTAAAGTTGATGATTTGGCTAGCAACGTTGATAGAATTTCTCTTGAGGTTGATTCTTTAAAGCTTAGATCTATTCCTCCTAAGCATGATATCAATGAGTCTCTCAAAGCCATGAAAACTTCCATTGATGAGTGCAAAGAAAGAACCACTAGGATGCGTGCTTACAAAGATGCCTTTATTAAAGCGTGTTCTTCTAATAACTATGAGAATCAAGATGAAGGTCTAATAGTTATTGATGTGTCCCCTATTAAATCTTTGTTTTGCAATATGAATCTTGATGAATCTGATTATGATCTTCCCTTACCTAGAAGGCGTTCTAAGAATTCTGAGTTTTTAGATCCTGATGATGAAATTGATAAAAAAGGGATTGAAAGAAATAAAAATCTAGATATTGCTAAACCCACTATTTTGGATCTCAAGGAATTCAACTATGAAAACTGCTCTTTAATTGATTGTATTTCCTTGTTGCAATCCATGTTAAATTCTCCTCATGCTTATAGTCGAAATAAGGCCTTTACCGAACACATTGTTGACGCCTTAATGCAATCTTATGAAGAAAAGCTTGAGTTGAAAGTTTCTATCCCTAGAAAACTCCATGATGAGTGGGAACCTACAATTAAGAATTAAAAATTACGAGTTTTATGCTTTGTGTGATTTGGGTGCTAGTGTCTCTACTATCCCCAAAGCTTTGTGTGATTTGCTAGATTTCCGTGACTTTGATGATTGCTCTCTAAACTTGCATCTTGCGGATTCCACTATTAAAAATCCTATGGGAAGAATTAATAATGTTCTTATTGTTGCAGATAGGAATTATGTGCCCGTAGATTTTATCGTTCTTGATATAGATTGCAATCCTTCATGTCCTATTATTCTTGGTAGACCTTTCCTTAGAACGATTGGTGCAATTATTGATATGAAGGAAGAGAATATTAAATTCCAATTCCCCTTAAAGAAGGGCATGGAACACTTTTCTAGAAAGAAATTACCATATGAATCTATCATGAGAGCCACTTATGGATTGCCTACCAAAGATGGCAATACCTAGATCGATCCTTGCTTTTATGCCTAGCTAGGGGCGTTAAACGATAGCGCTTGTTGGGAGGCAACCCAATTTTATTTTGTGTTTTTTGTTTTTGGTTCTTTTTAGGAATAAATAATCCATCTAGATTCTGATTAGATGTGGTTTTATCTTTTAATTAGTGTTTGTGCCAAGTTAAACCTATTAGATCTTCTTGGAAGATAGTTATTTGATCTTGCTGTAATTTCCAGAATCTTTGTGCTCAGTGCCCGAATTGTCAAAAATCACCAGAACGTGATAAAATAGTAATTCCAATTGCTGCTGATCAATAAACAAATTTCCCAGGTCGTATAATTTTGGTAGAATTTTTTGGGTTCCAGAAGTTTGCGTTAGTAACAGATTACTACACACTGTTATGTTTTTGACAGATTCTGTTTTGCATGTGTTGTTTGCTTATTTTGATGAATCTATGGCTAGTAAAATAGTTTATAAACCATAGAGAAGTTGGAATACAGTAGGTTTAACACCAATACAAATAAAGGACAAGTTCACTACAGTACCTTAAAGTAGTCTTTTGTTTTCTTTCTCTAACGGAGCTCACGAGATTTCTATTGAGTTTTGTGTTGTGAAGTTTTCAAGTTTTGGGTGAATTCTTTTGATGGATTATGGAACAAGGAGTGGCAAGAGCCTAAGCTTGGGGATGCCCATGGCACCCCCAAGATAATCCAAGGACACCAAAAAGTCAAATCTTGGGGATGCCCCCGAAGGCATCCCCTCTTTCGTCCACTTCCATCGGTAATTTACTTGGAGCTATATTTTTATTCACCACATGATATGTGTTTTGCTTGGAGCGTCTTGTATTATTTGTGTCTTTGCTTGTTAGTCTACCACAATCATCCTTGTTGTACACACCTTTTGAGAGAGCCATGTATGAATTGAAATTTGTTAGAATACTCTATGTGCTTCAGTTGTATCTTTTGAGCTTGATAGTTTACTCTATGTGCTTCACTTATATCTTTTTGAGCGTGATAATTTTTGCTCTCACTACTGGAATCAGCTCATTTGCCATCTGCCAGCTCTTTGCCGTCAGCTAGCGGACGGCAAATAAGCTCTTTGCCATCAGCTACCCAAAAGCAGACGGCAAAGAAATGGCAGACGGCAAAGAAGCTCTTTGCCGTCCGCGAGCTCTTTGCCGTCCGCTGGCAGACGGCAAAGAATCTTTGTCGTCCGCTGGCAGACGGCAAAGAGAGGTGGCCCCCACCCCCCACCCGTTTGGAAAAAAACTTAACGGCCCACCTCCTTGCCGTCTGCCAGCAGATGGCAAAGAGGCAAAAGGGCGGACGACAAAGAGAGGCGGACGGCAAAGAGGACACTACCTAACGGCCCGTACCCCCCGCCCGTTACTCTGTTCTCTCCTCGCCCCCGACGCGCCCCGCCACCACTTCCCACCCCA
>NC_041386.1:208645830-208718714 GCF_002162155.2 Triticum dicoccoides | reverse complement strand
CCTCCCCTGTTGTTCTCCGGGTACACATCCTCTCTGTTTATTGCAGAGACGTGTATCAGGAGAACAGTGGGGAGGTGCTGCCGAAATTTTGCGTCGGATCCGGAGCATAGCATGGGAAAATGAACCCAATCTACACATACACGGGTGGGATTAGGACCTATCATTACCTATTAGAGTGTAGGTTGCATGGACGTAATAAAATTGACAAAGTAGATCAACTGATGAATATATACATGGTGAATTACATATATAATTGTTGTGTGTCCAGTAGCTTTGAAAGTCAAGATGAGTGACCGTGCTTGGATGTATACCGGTCACACTGGTCAGAACAAATGGAGCGCTGAATGGTTCACAAAAACTAAGGGGTTTGTGCAAGCCGCATTTGCAAATGGCCAACAGAAAACCTGGTGCCCCTGTTTCCGGTGCGGCAATTGGGAAAAGAAGACAGAGGCTGAAATGGGCAAACACCTACAGAAGAGTGGTTTTACGCCCGATTATACGGTGTGGACATTTCATGGTGAGTCTTCCCAACGTGCCCGAGCTGAGGTGGATCGTCGTTGCACCGACGAGCATGGTACCGGGATGGAAAACATGGTGCAAGGCTATGATGATGCTCGGGATTCGGACGAGGAGATGGAAGAATATCGCCGAGGCACTTTTTGGTACATTGTTCGGCATAGATGGGAAGTCAAAGGATAATACTAAGGCTAGAGTCGATCTGGAGGCACTATGTGGTAGGGTGGATCCAACCTCAGCCTATTCAAAGGGGACGAGGTAAGAAGAAGAGAGGAGTTGGAGCACGTGGTCGCGGGAGAGGAGGTAGGGTGACTCGTACGGCGCCTTCCTCGCCACCGCCCCCAGCTGTTTCACCCGAGCACGTGACTGCTAGGGTGGACTCGTCTGAGGAGGAGGCTGCACGAACTCCGGTCCACGAGCCTCCGGTCCACGAGTCTTCGGCCCACGAGCCACGGGTCGACGGGCCTTCGGCCCACGAGACTTGGGCCCACGAGACCCCGTAGGAGCACACGTCTGGATGGGGTACCTGGCCGGGTCAGCCTGAGCATGGCGGGGAGCCGAGTGGCCATGCTGATGATGGCGGGGAGCCGACTGATGAGGAGGGGGAGGAGGGGGGCAACGTCTACCAGCGTGGTGCTACACGGCTCCCGTTCGTGCCGGTGACCCGCGAGCAGAGGTGGTTGATTTTCCCTGATGGGGAGAGGTACGTAAGTGCATTTAATATTTTTGTACCTTCTGCATTCACGTTTCTTCAAATAACTAATGCGTTGGCCTTGTCATGCTGCAGGGGTTGGGACCACCATCATAGTGTCCGCCGGCCCAACTCCTTCCTTGGAGTTCTTTGCCGGCAAAACTTTCGGGGGTTTGTCATGTTGCCTGGTGAGGGTCGGCTTCCAGAGCTTGGATTGAGCTGGGAGCACTACGTGGCTGCCCAGGCCCCGCCGGATGAGATTATCGACGGTGTCGTGTGTGACACGAGTGCAGACATGGTGATCAGAAAGTTCTGGGTAATTTCTCCTTTACACATTTAAAAATCTTCAACTAGCTAGTTATTAATTGTACTAATCAATATTGTCTCATTTGATTGCAGACACTCTATAGGTGTGAGAAGGGATACGAGGAGGACGCGGCACATGTTATCGAGAACGTCTGCAAGCGCCTACTCCAGAACTTACGGCACGAGGCTCGGGTGCAGGCTGTTCGAGACTACTACACCTTGCGTGGTATCAAGAAGACCAAGCCGGCGTGCCGTGATAAGTTCCTGAGTAAGGAGCAGTACATGAAGGTAATTCTTAAGGCCTTCTCTACTTAAGTTCCTTCGTTTAGTAATTCTTAGCCGTAGCGCTCAAGTTTCTATTTGCTAACTTAGGCGCCTCCGAGATGGTGTGCGGATCGGATGGATTGTTGGGAGGTGTTGGTCGATGAGTGGTGCTCAAAACAATGGCTAGCCCTCCACAACGAGGCCAAGAACAAACGTGCCCAAATGGAAGGTGTGCCACACCATCAAGGCAGCTCCAACTTATATCAGTTCGGGCGCAACTGGGTATGTGGTTTGCTTCATGATTCATGCAATTCATTCATCATGCTAGCTTGAGCCCTTTAATTACTAATTTTCATTGTTTCTCTCTTTCAGGCACGCTACAATAAGGCGGATAAGGTGCCAGAGGTGTATGACCTGTATGCGATGGCCCACACTGCCTCTTTCAAGAAAGTCAAGGCTTTCTCTCAGTCTGACCTCGATGATGCAAACAACTTCACCAACATCTCCTCCCACAACAAGCTCGTGAGATATAGAGATGAGGGGAAGGCGAGGAAAGGGGAGGACTTTAACCCGAGCCAGGGTCCCATTGATCCAGAGCTGGTGATGATATCTGGTGGCGGGAGGTCCCATGGCTCCATAGCCATTGGAGATGGACTTATCCGTTGTCCTAGCACTCTCCCGGAGATCAAGGCGCGCCAGTCGAGCTCCGCTCCTGAGATAAGGCCTCGTGAATGGCCAGTGCAACTCGCCATCAAGGTTAGTGATACATACTCAGTTATCTTTCTCCATTAATTACATTGTGTGCGCTTCCATCAATGATTACAAATGGTCATGTGAGTGGTGTTGCAGGCTGCTATACAGAGTGAGAGAGATAGAACGGAGAAACTTCTGGCGGAGGCGGAGGAGAGGCAGCGGGAGTTGGAGGAGAGGACGACAAAGATGATGGAGGAGGAGAGGGCACGGAATGACATGCAGGCAAGGGCCATGTACGAGCTCCTTGTGGTAAGTTTCTTCTGCAGATTAGTCAAAACATTCATGTAGTGTTTGTCTCATTACTAACTAGTATGACTGAGTCGTCAAAACCAAATGTGCAGTCTGTGTGCGAGAAGACAGGTCAGACCGCTCCGCCGATGCCAGTGATTGCTCCTGGGACCACGGTGAGTTTTATTTGAATGGACATTACTTGCTAGTCTTAACATTTGAGTGTCATCATGCTAACAAGACATTGGAAATGATCTTTGGTGCGGCGTAACTCCAGACAAGCATCGCACAATCCTTCTCCATCTACCGACACGAGCCACCCCGCTCCTACACCTCCTGGATCTTGGTAAGTTTATCTAGTGTTTTGCTTAACACATGCATCAAGACCTAGACTTAGCTTTATTTCCTCCAATGCTTACCATAATGACCTAGACTTAGCTTCTTCTCCTCCAAAATGACTTAATAAGCTTACTGACCTCCAAAACCATCCATTTTACCTAAGTTAGCTCTAAAACGATCTGTACTTAGCTTACTTATGTCAAAAATTGCATAATTAGCTTAGTTAGCTCATAGACGATCCATTTTACCTAAGTTAGCTCTAAAATGACCCATTTTACCTAGGTTAGCTTATAAATGATCCAGTTCATCCAAGTTAGCTCAAAAATGACCCGTTTTACCTAGATTAGCTCCTAAATGATCCATTTTACCTACGTTAGCTTTAAAATGACCCATTTCACCTAGGTTAACTCCAAAATGACCCATCTTACCTAGGTTATCTCATAAACGATCCATTTCAACTAATTTAGCTCATAAACAATCCATTTCACCAAGTTAGCTAAAAAATGATCCATTTCACCTAAATTAGCTCTTAAATGATCCATTTCACCTAAGTTAGCTCAAAAAGATCCATTTCAACTAAATTAGCTCATAAATGATCCATTTCACCTAAGTTAGCTCAAAAACGATCCATTTCAACTAAGTTAGCTCATAAATGATCCATTTCACCTAAGTTAGCTAAAAACGATCCATTTCACCTTAGTTACCTCAAAAACGATCCATTTGACCTTAGTTAGCTCATAAACGACCCATTTCAACTAAGTTAGCTCATAAATGATCCATTTCACCTTAGCTAGCTCATAAACGACCCATTTCAACTTAGTTAGCTCATATATGATCCATTTCACGTAAGTTAGCTCATAAATGACATACTCTTCTTGTTCTAGTCTTCTTCTTGTTCTACTCTTCTTGTTCTAGTCTTCTTCTTGTTCTACTCTTCTTGTTCTAACTTTCTTATTTTTCATTTTGCAGATTTCATTCACTTGACGAAAGCTTGCATAGATGGAGTGCTCCTTATCCCTTTCTCTGTTTCTTTTGTATCGTTGAACTATGCATGTATCGTTGGATGAAACTATTGTAATATATATGGTTGGATGCCTCTATGTTGAGCTTGTTATGCATGATGGAACTATGCATGTAACATATATGGTTGGATGATGAAGTTATGTGTTGGATATCTTATATGTTTGCTCTGTAATGGCCTTTTGAAATATATCTATATATGTCATATATATTTGTGATGAAAATTGTTGGATTTAGTAAAAAAACAGATAAAAGAGCCAATAAGCGGGCTCTTTGCCATCTGCCACCGACGGCAACGGGCTCTTTGCCGTCTGCCGCGGACGGCAAAGAAGACACGTGGCATCCAGCTGTGCTTCCTGGGAGCTGACCCATTTGGTCAGTTTGCCTACAGTGGCAGACAGCAAAGACTTTGCCATCAGTGGCAGACGGCAAAGAACCTGCCATGTAGTGACGTGTAGATGACATCATACGGCGGATGGCAAAGACACTAGAAATTTTGCCGTCAGCGGCGGACGGCAAAGGCCTGCCGTTAGCCACTTAACGGACTGACAGCGCAATTATTGCCGTCCTCTCTCTTTGCCGTCCGCTACAGACGGCAAAGGGCCTTTGCCGTCAGCCGCCAGGAAGCAGACGGCAAAGTAGCTGTTTACCGTAGCCTACTTTGCCGGAGCCTTTTGCCGTCCGCGGCTGACGGCAACAGCCTTTGCCGTCCGCCGTTCATGCCTTTGCCGTCCGTCGTGGTAGACGACAAAATAGCTGATTCCTGTAGTGTCTAGTGCTTCACTTAGATCTTTTAGAGCACGGTGGTGGTTTGTTTTAAAGAAACTTGATCTCTCATGCTTCACTTAGATTATTTTGAGAGTCGTTAATAGCATGGTAATTTGCTTAATGTTAATATACTTGGTATTCAAGATATGTGAAACTTTCTTTTTAGTGGGTTGAATACTAAGATAAGTTTGATGCTTGATAATTGTTTTGAGATATGGAGGTGATAATATCATAGTCGTGCTAGTTGAGTAGTTGTGAATTTGAGAAATACTTGTGTTGAAGTTAGCAAGTCCCGTAGCATGCACGTATGGTTAAAGTTGTGTAACAAATTTGAAGCATGAAGTGTACATGGCTTGTGCATCCTTATGAGTGGCGGTCGGGGACGAGCGATGGTCTTTTCCTACCAATATATCCCCCTAGGAGCATGGGCGTAGTACTTGATTTTTGATGTCTTCTAATTTTTTGCAATAAGTATATGAGTTCTTTTGACTAATGTTGAGTCCATGGATTATACGCACTTTTACCTTTCCGCCATTTGCTAGCCTCTTCGGTACCGTGCATTGCCCTTTCTCACATTGAGAGTTGGTGCAAACTTCGCCGGTGCATCCAAACCCCGTGATATGATACGCTCTTTCACACATAAACCTCTCTATATCTTCCTCAAAACAGCCACCATACCTACCTATCATGGCATTTCCATAGCCATTCCGAGATATATTGCCATGCAACTTCCATCATCATCATCATCATGACATGCTTTACTTTTGTCATATTGCCATTGCATGATCTTGTAGTTGACATCGTATTTGTGGCAAGGCCACCATGCATTATTTTTCATACATGTCACTCCTGATTCATTGCACCATCCCGGTACACCGCCGGAGGCATTCATATACAGTCATATCTTGTTCTAGTATCGAGTTGTAATCATTATGTTGTAATAAATAGAAGTGTGATGATCATCATTATTAGAGCATTGCCCAATCAAAAAAAAAGAGAAAGGCCAAAAAGAAAAGAAAAAGAAAGGCCCAAAAAAGAAGGAGAAAATAAAAAGGGTAATGCTACTATCTCTTTTTCCACACTTGTGCTTCAAAGTAGCACCTTGTTCTTCATGTAGTGAGTCTCTTATATTGTGCTTCAAAGTAGCACCATGATTTTCATATAGTGAGTCTCATAATTTGTCTTGTTCATACTAGTGGGAATTTTTCATTATAAAACTTGGCTTGTATATTCCAACGATGGGCTTCCTCAAAATGCCCTAGGTCTTCATGAGCAAGCAAGTTGGATGCACACCCACTAGTTTTCTTTTGTTGAGCATTCTTAGCTCTAGTGCATCCGTTGCATGGCACTCCCTACTCCTTGCATTAACATCAATTGATGGGCATCTCCATAGCTCATTGATTAGCCTCGCTGATGTGAGACTTTCTCCTTTTTTGTCTTCTCCACACAATCCCCATCATCATATTCTATACCACCCATAGTGCTATGTCCATGGCTCGCGCTCATGTATTGCGTGAAGGTTGAAAAAGTTTGAGATCATTTGAGTATGAAACAATTGCTTGGCTTGTCATCGGGGGTAGAGAAGTTGGGAACATCTTTGTGTGACGAAAATGAAGCATAGCCTAACTATATGATTTTGTAGGGATGA
Organism: Triticum dicoccoides; assembly: GCF_002162155.2. NCBI lineage: Eukaryota > Viridiplantae > Streptophyta > Magnoliopsida > Poales > Poaceae > Triticum > Triticum dicoccoides. Next base: position 208,712,181 of record NC_041386.1, on the reverse strand, counting down.
ACTTCCTTTGGCCATGTTATTTTGAGATGACATAATTGTTTGATTAGTATGCTTGAAGTATTATCATTTTTATGTCAATATGAACTTTTGTCTTGAACCTTTCGGATCTGAATATTCATACCATGATTAAGAAGATTTACATTGAAATTATGCCAAAGTATCACTCCGCATCAAAAATTCTCTTTTTAACATTTACCTACTCGAGGACGAGCAGGAATTAAGCTTGGGAATGCCTGATACGTCTCCAACGTATCTATAATTTTTGATTGCTCCATGCTACTTTATCTACTGTTTTGGACTATATTGGGCTTTATTTTCCACTTTTATATTATTTTTGGGACTAACCTATTAACCGGAGGCCCAGCCCAGAATTGCTGTTTTTTGCCTATTTTAGTATTTCAAGGAAACAGAATATCAAACGGAGTCCAAACGGAATGAAACCTTCGAGAACGTGAGCTTCTCACCAAACGTGATCCAGGAGACTTGGACCCTACTCCAAGAAGTTTCCGGGGAGGTCATGAGGGTGGAGGGCGCGCCCCCCTGGGCGCGCCCCCCTGCCTCGTGGGCCCCTCGGAGCTCCACCGACGTGCTCCTTCCTCCTATATATACCTACGTACCCCCATTAGACCAAAGACGGAGCCAAAAACCTAATTCCACCGCCGCAACTTCCTGTATCCACGAGATCCCATCTTGGGGCCTGTTTCGGAGCTCCGCTGGAGAGGGCATCCATCACGGAGGGCTTCTACATCAACACCATAGCCCTTCCGATGAAGTGTGAGTAGTTTACTTCAGACCTTCGAGTCCATAGCTAGTAGCTAGATGGCTTCTTCTCTCTTTTTGGATCTCAATACAATGTTCTCCCCCTCTCTCGTGGAGATCTATTCGATGTAATCTTCTTTTTGCGGTGTGTTTGTTGAGACCGATGAATTGTGGGTTTATGATCCAACTTATCTATGAATAATATTTGAATCTTCTCTGAATTCTTTTATGTATGATTGAGTTATCTTTGCAAGTCTCTTCGAATTATCCGTTTGGTTTGGCCAACTAGATTGGTAGTTCTTGCAATGGGAGAAGTGCTTAGCTTTGGGCTCAATCTTGCGGTGTCCTTACTCAGTGTCAGAAAGAGTTGCAAGGCACGTATTGTATTGTTGCCATCGAGGATAACAAGATGGGGTATTTATCATATTGCATGAATTTATTCCTCTACATCATGTCATCTTGCTTAAGGCGTTACTATGTTTTTAACTTAATACTCTAGATGCATGCTGGATAGCGGTCAAAGAGTGGAGTAATAGTAGTAGATGCAGGCAGGAGTCGGTCTACTTGTCACGGACGTGATGCCTATATACATGATCATACCTAGATAACCTCATAACTATGCTAAATTCTATCAATTGCTCAACAGTAATTTGTTCACCCACCGTAGAATATCTATGCTCTTGAGAGAAGCCACTAGTGAAACATATGGCCCCCGGGTCTATTCTCATCATATCAATCTCCATTACTTTATTTTACTTGTTTTGCTTCTACTTTTCACTTTGCATCTTTATACCAAAAATACCAAAAATATTATCTCTATCAGATCTCACTCTCGTAAGTGACCGTGAAGGGATTGACAACCCCTAAGCATTGGTTGCGAGTTGCTACCGTTTTGTGCAGGTACGAGGGACTTGCGCGTGACCTCCTACTGGATTGATACCTTGGTTCTCAAAAACTGAGGGAAATACTTACGCTACTGTGCTGCATCACCCCCTCCTCTTCGGGGAAAACCAACGCTAGCTCGAGACGTAGCACAAGCCTATGATGGAATTACTCACGCACGGAGGTGAGCATCATGAAATTGGTGATGGAGGATGGTTGATGATGACGATGGCGATGGATTCCCCACTCCAGAGCCCCGAACGAACTTCAGATTAGCCCTCCCGAGAGGTTTTATGGCTTGGCGGCTCCGTATCGTAAAACATGATGAATTCTTCTCTCTGATTTTTTCTCCCCGAAAGCAAATATATAGAGTTGGAGTTGAGGTCGTAGGAGCTCCAGGGGGCCCACGAGGTAGGGGGCGCACCCCCACCCTCATGGATAGGTGGTGGGCCCCCTGGTCTTCATCTTTTGCAAGGATTTTTATTATTTCCGAATAGATGTTCCGTGAAGTTTCAGGTCATTTCGAGAACTTTTGTTTCTGCACATAAATAAACACCATAGCAATTCTGCTGAAAACAGCATCAGTCCAGGTTAGTTCCATTCAAATCATGCAAGTTAGAGTCCAAAACAAGGGCAAAAGTGTTTGGAAAAGTATATACGACGGAGACGTATCACCCCCGTCAGCTTCTGCGCCCTCGGATCGTTGGGCCTCAGGTCAACGGCCATCTTCTCCAGCACATGCTTCGCCCGGGGGTCGAAGAGCTTCGCGCTGAGCCAGCTCTCGTCAAAAGAAGGCATCCTGGTCGGCAGCGACAGTCGGGGGTAGCAGCACTTGGCGACCATAAGGACCCATTTTTTCCTGAAGGCCTCAGCCTTCTTCCCCGCCTTCGAAATTACGTTGGTCCCGTTGGCTGCGACGAAATTGGCACATCCCGAACAATGGTCGTCCTTGATCCGAAGGTAGAAGAAATGGTGCAGCAGCGCCACGGATGGCATCACCCCCAGAAATGCCTCGCAGTAGAATGCAAAAATTGACAGGAGGAGAACGGAGTTGGGATGGAGGTGAAGAGCAAGGAGGCCGTAGTGGCTGAGCACGGCGTAGAAGAAATCGGAAAAGGGAGGAACCAGCCCCGCGAACACGCTGTTCAGGAAGAAGGGACGAAAGGTGCTACCCGAAGCCTCATGCTTGGCGTAGAGGACCCGCAGCGCCGCTACTCTTTCCTCGTCATCGTCACCCACCGTCATCCGGCGTGCGGCGGTGAGCTTCTCCTTTGAGACAGTGCACGCGCTCAAGGCTGGCACATACCAGGCGGGTGAGGCACGCGAGGTCTTGGCCTTGTCGGGCGCCATCAGATGCGACCTCAGGGAGAATCCCTAGCAGGTAGGAGGTCTCTTGGGGCGAGAGGAGCAAGAAAGGGGATCTGGAGCAAGACGAAGGGAAGCAATGAGGGCACTGCGGTGCGCGCCAGCCTTTTTTCGGACGGGCAGTTGCTGAGGCGGCATGGGGAAGTGGAGACGCCCACAACCGGTCAATCGCTAGTGTCGATCAAGGCCGCAGGCTATTAGGGCCAGCGGCGCTCCGCACTTGACCCTTGGATTCATCGCGAAGCCAAGTACGAGCGCGCTTTGGGCCTGGGGGCTACTGTCGGTGACCTAGGAACGGGGGTACCCATACTTGCTTGCCTGCGGCCCAGGGCATGGCTCCACCAGTGGCCTGATACGGCCCATCTTCACCAGCAACCACTCAAGACCCTCGCGAGGGGCCAAGCCTCGCTAGATGGATGACACCAAGACCTCCTCCGAGGCAGCCTCCCTAGACTGGCTCCCGAGGAGCAGAGATATTTATGCAAGGGGCACCTCGCGAGGAGCTCCTGGCGTGAGACATGACGACCAAGGCCAGGCAGGCACCATCGGGCGCAGAGTACTCGTTGCCTCTTTGGTGCTAAAGGGGCAAGCGCAGGCGAGGAGTCCCAAGGCAGCAGGCAAAGGTTTCCATATTGGTGCAACGAGACCAAGACTAGCAGGACGACGGGATGGAGGTCACCACGGAGCCCACGACGGCGTCTCCACCAGAGTCTTTGGCAGGCGAAGACCACCTTTTGTCAGGATAACTTGTACTAGTTGTCTCCCTTCAAATTGGCCGTTGTGGGATCCCTTCCCTCCTAATATTTGGGGAGAGGACCCGGGCCTCTATATATAGGGCTAGCCACCACCGTAGGGAGGAATCTCATCTTGGACTGGGTCCATTCCACCAAGGCCACCATACAAGCTCATCGAGCTCAAGAACACCTCTCCTCAGGAGGCTGTTCATCCTCAGCCTACAAGGCAATCCACCACAACGGTGGCCCGAACCAGTATGAACTCTTGTGTCCCTTGTCCCTCGGGTTCGGTGAGCTAGGCTTTGAGATCGCGGCGAGAGCATGAACTAGGGGAAGAGAGTTCTTCGTGCGCACCCCAGTGTTCGAACCTCAAGGGTTTGCCAGAACCCATAATCCGACAGTGAAGCACATGAAGCATTCTACAAAGCCATACCAAAAAGATATAAGTGAAGTGCAAAGAGAATTCTATAAATCAACCAAGGACTATCTCATACCATCATGGTGCATACAATAAAAGCAAAAAATAAATAGAAAGACGCTCCAAGAATTTACGCATATCATGTGAACAAAACAAAAACCGAAACATACCGATAATTGTTGAAGAAGGATGGCATGCCTTCCCGGGCATCCCCAAGCTTAGACTTGAGTCTCCATGAATATTTACATGGGGTTCCTTGAATCCCTAATCTTGGACTCTTTCCGCTCTTTATTCTCCTCATATCGATACCTCCTCGGTCTTCAAACACTTCATCCACACAAAACTTAACCAAACTTTTTTATTAGCGGTGTTAGTACATATAACATCAAAATCCCACCATGTACTGATATAACATTATTGTATAATTATACTCAATCATTACCCACTATATTCTATCACAATTCTAATGCCCCGAGTCAAAGGGGGCTCAACAAGATTTCAGACATACATAAATAATGAAATTATAACAGCAATCTATGAAAACTACACAATCTGTAAACATGCAGATGGTATATATACTTCTGTAACTCAAAAAATTCTGAAAACTTATGAAAAAAACAATTTGCATATCAGTACTGTGTAAAAATTTCAGATTTTTTGCATGTTCCAGTAAAACATGTAAATTCACGCACTACAACAAAATTTTCTGTTTTTGCACCGCACATACCAAACAAGCAATCTAATCATCCTAAAGGCAAATCTTGGCACATTATTTTTATAATACCATTGATTTGTACAAGGGGATAATTATTTTTGTGGCAAAGTTTCTATAATTCAAGATTTGCAAAGTTCCCATGGGCATGAATAAAGTTCAAGGAGCTCCCTCACTTGAACGGTGCTTGCCTTTCTTACTTTCACTTTCCTTTTTGAAAAGTTTGAGGTTCCCCTCTATATTATTTTTGTTTTTAATTTTTTTTAAAACCACACAACGGAATAAAATGACTCTCTAAGACTTCTGGGTTGTCTCCCTGGCAACACTTTCTTTAGAGCCATTAAGCTAGGCATAAAGTGCTCATTGATCCAATCGGATCCCAAGGTATAAAAAGGCCAATTTTAATTAACTATGATTTGTATTTTAGTATTAAGCACAAAGCAACATATATCATGCAACAACAAAGTCTAACTCTCTTCCTATGCATTGGCATGTTATAAAAGAACAATTCATTCACACATAGTAAAGGCCGATACATAGCATAAACAATTTCTTGCAGCTTCATCCTATTGAAAACATAGAGAGGTGGAGATGTGCTTCCTCTCTCATAATAATTGCAATTAGGAGCAGCAAGAACATGCATGTTATATTTATCAAAATCATCATGTGTAGTAGTAAAACGCAACCCATCAATATAATCCTTAATAAGCGCAAACTTCTCCGATATAGTGTAGTTGGGAGAACTCAAGAAGATAATAGGACTATCATGTGTGGATGCAATAGCAATAATTTCATTCTTAACATACGAAAATATAGCAAGTTCATCTTCATAAGCATAATTCATATTGGCATCATGACCACAAGCATCAATTTCATCAAAAAGGGATATTATAAACGAATCTAGGGGATCATCGCAATCATCATAGAATTCATCCTTCGGTAAGCACGAAGGGAAATTAAATAACGTATGAGTTGAAGAGTTACTCCCATTATAAGGTGGGCACATGTAGCTATTCCGCTCTTCCTCCTTTTGTTTTTCGCTCTCCTCCTCATTTTTTTCATCTAATGAGCTCATAGTGTCATCAATTTCTTCTTCCATAGTTTTCTACAAAATATTAATCTCTTCTTGGACAGCGGAGACTTTCTCAGTAAATTCATCAATATCGGCATTGTATTTATAACTCTCATAGCAATATTTAAGTATAGCAAAAGTACCGAGTCTGTAAACAGCATCATCACAATCTTCATATTTTTAAAACAAAGATTCAATTTCATATGCACCCTTAAAAGAAACAAATTCTTCTATTCGTTCCACATCATAGTAATCATATATACCATTAGCATAAGAAGCCAAGGTTTCATTATCATTAAATTCACATGAAAATGGAAGGTGTGGAACCTTCATCCTAGAGCAACAAGTATAATCATATCTCAAGCATAAATCCCAAGCATACCATTGCAAACAATCAATTTGATCCCATTAGAGTTTCCCTTTTTGTCAAGTGATAATTCCTAAAGTATTCACGTTGCTCCAACGTGTCTCCCATTATCAAGTTGAATGGGGTTTTCTTACAATTATCAAAGTAGTGTTTAATATTTTTCACATAACGAGCATCGAGGGTTTTAGGAGGTTCCCCATCTCCATGAGTAGCAAGTACAATTATTATTTTTGGTATTTCGTTTCCATATCCATAACTGAATATATAAAATAACTTAGAACAAAAAATAAAATCTACTCAGTGATAAAGCAAACAAGCACACACGAGAATATTCACCCCATGCTATTGCTCCCCGGTAACGGCACCAGAAAAAGATCTTGATAACCCACAAGTATAGGGGATCAATTATAGCCTTTCTCGATAAGTAAGAGCATCGAACCCAATGAGGGATCTAAAGGTAGAATTTATATTCTCTCAAGTTCTATCGACCACCGATACAACTCTACGCACACTTGACGTTTGCTTTACCTAGAACAAGTACAAATCTATTTAGTAGATGATAGGATAGATTTGCAAGAATAAAACTAGATGTACTTAGGAATAATAAAACTATGAGTAATTTGCAAGATAATAAAGTTAGTTGTTTAGTAGAGAGCTTTTTGTAACACGAGAAAGTTATTTGTCCCTAGGCAATCAATAACTAGATCGGTAATCATTATTGCAATTTTATATGAGGGAGAGGCATGAGCTAACATACTTCCTCTACTTCGATCATATGCACTTACGATAGGAACTCTAGCAAGCATCCGCAACTACTAAAGATCATTAAGGTAAAACCCAACCATAGTATTAAGTATCAGGTCTTCTTTACTACCATACTCAACAACCCCCTTACTTGGTTGTAAGCTTATGTCACTCTAACCACCCACCATAAGCGAATCATGAACGTATTGCAACGCCCTACAACGGGGATCCCTCACACTTGCGCGACACGGAGAGCACCATAGGACAACACCTATAATAAAACATACAACTTAAACCAATCACGATCATCAATTAATCCATAGGACAAAATGGATCTTCTTAAACATCATAGGATAAACACAAATCATTAGATAATAATATATAGCATTGAGCACCATGTTTAAGTAGCGATTACAGGAGGGAGAAGAGGTGTTACACCGCTGCATAGAGGGGGGGAGAGTTGGTGTTGACGGTAGCGAGGTTCTTGGTGTAGATCGCCGTCACGATCCTTTCCCCGGTGGCACTCCGGCGCCACCGGGAGAGAGGGGGAGAGCCCCCTCCTTCTTCTTCTTCCTTGACCTCCCTGATAACCCACAACTATAGGGGATCAATTGTAGCCTCTTTCGATAAGTAAGAGTGTCGAACCCAATGAGGAGCTAAAGGTAGAACAAATATTCCCTCAAGTTCTATCGACCACCGATACAACTCTACGCACGCTTGACGTTCACTTTACCTAGAACAAGTATGAAACTAGAAGTACTTTGTAGGTGTTTTTTGGGTAAGCTTGCAAGAAAGTAAAGAGCAGGAAAATAAAAGCTAGGGGCTGTTTAGATAAAGACACAACTAAATTAGTTTTAGTAGAGAGATTTTGTCAACAAGAAAGTTATTTGTCCCTAGGCAATCGATAACTAGACCGGTAATCATTATTGCAATTTTATTTGGGGGAGAGGCATAAGCTAACATACTTTCTCTACTTGGATCATATGCACTTATGATTGGAACTCTAGCAAGCATCCGCAACTACTAAAGATTCATTAAGGTAAAACCCAACCATAGCATTAAAGTATCAAGTCCCCTTTATCCCATACGCAAACAACCTACTTACTTGGGTTTGTGCTTCTGTCACTCACGCCACCCACCATAAGCAAATCATAAGCATATTGCAAACCCTACAGTGAGAATCCCTCACGCTTGCGCGACACGGAGAGCACCATAGGACAGCACCAATAATAAAACATACAACTCAAACCAATCTTGATCATCAAATAGCCATTAGTACAAAACATATCTACTCAAACATCATAGGATAGCCATACATCATTTGGAAATAATATATAGCGTTGAGCACCATGTTTAAGTAGAGATTACAGTGGGTAAGAGATAGGTTACACCGTTGCATAGAGAGGGGAAGAGTTGGTGATGATGGCGGTGAAGTTGTTGGTGAAGATGGCGGTGATGGTGATGGCCCCGGCAGCGCTCCGGCGCCACCGGAAGCAAGGGGGAGAGGCCCCCCCTTCTTCTTCTTCTTCTTCTTCCTTGACCTCCTCCCTAGATGGGAGAAGGGTTTCCCCTTTGGTCCTTGGCTCCCATGGTGTGGGAGGGGTGAGAGCCCCTCCGAGATTGGATCTATCTCTCTGTTTCTCTCTGGTTCTGTGTTCTCTCCTGGCTCTGTTTCACCGTTTCGTATATATATGGAGATACGTAACTCCGATTGGCCTGAAACCTTCGCCATGATTTTTTTCTGAATATTAGCTTTCTTGCGGCAAAAGAAGAGCGTCAACCGCCTTACGATGGGCTCACGAGGGTAGGGGCGCGCCCTAAGGGGGGCGCTCCCTGCCTCGTGACCACCTCGGGCACTGATTCGCGTTGATTTTCCTTCCGAATTTTCCATAATTTCCAAAAATAAGCTCCGTCCTTTTTTATCCCGTTTGGACTCCATTTGATATGGATATTCTGCGAAACCAAAAACATGCAACAGACAGGAACTGGCACTGGGCACTGGATCAATATGTTAGTCCCAAAAGTAATATAAAAAGTTGCCAAAAAGTATATGAAAGTTGAATAATAATGGCATGGAATAATCAAAAATTATAGATACGACGGAGACGTATCAACATCCCCAAGCTTAATTCCTGCTCGTCCTCGAGTAGGTAAATGATAAAAAAGATAATTTTTGATGTGGAATGCTACCTAGCATAATCTTGATCATATGTCTAATCATGGCATGAATATTAAGACACGAGTGATTCACATCATGCACAACCTTGATGACAAGCCAAGCAATTGTTTCATACTTTTGACGTTCTCAAACCTTTTCAACTTTCACGCAATACATGAGCGTGAGCCATGGACATAGCACTATAGGTGGAATAGAATATGATGATGGGGGTTATGTGGAGAAGACAAAAAAAGAAGAAAGTCTCACATCAACTAGGCGTATCAACGGGCTATGGAGATGCCCATTAATAGATATCAATGTGAGGAGTAGGGATTGCCATGCAATGGATGCACTAGAGCTATAAGTATATGAAAGCTCAAACTGAAACTAAGTGGGTGTGCATCCAACTTGCTTGCTCATGAAGAGCTAGGGCATTTGAGGAAGCCCATCGTTGGAATATACAAGCCAAGTTCTATAATGAAAATTCCCACTAGTATATGAAAGTGATAACTCAAGAGACTCTCTATATGAAGAACATGGTGCTACTTTGAAGCACAAGTGTGGTAAAAGGATAGTAACATTGCCCCCTTTTTTTGCGGGCTTCTTTGCCCCCCTTTTTATTTAGGATTCCTTGGCCTCTCCTTTTTTTGGGAAATGCTCTAATAATGATGATCATCACACTTTTATTTACTTACAACTCAATATTACAACTCGATACTAGAACAAAGATATGACTCTATATGAATGCCTCCGGTGGTGTACCAGGATGTGCAATGATCTAGCGTAGCAATGACCTCAAAAAATGGACAAGCCATGAAAACATCATGCTAGCTATCTTACGATCATACAAAGCAATATGACAATAAATTCTCAAGTCATGTATATGATGATGATGGAAGTTGCATGGCAATATATCTCGGAATGGCTATGGAAATGCCATGATAGGTAGGTATGGTGGCTGTTTTGAGGAAGGTATATGGTGGGTTTATGGTACCGACGAAAGTTGTGCAGTACTAGAGAGGCTAGCAATGATGGAAGGGTGAGAGTGCGTATAATCCATGGACTCAACATTAGTCATAAAGAACTCACATACTTATTGCAAAAATCTATTAGTCATCAAAACAAAGTACTACGCGCATGCTCCTAGGGGGATAGATTGGTAGGAAAAGACCATCGCTCGTCCCCAACCACCACTCATAAGGAAGACAATCAATAAATACCTCATGCTCCGACTTCGTTACATAACGGTTCACCATATGTGCATGCTACGGGACTTGCAAACCTCAACACAAGTATTTCTCAATTTCAAAATTACTCGACTAGCATGACTCTAATATCACCACCTTTATATCGCAAAACTATTGCAAGGAATCAAACATATCATATTCAGCGATCTACAAGTTTATGTAGGATTTTATGACTAACCATGTGAATGACCAGTTCCTGTCATCTCTCTAAATAGATATAAGTGAAGCAAGAGAGTTTAATTCTTTCTACAAAAGATATGCCCATGATCTAACAAATATAAGTGAAGCAAAAGAGAATTCTACAAATGGCGGTTGTCTAAGTGAAGAGAAACAGGCAATCCAAACTTCAAATGATATAAGTGAAGCACATGAAGCATTCTATAAAGCCATACTCAAAAAATATAAGTGAAGTGCAAAGAGCATTCTATAAATCAACCAAGGACTATCTCATATCAGCATGGTGCATAAAAAGAAAAAGAAAAACCTAAATGCAAAAGATGCTCCAAGACTTGCACATATCGCATGAACGAAACGAATCCGAAAACATACCGATACTAGTTGAAAAAAGAGGGGATGCCTCCCCAGCATCCCCAAGCTTAGACGCTTGAGTCTCCTTGAATATTTACTTGGGGTGCCTCGGGCATCCCCAAGCTTGAGCTCTTGCCTCTCTTCCTTCTTCTCACATCGAGACCTTCTCGATCATCGAACACTTCATCCACACAAAACTCCAACAGAAAACTCGATAAGATCCGTTAGTATAATAAAGCAAATCACTACTGTAAGTGCATCTAGTGCCACACCTAGTTGGTTTTGGAGTATTGACGACAAACCTAGTTGAGGGACTAATGTGTTTGTGAGAATTGCAGGATAACACAGGTAGAAGTGCCTCATTGATTCGGTTTTCCTACCAGAGATGACCCCTAAAAATGTATGAAGACATTGAAGTCAAAGGTGGTATGTGAAGACATTCACATTGAAGACTATGACAAGAGAAGACATCATGTGAAGACTATGGAGCGCGAAGACTTAGCAGTTTCGTTGCTCTGTGTTTTTCTTTGTTGAGTCATAGGAACCACCGTACTGTTAAGTGGGGTCCAAGAGAACCAGTCAGAATGACTGAAGTGATGCTTAACCAAAATCCTATGTCTTCGAGTGAAGACTATGAGAGCAAATCTTGTCCAGAGTTGGATAAGTCAGCTTTGCTTGTAGCCCAAGTAAAGTTGCCGTGTGTGTTTGAAATCTGACCGTTGGAACACGTGTCAGTTCCTTAGTGACCCAGGGTCATTTCGGACAAATCAGGTCGGGTTACCTAGTGGCTATAAATAGCCCACTCCCTACAACCATAAACGGTTGGCTGCTCAGAGTTAAAGCACGGCTTTTGTCGTTTGAGAGCAACCCACCTCGAAGCCTTTGAGAGAGAATTCCTTGCAAGGATAAAGCCCTAACCACCCAGAGCCAAAGAGTGTTAGGCATCACTTAAGTCTTCCTATCTGTGTGATCTGAAGGCTTATTACACTTGAGGACTGTGAATCCTCCAGCCGGTTAGGCGTCGCGTTCTGAGCATCCAAGAGTCATTGTGGATCGCCGGTGAACGAAGTCTGTGAAGGTTTGGAAGTCTACCTTGAAGACTTACCAGAGTGATTGGGCGAGGACTGGGTGTCCTTAGCTCAAGGGGAATAAGGTGAAGACGAGGTCCTCTGAGTTGAATCTCAGCCTCCCTAACCAGACGTACAGTTTTCACAGCAACTGGAACTGGTCCAACAAATCATTGTCTTCAACGAGTCACTAGTTTCATCCTTCCCTTCCCTTTACTTATTGTTGGTCCTTGTGAAGTCATTGTACGATTGCATCACCATTTGGTTTCAGTGAGTGATTACTTGTTCTGATTGGCTTCACAATATCTTCCTACCTGATCCTTACTACCTAGCTGCTATTAGTTAGTGTGCTTTCACTTCATTGAATACTTGACTATGGTTTGCCTAGTGTAGTCTACCTTCCGCTGCATGGTAATAGGTTTATTTCTATCGTTTGTCTTCGAAACTTACATGTTTTGAATACTTTCATAAAAATTGCCTATTCACCCCCCCTCTAGTCGATCACTAGCACTTTCAATTGGTATCAGAGCAAGGTACTCCCTTGTTCTGTGTGATTCGGTTTAACCACCTGGAGTTTTAGCTATGTCGACTGTAGGGATAATTAAAGTCTCCGCTGCGTGCCCCGTCTTCGATGGAACTGAATATCCCTACTGGAAGAATAAGATGCGCATGCATCTTGAAGCCATTGATGTCGACCTATGGTATGTCGTCAAGAACGGCGTTCCCAAGGCTGGAGAAGGTGTCGCTGCTGCTGATGTCAAGAAGTTCGTTCAACTAGACTCTACTGCCAAGAATATCATCTGTGGTCATCTGACCAAAGGACAGTATGGCCGCGTGAGTGCTTTGGAAACATCTAAGCTAGTCTGGGACTGGCTCTCCAAGGTCAAGAAGGCGTCTCAACCCAGAGAGATCAGAGAATCAGTGTCCTTCGCAACCTCTTCAACCGCTTCAAGAGAAATGACAATGAGAATGTCCAGCTCATGTTTGATCGACTCACTGACATCACAAATGAGCTTCAAGCCCTCGACGCTACTGAGATCACCAAGCATGAAGTCATCAAGACACTCCTGAGATCACTTGACAGTTCGTTTGACACCCTAACCCTGATGATTCAAGAACATCTTGATTTCAAGACACTCGATCCGTCTGACATACTTGAGAGGCTCAACACACACAAGTTTCAGCTTTCTGAGAAAAGAGACATCTACGGTCCCAACTATGGGCGAACTCGTGCCTTTAAGGCAAAAGCTGTCTCCTCATCTGAAGAAGAATCTGACAGCAGTTCTGATGATCCTGAAGACATTGGAAAGGAGCTTGTTATGCTTGTGAAGAAGTTCCAAAAATTCACCAAGAAGAAAGGCTTCAAAAAGTCTTCACGATCAAGCTCAAGGAATGATGAAGCTTCTGCTCATGACTACAAGAAGAGAACATGTCACAAGTGCAAGAAACCTGGCCACTACATCTCTGAGTGTCCATAGTGGGACAATGAGAACAACAACAAGAAGAAGAAGAGCAAGGAGTATGACTCTGACGACAAGAAGAAGAAATACTCAAAGTCTTCTTCCAAGTCTTCCTCAAAGTCTTCATCACACAAGAAGAGCTCATCTGGCAAGGCACATGCGTTTGTTGGCAAGGAAATGGATTCTGAGGAGGAGTCCGCTTCTGAGGAGGTGGAGGTAGGGTCTGAGGAGGCGTCCGATTCTGGCGTTGCGAGTCTGGCTACAGCATACGTTGCCAAGTCCATCTTCAACACTGAAGATAATGACTTCATCACCAACACCGATGCAAATGACAAGGACTACTCCGCTCCTTCCTACTGCTTCATGGCACGCGGTGCCAAGGTAAACACACGCACTACTCACTATCAAACATCTAGTGATGATGACTCTGATTGTGGTTCCAAACCCAGCTACAAAACCCTTGCTAAAATTGCAACTGAACAACAGAAAGCTATGGAACACATTCAAAAACTGTTAGACAAAAGCGATGATCTGTTAGACGCTGAAATGACTCGATCTCAGTCCTTAATTGAAGACATAAAAAATCTTCACGTTAAGTATGAGGAACTTGAAAGTCGTCATGAAACGCTCTCAACAACTCATGAAAGGCTTTCCTATGATTATCTTCAAAGGAAGCAAGATCTTGAGAAATTGAGAGCGGCTCATGAAGATCTTCAAAAGGAAAACGAGTCACTTCACGCCGAACAGATCAGTTCAGCTCAGGAAGGATTTGAACCACCATGTCTTAAATGCATTGAGCGTGATAACGCTACTTCTGTTGCTGAATGTTCTACTGCTGCTACTATTGCAATATCTTCAACTGTTGATGTGGTAACTAACCCCTCTGCTGAGGATGCCACCGCTATTGCTGATGAGAATGCTAGGTTGAAGACACTGCTTGAAACAGGGATGTACAAAAGTCTCAAAGGGCATCAGACACTATGTGATGTCCTCAAAAGGCAGATCCTGAACCGAAACCCTAGGAAAGAGGGTGTTGGGTTCGAAAGGAAAATGAATGCTGATGGCTCTTATTGGAAACCTGAGCAGTACCCCAAAACCACATGGGTTGCTGCAAAGGAACCTTCAGTGGATCCATCCACCCTATCTGGCTTCACTTGTGCTAATCCCATTGTTATTGATGAATCCTTTGATGCAAACTATAAACTGTTTAAGAATCAGAATGGTGAAGTGTTTGCCAGGTATATTGGTACTAACTGCAGGAATGGGCCGCCTATGAAGAAGGTCTGGGTGCCGAAAAGGTGTTTGGAGAATCTTCTTGTGAATGTTGTCATGACACCACAAGTGAAGAAAACAAATCCCAGACCACAGGCTTCATACAACCCAAAGGCTTCATATAGACAGAGGACTCACCTGAGTCGCACTAATGCAAATGTTTTGCAGGGAAGCCATACTCAGGCCTATGAATATGAGCGCGGTTCATCAAACCGCCATGTTCATAAGACCAAGAACTATTCTGCTTATTCTTATGAGTACTATTGTCCACCTGAAAGACTTTTTGCTAGGGCTCCAAAGCCAAAGTTCTCAGATGCTGCACTTAGACTCATTGCTTCGAAGCCACCCTTGAAGATGTGGGTGGCTAAGAAAGCTTAACTCTCTTTTGCAGGGAAAGGTCTCCAAACGAAAACCAAAATCGTCTGACGCTATTGCTGGGGACCTTAAAATCTTGTAGGGTGCAAGATCAAATGCCCAAATGGTCTTATTATGTACTTTGTTCCTGAATTGCTTGCTACTTGCCCTATCAGTCCAAATCTCGATCTAAGCTTTCATAATCCACTGGTTCGTCAAATGTTTTTGCTTCACAATTCTCTTCGTGAAGCCTATCCCCCTAACTACACTGTAGGGTACGACACCAGCTGCTTCAGAATGGATTATTGATAGTGGGTGTACCAATCACATGACTGGCAAGCGAAGCCTTCTTATGGACTCAACACTACGTCCATCTAACAAAAGTCTGAAAGTGCAACTATCCCTAGGTGGTTTTGGTAATTCATAACAACATATAGCTCATTGAGCTAATGCTATTCCAAGATGATTATTTCAGGAAAGCTCAATGATTGGCATGGCATGGATGTGAAAGTGGAACCCTCAAAATGCTAAGGACAAAGGATTGGCTCAAGCTCAAAAGCTCAAGACTCCTCATTTTACATTTCAGTGATCCAAGATCACATTGAGTCTTTAGGAAAAGCCAATACTATCAAGGAGGGATGAGGTGTTGCTTAATGAGCCTCTTGCTTCATGTGCTTAGTGATATGCTCCAAAACCCTCAACTACTTTCTCATATCCACATATGACCTAAACCCTAAGCCAAACTCGGTCCTACCGATTCTTCCTATCCGGCGCCACCGAGTTTCACTTGTCATAAGCCACTGCCAAACCCTAGCAATTCGGTTCTACCGATAGGGATCTCGGTCTCACCGAGATGGGATTGCAAACTCTCTGTTTCCCTTTCGTAACTTTTCGGTCTCACCGAAAGAGCGAATCAGTCCCACCGAGATTGCAATGTAAATTCAGTGTTTCCCCTTTGCAACTTTTCGGTCTCACCGAAAGAGCAAATCGGTCCCATCGAGTTTGCCTGACCAACTCTCTGGTTAGCTAATTACCAAATTCAGTCTCACCGAGTTTGTGTAATCGGTCTCACCGAGATTACGTTATGCCCAAACCCTAACCATATCGGTCCTACCGAGTTGCATGTCAGTCCCACCGAAAATCTCTAACGGTCACTAGGTCTACATTTTCGGTCCGACCGAGTCTGTTGATTCGGTCCCACCGAGATTGGAAAACTGTGTGTAACGGTTGGATTTTGTGTGGAGGCTATATATATACCCCTCCACCTCCTCTTCATTTGAAGAGAGAGCCATCAGAACACATACACCATTCCAACTCATTTGTTCTAAGAGAGAACCACCTACTCATGTGTTGAGACCAAGATATTCCATTCCTACCATATGAATCTTGATCTCTAGCCTCTCCAAGTTGCTTTCCACTCAAATCTTCTTTCCACAAAATCCAAATCCTATGAGAGAGAGTTGAGTGTTGGGGAGACTATCATTTGAAGCACAAGAGCAAGGAGTTCATTACCTACACACCATTTGTTACTTCTTGGAGAGTGGTGTCTCCTAGATTGGCTAGGTGTCACTTGGGAGCCTCCGACAAGATTGTGGAGTTTAACCAAGGAGTTTGTAAGGGCAAGGAGATCGCCTACTTCGTGAAGATCTACCGCTAGTGAGGCAAGTCCTGTGTGGGCGATGGCAATTGTGGGATAGACAAGGTTGCTTCTTCGTGGACCCTTTGTGGGTGGTTGCTTCTTCGTGGACCCTTCGTGGGTGGAGCCCTGTGTGGACTCGCGCAACTGTTACCCTTTGTGGGTGGAGCCCTCCGTGGACTCTCGCAACCGTTACCCTTTGTGGGTTGAAGTCTCCATCAACGTGGATGTAGGATAGCACCACCTATCCGAACCACGGGAAAAACATCCGTGTCTCCAATTGCGTTTGAATTCCCCAAACCCTTCCCTTTACATTCTTGCAAGTTGCATGCTTTACTTTCCGCTGCCAATATACTCTTTGCATGCTTGCTTGAATTGTGTGATGATTGCTTGACTTGTCCTAAAATAGCTAAAATCTGCCAAGAACTAAAATTGGGAAAAGGTTAAGTTTTTATTTGGTCAAGTAGTCTAATCGCCCCCCTCTAGACATACTTTCGATCCTACAAGTGGTATCAGAGCTTTGGTCTCCATTTGCTTTGATCTCCATAGCTTTTGGTGGTCATAGCCTTGGTTTCACAACCTAGGAGAGTATGGCGTCTAGCGAGGGAAATTATCACCGTAGAGGTCCCTACTTTGATGGTACTAATTTTGCTAGTTGGAAGCATAAAATGAAAATGCATATTCTTGGACATAACCCCACCGTTTGGGCTATTGTGTGTGTTGGTTTGCAAGGTGACTTCTTTGATGGGAGAGAACCAAACCGTGAAGCTACCGCGGATGAGTTGAAGATGTTGCAATACAATGCTCAAGCTTGTGATATTCTCTTCAACGGATTGTGCCCCGAAGAATTCAACAAAATCAGCCGTCTTGAGAATGCGAAGGAAATTTGGGACACTTTGATTGATATGCATGAAGGTACCGACTCCGTCAAGGAATCCAAGCTGGATGTGCTTCAAAGTCAACTTGACAAGTTCAAGATGAAGGATGGTGAAGGTGTCGCTGAAATGTACTCTAGGCTTGCTCTCATCACAAATGAGATTGCCGGCTTAGGAAGTGAAGAGATGATCGATAGATTCATCATCAAGAAGATTCTAATAGCCTTGGATGGAAAATATGATACCGTGTGCACATTGATCCAAATGATGCCCAATTACAAAGATCTCAAGCCAACGAAGGTGATTGGAAGAATTGTTGCTCATGAGATGTCACTTAAGGATAAAGAGGAACTTCACAACAAATCAAGTGGTGCCTATAAAGCCTCATGTGAAGCCCCTACATCATCAAGTGAGAAACAAGACTTCAATGAAGAATTGAGCTTAATGGTGAAGAACTTCAACAAGTTCTACAAGAGTAGAAGCAAAGATAGAAGCTTCAAGTCAAGGTCCTACAATGACAAAAGATCTTCTAGTCGAGAGCGAACCTGCTACAGTTGTGGAAGACCCGGACACTATTCCAATGAGTGTACGGCTCCCTACAAGAGAAGAGAAGATTCTCCAAAAAGAAGAAGCAAAGAATCACCACCAAGAGAGAGAAGGAGTAGAGATGATCGTTATGAACAAAGATACTCATAGAGAAGCAAGGATTCGGAAAGGAAGGAAAAATCATCAAGGAGCTACACAAGACGAAGACATCAAGCTCATGTTGGTGAATGGGTATCCGGCTCCGACTCCGACAGTCACTCCGAGAGAAGTTATCACTCTGACTCCGAAGATACTCAAGATGAAGGTGTTGCCGGTCTAGCACTTGTGTCAACCAACTCCTACGACATATTTGACTCACCAAATGAAGGAATTGGAAGATGCTTCATGGCCAAAGGTCCTAAGGTAACACACCCCGAGTATGTTGATTTCAATAGTGATGAAGATGACTTGTTAGGTGATGATTTGCTTATTGACAACTCTAGTGATGAATACTATGATGAAATGTCAATTAATCATGCTAATCAAGATAAAACGAATGACAATGATAAGGAAAAGATTGAGGCTCTAACTAAAGAACTAAACACTATTAAGTTAGCTCATGAAACTATCTTCGAAGATCATCGAGAACTTTTAAGAGCTCATGAGAAATTATGCTTTGAAAAGCTCAATCTTGAGCAAGAGCATGAGTTCTTAAAAGCAATGAATGATGATCTCCGCAAGAAAAGTTCTTCTTACATTGCCAAGCGTTTACTCTTATCCACTTACATGCCTCAAGTCAAGTCTAGTAACAAGAACAAGAAAGATTCTTCCTCTAGCAGTAACAATGATCATGCTAAATCCAATATTGTTGCTTCTAGTAGTTCTATTGATTCCACTAATGACTCTCTTAGCCAAGTTACACTTGAGCAAGAAAATAGCTTATTGAAGGGAATTATAGAGAAAGGAGTGTACAAAAGCCTTGCCGGGAGCAAGCAATTCGAGGAAATTGTGTGCAAGCAAGGAATGCACCGGAAGAATCAAGGCGTTGGTTTTCAACGAAAGTTCAATGCCAATGGAGTTGAGTGGGAAGAAGATCAATACCCCAAGACAAAGTTTGTTCCTCAACAAGAGAAGTATGATACTTCTTTCAAGGGGACACAAGCTCAAGATGATCTTCCACCACAAGACTACAAGCAAAAAGGCAAGGACAAGCTTCAAGAGGAAATTGACGCATTTGAAGAAGCTCCTAATACCTTAGTCAAGTGGATTCCCAAGACTACTTCAAGTTCCACTTCATCAAGTATGACTACAACTCCAAGGATTCCCATCAAGATGATGTGGATCCAAAAGAAGAAGAACTAGAGAGTTCTTGAGGGTGACTCCGCCAACATACTTCACTCTTATCATTTTGGCAAGAACAAGTGCAATCAACTTCCACATCTTGCACTAGTTCAAGGAGTCACAAACCCTCTTGTTGGTAAGACAAGGGACAAGGTAACCTAAAAGTTTTCATGGACATCATCTTGTGTGTGCATCACTCTATGTCTATGGATATCCTTGTTTGTTCCTTGTGGGACTAACCCATGTAGGTATTGAAAGTGCAATTCACTCAAATGGATAGCTCCAAGTGATCTACATCAACATTGAGCATCCACATCTTCAACATCTACATGAAGTCATCATCGACAAAACCCAAGGTTAGTTCATCCCTCCAAGGGGGGATATCACATCTAGGGGGAGCTTTACTCTAAGACTTGAGCTAAAGCAACTCTAAAGATGTGAACACAACAATGCTTTATGTAAAAGTGGTAACCCCACTTGAGCTTAAACGATGAGTATGACCTATGATCAAGTGTTCTCACTTGACTCCTAAGTCAATATACTCATATATAGATGACCTTGTCATCGCAAATTGCTTGATAGATGCTAGAATTGGTTGTGCATGCCTTGCCACATATTTCATTTGCCATCTTATTGTGTGAGCATGTTGGTTGCATATTTTACTCATTCGAGGACATCCACTTGTTGTTTTGATCGTTTGGGTTTATTTCCTTTGCCAAGTGGATGGACAAGAATGCCTAAGAACCTCCTCTAGCTATCTATGATTTTCTCGTCTCAAACTCTATTCATGCTGCATCACAAAATTTGATCAAGTCAGATTCGAACCACTCTGTGTGAGGAGCGCTCGGAGTCCCCGATTCGTCATAGACTTAAACTTCCAAAACCTCTTTATGATTCTCGGTCTGACCGATACCCCACTTTCGGTCCTACCGAGATCATTAAGTTGATCTAGGTTTTCGATCTCGGTGCAACCGATTTCGGTCACACCGAGTTTCAGTAACTGCATGCAGTTATGAATCTCGGTGCCACCGAGTTGTTCCACTCGGTCACACCGACAGGGTCGGGCTATATATAGTCACGGGCAAAATTTGGAAATTTCTCCGAACCCCTTCGCCCGCGCGATAGCCTGCTCTGCCAACGTGATCTCCGGATCGTCTTCTCGCCGCCAGCCGCCTCCAGTCGCTGGTCTCCGTCGCCGTCAACGAGAATTCTGCCCCGCCGTTGCCGCCGTAGTGAGTCTCCGCCGAGCTAGGGTATGGACTCGATCTTTGTGCTATTCTCCAATCCAATTCTCAGCACATTGTGATCATCATGATTCTTGCCACGATTGAAACACTCCTATCCAGTCAATACACCTGTAGATTAGCTTTGATTCGAAAATTTTAGGGTTAGGTTTCCGCTGAAACCATCTCGGACCCACCGAGTTGAAAAACTCGGTCCCACCGATTTGGCTTATGCCATTGCACAAGTGAGACTCGGTCTGACCGAGAATTACTTATCGGTGTGACCGATTTTGGAACTCTGTGAAACCCTAGCAGTCTCGGTGTCACCGAACTGTGACTCGGTCCAACCGAGTTCACTAGTTTAGGTTCCAAAACTGCTTCGGTATCACCGAGTTTAAAAATCGGTAGATCCGAGATGATTTCAGTGGGAAACTAAAACTAAGTTTTTGGATCATTCTTTTGCAAAAATCTCTGCATTTTGTGATGCTCATCTATTCTACCTCATCTATAAACTATTCACAGGGTCAGCAGTCAGAGCTTGCAGCATGTCTGATTAGAGTGACAGCCAGAACTTGTCAGAGCAGCAAGTGCAGATGAGTGAGGGCACTAGTCCCTCCAGCTCTTCAGATGATGGCAGCAGAAGTACCCCAAGCAATCTGCCAAAAGCTGCCACCAGACAGAGGAAGAAGAGAACTTCAGAATCCGAAGATGAAGATTATGTGGCAGAGGAAGAGGCCACATCAAAGAGAGTTGAGCCAGCTCAAGGCACAAAGCCAGGTCTAAAGATCAAAAGGCCAGCAGGCAAGCAGCCTATGTCAAAGGCTAGAGCCTCAACTGAGAAGCCCACTCCCAAAGAGCCAGTTGCTGCAGAAGGCAAGAAGAGGAAGGAAAGGGTCAAGAAGACCGTAGCCAGAGTGCTTGGAAAGGCTTCCATCATGGAATAGGAAGAGGAAGAAGAGGTAGCTGCACCAGCACCTAAGGCACCCAAGTTGATGGGTGATGCCATAAGATCAGGGGCTACTGCATCTAAGCCCAAAGCTGCCTCCAAGCCAAAACCAAAGAGGAATACAAGGAGCATTCCTGTAGCTGAGAAGAACAAGGCCCCAGTGCCTGAGACTGTTGCTGAAGAAGAGGATGAAGAGCAAGTTCTTAGAAATCTCAAACCCAAGATCCCAGACCACAACGATGCTCATCCTGTGGCTGAGGACATGAAGCTCAGGAGAGATTCAGGGCTGAGGAAGTGGAGAGAAGCAGACCCGTATGCTTCAAGGAGAAGGACTGCTATGGATTACAGATTTCACACCAAGGAACAGCAAGACTTCTATGAGGCAGTGCTGCTAGATAAGAAGCCCATTGTTTGTGACATGAGATGGGTTGACTGGACCTACGTGAAGGAAAATGAGGAACACTACCCTGGAGTGTATGACAGCTTTAGTGCTTGTGGAGTTGCTGACTTTGTTGGGCAGAAGCTCACAAAGTGGAACGAGGAGCTTATCATGCAATTCTACTCCACGACACACTTTTATCCAGATGGGAGGATAACTTGGATGTCTGAGGGTACGAGGTACCAATCTACAGTTCCTGAATGGGCTCAACTGATCAATGCCCCAGAGGAGCAAGAAGATGACTTGGACATTTATGCCAAGAAAAAGATGGATCATAACTCAATGACCAACATGTACAAGGAAATTCCAAATGAAGCTCTTGACACTTTCAAATTTGGCTCAGTGCATTATCTTCTGTCAGGGCTGCCAACCATCAATTGGATATTGAGGCACACCTTATTGCCCAAGTCTGGAGATCACAAGATGATCAGAGGCCATGCAATCAACTTGCTTCACGTATTTGATGTGCCACAGAAATTCAAGGTCATGAGCCTCATAGTAGAGACTATCAAGAGGACTGCAGCAGATCAGAAGAGGAGCTGTGGATATGCACCTCAAATTCAGGAGCTCATCAACTCTAAGATGGGCATGGACATATATTTATTGGATAAGGAACACCTGCCCATCCGTCCAGATTTTGAGGACAATCAAGTTGTCATGACTGAGAATGAGCCATCGTCTGCCCAAGCACAATCAAAGAAGGAGAAGGCAAGGAAGGAGAAAGCTGCCAAGATACCAACTCAAGAGGAGGCATCTGAGTATTTCTTGAAAACTAAACAAGAGCAGCTTGGTTACCTGATTGCATCCACCCTGTGGATTGAGAAAGGACTAGCCACCCTAACTCAAAACCAGGCAAGCCTAGAGAGAATCATGGAACAAAAGTTCTATGACTTGGATGTCAAGGTGACAGAGATTCAGACTGCAGTGGAGCAGCTCCAGGATGACATGCAGGAGAGGAGAGGCAGGACTACCACTCATGCTTTTGCCAGAGTGCCATGAGGTCCGAGGTCGTCTGCCGTGCCAGTTGCTGACACAAGAGCCACCACTTCTGCACCAGCTACAGCTTCAGTTCCACCAGCTCCAACATCTACTTCAGCTCCAACTCCAGCGTCTACTTCAGCATCTACAGAAGCCTTCGTCCTTGGAGTGATCCGGACTCCACCACCACCTAAAGATCAAGCCTGAGCATCGATCTAGCACTATGCATTTTCTAGGAACTTTTTGGTAACTTGTTGCCAAAGGGGGAGAAGATGTATAGATCATAGGCTTCGAGAGAGAGAGAGTGTGTTGTTTTTTTCTCTCTTGCTTTATTTGGTGGTTTTTCGAACTTGTTTGCTTTTGAGTGCTTGAGATACTATGTCATTGCTTGTGAGACATTGATGATCATGTGTTTGATCATAAGCTACACTTAATGCTTGCTTAATGCTATTATCTTATCTATCTTATGTGATCATTCACTATTCTTGGGGATGAGTGCACGTATTTCATTCTTATCATTTTAAGCGCTCCACCAAGATGTATGTGACATGGAAGAGTAACCTATGACTCTAACTCCTTGTGCATTTGCAGTCCAAAGCAAATTTTAAATATGCACAAACTTAGGGGGAGCTCTTACTTATCACATACTTCTCAAAGCAACGATATATTTCATGCTTATTATCATTTGTCGAAGCTTTGATCTATATGTTGTCATCAATTACCAAAAAGGGGGAGATTGAAAGTGCAACTATCCCTAGGTGGTTTTGGTAATTCATAACAACATATAGCTCATTGAGCTAATGCTATTCCAAGATGATTATTTCAGGAAAGCTCAATGATTGGCATGGCATGGATGTGAAAGTGGAACCCTCAAAATGCTAAGGACAAAGGATTGGCTCAACCTCAAAAGCTCAAGACTCCTCATTTTACATTTCAGTGATCCAAGATCACATTGAGTCTTTAGGAAAAGCCAATACTATCAAGGAGGGATGAGGTGTTGCTTAATGAGCCTCTTGCTTCATATGCTTAGTGATATGCTCCAAAACCCTCAACTACTTTCCCATATCCACATATGACCTAAACCCTAAGCCAAACTCGGTCCTACCGATTCTTCCTATCCGGCGCCACCGAGTTTCACTTGTCATAAGCCACTGCCAAACCCTAGCAATTCGGTTCTACCGATAGGGATCTCGGTCTCACCGAGATGGGATTGCAAACTCTCTGTTTCCCTTTCGTAACTTTTCGGTCTCACCGAAAGAGCGAATCGGTCCCACCGAGATTGCAATGTAAATTCAGTGTTTCCCCTTTGTAACTTTTCGGTCTCACCGAAAGAGCAAATCGGTCCCACCGAGTTTGCCTGACCAACTCTCTGGTTAGCTAATTACCAAATTCAGTCTCACCGAGTTTGTGTAATCGGTCTCACCGAGATTACGTTATGCCCAAACCCTAACCATATCGGTCCTACCGAGTTGCATGTCAGTCCCACCGAAAATCTCTAACGGTCACTAGGTCTACATTTTCGGTCCGACCGAGTCTGTTGATTCGGTCCCATCGAGATTGGAAAACTGTGTGTAACGGTTGGATTTTGTGTGGAGGCTATATATATACCCCTCCACCTCCTCTTCATTCGAAGAGAGAGCCATCAGAACACATACACCATTCCAACTCATTTGTTCTGAGAGAGAACCACCTACTCATGTGTTGAGACCAAGATATTCCATTCCTACCATATGAATCTTGATCTCTAGCCTCTCCAAGTTGCTTTCCACTCAAATCTTCTTTCCACAAAATCCAAATCCTATGAGAGATAGTTGAGTGTTGGGGAGACTATCATTTGAAGCACAAGAGCAAGGAGTTCATTACCTACACACCATTTGTTACTTCTTGGAGAGTGGTGTCTCCTAGATTGGCTAGGTGTCACTTGGGAGCCTCCGACAAGATTGTGGAGTTGAACCATGGAGTTTGTAAGGGAAAGGAGATCGCCTACTTCGTGAAGATCTACCGCTAGTGAGGCAAGTCCAGTGTGGGCGATGGCCATGGTGGGATAGACAAGGTTGCTTCTTCGTGGACCCTTTGTGGGTGGTTGCTTCTTCGTGGACCCTTCGTGGGTGGAGCCCTGTGTGGACTCGCGCAACCGTTACCCTTTGTGGGTGGAGCCCTCCGTGGACTCTCGCAACCATTACCCTTTGTGGGTTGAAGTCTCCATCAACGTGGATGTAGGATAGCACCACCTATCCGAACCAGGGAAAAACATCCGTGTCTCCAATTGCATTTGAATTCTCCAAACCCTTCCCTTTACATTCTTGCAAGTTCCATGCTTTACTTTCCGCTGCCAATATACTCTTTGCATGCTTGCTTGAATTGTGTGATGATTGCTTGACTTGTCCTAAAATAGCTAAAATCTGCCAAGAACTAAAATTGGGAAAAGGTTAAGTTTTTATTTGGTCAAGTAGTCTAATCACCCCCCTCTAGACATACTTTCGATCCTACAAAGTCACATCACATTTGCTGACACTGGTAAAAGCAAGGTATTGGGTCTAGGTAGAGTTGCAATCTCAAAGGATCAACACATGGATAAAGTCATGCTTGTTGAATCCCTTGGTTTCAACTTAATATCTCTTTCAATGCTTTGTGATTTAAACATGATTGTGATGTTTGGAAAATATCGTTGCCTTGTACTAATGGAATCTGACAAGTCTCTAGTGTTTGAAGGGTATCGGAAAGATGATTTGTACGTGGTAGATTTCTCAGCAGGACCACAACTTGCCGTATGTCTTCTAGCAAAAGCGTCTGAATGCTGGCTCTGGCATCGGAGGCTAGGGCATGCTGGCATGAGGAACCTCCACACCCTTGCAAGGAAGAAGCATGTCATAGGCATCGAGGGCGTCAAGTTCAAGAAGGATCACTTATGTGGTGCCTGTGAAGCAGGAAAGATGACGAGGGCGAAGCATCCCTCGAAGACAATCATGACAACGACTCAACCCTTCGAACTGCTCCACATGGATCTTTTCGGTCCCACTCATTACTCAACTCTTACTACTACTGCTTGTCTCTATGGCTTTGTCATTGTTGATGATTATTCAAGATATACTTGGGTGCATATAATCCTCTACAAGACTGAAGTGCAAGATGTTTTCAGACGCTTCGCCAATCGATCCATGAACAACTATGGCATCAAGATCAAGCACATCAGAAGTGATAACGACACTGAATTCAAGAACACTGGGCTAGACACTTACCTTGATACTTTGGGCATTACACATGAATTCTCAGCTCCGTACACACCACAGCAGAATGGCGTCGTGGAACGCAAGAACAGAACATTTATTGAGATGGCCCGGACGATGCTTGATGAATACAAGACTCCAAGAAAGTTCTATCCTGAAGCCATTGATACTGCATGCCATATCATCAACCGTGTTTATCTTCACAAGCTTCTGAACAAGACATCCTATGAACTCCTTACTGGCAAGAAGCCAAATGTCAGTTACTTCAGAGTGTTTGGTGCCAGGTGCTGGATCAAGGATCCACATCACACTTCAAAATTTGCACCAAAAGCACATGAAGGTTTTATGCTTGGATATGGAAAGGATTCGCACTCCTATAGAGTCTTCAACCTCTTTCATTATAAAGTAGTTGAAATAGTGGATGTGCAGTTCGATGAGACTAACGGCTCACAAAGAGAGCACCTGCCAAATGTGCTAGATGAAGTTCCATCCAGTGAATCAATCAAACTTATGGGAACTGGAGAAATCATACCTTCTGAAGCTCAGCCTGAGAGGAACTTATAATCTCCGCACCTGATCAACCTCAAGACAATGCTCAGCCTGAAGACAATCCCTCTAACGATGACAATGATCAGCAAGAGCAAAATCTTCGTCCTGTACATCCTCGTGTTGCAAATGAAGTACAAATTGAGAGAATAATTGATAGCATCAATGAACCAGGTCCACTCACTCGTTCAAGGGCAACATAGCTAGCAAATTTCTGTGGGCACTTCGCATTTCTCTCAATATCTGAACCCAAGAAAGTTGAAGAAGCCTTCTTGGAACCTGAATGGATTCAAGCTATGCAAGAAGAGCTTCAATAGTTTGAGCTGAATAATGTATGGGAACTGGTTAAGCGTCCTGATCCTCACAAGCACAATATAATAGGCACCAAATGGATATATCGCAACAAGCAAGATGAGCATGGTCAAGTTGTCAGAAACAAAGCTCGTCTCGTTGCTCAAGGGTACACTCAAGTTGAAGGGATTGACTTCGATGAAACATTTTCTCCTGTGGCTAGACTTGAAGCCATACGCATACTGCTAGCCTATGCAAATCATCATAACATTCTTCTGTATCAAATGGATGTGAAGAGCGCCTTTCTCAATGGCAAGATTGAAGAAGAAGTGTATGTTGCACAACCGCCTGGCTTTGAAGATCCAAAACATCCTGACATGGTGTACAAGCTCAACAAGGCACTGTACGGCCTCAAACAATCCCCTCGGGCTTGGTATGACACACTCAAATACTTCCTGAAGAGCAAAGGCTTCAAACCTGGTTCTCTCGACCCCACTCTCTTCACAAAGACATACGATGGTGAACTGTTTGTGTGCCAAATATATGTGGATAACATTATCTTCGGCTGCACCAATCAGAAATACACTGACGAGTTTAGATATATGATGCAAGAGCAATATCAGATGTCCATGATGGGTGAGCTGAAGTTCTTCCTTGGTCTTCAAATATGTCAGCAACGCAACGGCATCTTCATATCTCAAGAGAAGTATCTCAAAGATTGCCTGAAGAAATTTGGTATGCAAGACTGCAAAGGCTTCACGACGCCAATGCCAGCCAAACATCATCTGGGTGCCGACGACAATTGTAAAGAGTTCAATCAAAAGGTATACCACTCCATGATTGGTTCTTTACTTTATCTATGTGCATCTAGGCCAAATATTATGCTTAGTGTTTGCATGTGTGCTCGATTCCAAGCGGCACCAAAGGAATCGCATCACTTAGCTGTGAAGCGAATTCTTCCATATTTGGCTCACACCCCAACATTAGGATTATGGTATCCAAAGAGCTCAGAGTTTGATCTGGTTGGATTCTCGGATGCTGATTATGCTGGTGACAAGGTGGATCACAAGTCTACATCAGGCACATGTCATTTTCCAGGACGATCACTTGTATGTTGGTCTTCAAAAAAGCAGAACTGTGTATCTCTCTCCACCGCTGAATCTGAATACATTGCTGCTGGATCTTGTTGCGCTCAGCTTCTATGGATGAAGCAAACACTTAAAGATTATGGCATTCATCTGAAGCAAGTGCCACTCTATTGCGACAACGAAAGCGCCATCAAGATTGCCAACAACCCAGTTCAGCACTCGAAGACAAAGCACATTGAAATTCGTCATCACTTTCTCAGAGATCATGTTGTGAAGGAAGATATTGATATCATACACGTCAACACTGAAGAGCAATTGGCAGATATCTTCACCAAGCCCTTGGATGAGAAGAGGTTTTGCAAGTTACGGTGTGAGCTAAATATCTTGGAATCCTCAAATGTCATGTGATCAGGCACACATCCTAACACTTATGCATATTGATGACTTAGATGTGCAACACACGAAGTAAAGTATATCTTCAATCAATGAAGACATACATTCTAAGTGTGAATACATTAATGTGGAATTTGACTTCGGAGCGCCACGATAATTGTGCATCGTGTCTGGGTCTAATACTTCCTATACGGTGGGTAACGCCACCACCAAATTCTTCTGTTTGAAGTGTTTCACCCATGTGTTACATTTGCTATGTCTTTACATTTTGTTTGTCTTCATTCTCAACTTGTCTTCATGATTATCTTCATTATGTTGGTTTGATTGTCTTTCTCACATACATATATACTAGTGTTCTGTCCTCTACAGCATTCACTTATAGCTATGTCTTCTTGTTGAAACTTTTGAACTAAGTGAATGTGATCAGACCCTAACCTCTCTATGCTTTCTATCTCAAACTCTATCTCTCCAAATCATATGCATTCTCTTGAAACTGTCAAATGTCTTCTCTGCGTCCTTGTTAGTAGAAGATACAGAGACAAACATTAAGTCCGCTTTCAATGCCAATTCCTTCACCTGAAACCCGGAGAAGTGGGAACGACCACCCGACAATCCAGGTGTGCGTGGGAACGTGGAACAACCTCCGATATGTTGCATGATGGCCACATGTCCTTCAGATGTGAATCGCCAGGGGCACCTGTGTAATAACACCGTGCCGTCCCTGTCCCTATAAATACACGCCTCACCACAGTCATTATCCTTTCTTCCACTCTCGCACAAACCCTAGCACCACCGCTAGCCCTTGACGACGCCGGCGACGAAGCACTTAGCTGCCGCGACCTCTCCGACGCCGTCTTCACGCCGGCCACGGACATCATCCTCTCCGCCGTCGCCGTAGGTGTCCTCCGTCGCCAAGTTAGGGCACAGACGATCGAACTGCTCGGCCTCATCTCCCTCTTCGTCTAGCAGTTCTTCGTGTGGTAAATAAAACTTCCTTTTTACGGCCCCTTCGATCCCATAGATTCATCACTTTCTACCACAAGTAGTTTCTGTTCACACAAGTTGGATCTATTTCATACTGCATCTCATAATATGCCTAGTATGTTCACTTATGCTTCACAAAGTAGTTAGATTCCTCACTTGTACTTATTCATGGATTCGTACAAATCTGGAACCAACTCTCTATCTATGACTGAATGTCTTCGCACTATGAGGTCAATGTCCTCTAAACTGATTTATCTTCAAAATCTTCTGAGAATGCATATGACCTCTTCCCCTTCCCTCGCACCTTAATGCTGTCACAGGTACATGTCCGTGAGAGAATCCCTTGGTTCTCATAGTCTCCATTCATTTGCAGAATTCTTACAGCATCATATAAATTCTCCCGAAGCCAGTTCCTGTTTGTTCAGCAAGCGAAAGCCTTTGAACGTGTTGAAGCCATTCAGTTTGAAGTTCATGTCTATAGAGAAATCAGTAAGGAAGGGTGGCAGACAGCATCGTGGGGGAACGTCAAGAGATTTGCCTGATGACCTCTAAGAGCTTTACAAGAAAGATCCTGAAGAGGATTACAATCAGCGCAAGACCCGAATCCAATGGATTCGAAGATATTGGGCAGAACAATGGTTCAAGTACAGGTTTGTGACCCAGGAATATGCTGAGAAAAATGCCATCAAGCGACCATGGGGAGACATCCTATATAGAAATCTTCAACCCAGGTCCAGAGATGAAGCCATTGAACAAGGCTTCTATCCCTGCATGGTCTGTGGACCACAGCCTGCGAATGCACACCCATCGTCATTGCTATGGTGTCGTGACGACAATCTATTCAAACGCAACTTCCAGTTTGCCAAGAATTCGTCTAAGCAAAACAAGAAGTCATTGGGACTAGACTTCAACCCTGGTCCTTCTACTCCCCGTGCCGATGGCACCCGCGAAGCTGAACCCAATCTTGTTGGGCCCTTCTACAACCTGGAAGGTCTCATCACTCATATCATGGTGCAAGGGACAGCCGTGGATGAGCTTGCGGATGACACTGAATCTGATGAAGCACCTGCACCGCCGAAGCCAAAGAAACTGAAGAAGCCTAAAGCTTCAAAGCCTGCCTCAGCACCAAAAATCTCACGGGCGAAGCCACTGGCTACTACACCTCCTGAAGACAGTGTGCAGTCTGAAGATTTGTCACGCATCTCCAAGCCCTCGAGAGTAAAGATGCCCTTGCAAGACACCAGCCAAGAACTGACCGCTGCTGCTATTCTGCGCAATGATGCCATTGATCTGTCTAGCGATGAAGATCTTGTAGATGACGCTCTTGAGCAACTGATCAAGAGCAAAGAAGAAGCAGAAATCTTCAATGATTTGCCTCTCTTTGATGTGGCAATTATCCACAACTTCATTGATGAGTGGTTTGAAACCCCCAATCTCAGCTTTGAGGATCTGCAACTTCCAATTGGCCTCAGCGTCGCCTTCTCTGGTGCCATTGCTTCTGAGCTAGCTCTAGCTCAGCGCGTAGTTGAGCTGAAGCACAAAATTGACTATGAGAAAGCTCAGTTCAAGAAGCACATGGCAGAGCTCAGCGTGCAAGAGGTCAAAAACTTCAAGATCATGTTGCACGAGCTCAAAGAAGCCTTTCTCAAGAAGCATGAAGAAGCTCAAGGTTCTCGTGAGCGCATGAAGAGTCTGGCTGACAAGTGTGTGCAAGCCTACAATGAGGCTGAGAAGTGCAAGGCTCTTGGTTGTCCTGGCATCGATCCCAGGATGGCTGCAAAGAAGAAGAAGAAGCCAGCTGTGGCCGAACCTGAAGCACCAAGGCAGGAAGCACATCCCATTGTCTTCCCAGCCAGCATGACTGGCTCGAAGCCAAAGGTCAGGTCAACCGCTCCAGAACTGAAGAAGACGAGGAGTGCTGAGGCTGAAGCCAGAAAGAGGAAACATCCTGAAGCCTCTGATGCTGCTCACTCCAAGAAGAAGCGCAAAACCAAGAAGGATCAGGCTGCTCCCACAGAGCCCTTAGTTGTTGAACCTATCTCAATGGTTCGCCCTGCAGCTGAACATCAAGAGCGCCAACTGATTGTCCATGAGCCTGCTTCCACAGAGGCTCATGAAGCTGAAGACATTCCAGCAGTTGATCCCACTGCTGCTGAAGACATTGGTCACCATGACAATGTTGAAGATGATGTAGTTCTTCCTCAGATCGAGCATCAACTGGTATCATCGCCTGTGCTTATGCACAACAAACTCATCAGCATTGGTCGTCCTCTGACGCCAATTGCTCAGGATGCATCATGGGCTGATCACCCACAACAACAAGTCACACCACCCCGGCAAGAAGAAGAAGATGACCTTGAGGCCCAGCCAACTCCATCTTCAAAGGCGTTGCCAGCGTTACGCAGGCTTCGCAAAGGACCAAGGCCTCAAGTCTCTCTTTCGAGCGTTTCAGAAGGAGAAGTGCCTCACCAATCTGTTGCACGTCAAGTGTTTCAAGATGCCACTCCTACTGTGAATGTCTCTGAGTCTGAGGCTAAAGTTGTTGAAGACATTCCGGTTGCATCAGCCGACGACACACAAGAAGAAGAACGTGTCCCTACTCCCCCTCATTACTGAAGAAGCTGTTCTCGAGGAGAACGTGTCTGTGCCCGACCCTCTAGCTCATCAAGTAGAGGTTGAGAATCTTGAGGCTGCCACCACCAACACAAATGAAGCCAATCACGTAGTCATGGCTGAAGCAAATGTGGAGCCTGCACCAACCAATGTGCCAGAAGTCAATGAAGCCAATGATGCAATTGCTCCTGTTCCTGTGCCTGCTGCTGGTCCTTAGTTTGACTATCACGTTGAGCACAGGCCTCAGGTACAGAAGCCAATGCCAAGGTTGCCCAGGTTTCCAGGTCCTACATCGGCACCCGGATCTTTTAATGTCAACGGCTTCAAAGCAGACAACACCTTCTTCAATAGCGCCAAGAACCCCTACTCAAGGGAAAGAATATCTTCTGATCGGTTCTGGAGCTATCCGCAGCGAAGTTATTACTCATGCATTCTGTACAATCAAGGTCGCATTTTCCCTCATATGCGTCTTGACAATGAAGCCATAACTAGTCTGCCTTGCTTGGAAGAAGCTCTGGATTGCTTCAAAGAGTCTGGATTGTTGTCGTTCATCACTGACAAAGAGCACTGGAACGAAGAATTGCTACTCCAATTCTATGCCACTCTTCACATTCGTGGCTACAACAGAGATCCGAAGACTTGGGTCCTTGAGTGGATGACCGGCAATGTTCATCACGAAGCCAAAGCCTTTGATATCATTGAGCTCACTGGTCTGCCCACTCCTGGAGATCTTTATGAACCTAGTTGTCAGCTTCACAGTGCAGCTATGGAGAGCATCTTTCAGAAGTCTAAACCAAACATGAGTCAGATGCTTAGCATGATGAAGCCTTTGCCTCCAGATGCTGCATATCCTAAGGAGTTCCTTGTTGAAGACCTTGAGTATCTGCCACGCACTATCTATCACATTATAAGGCGAACTCTCTGGCCCATCAAAGGACATTCTCCACATGCAAAGCTGGAAGGTGCAATGAAGACTTTAGTCTTTTATATTCTTCACGGCAAATGCTTCAATGCACAAGACTTCTTCATCCGCCAACTTGCTGCATCAGGATCTAATCTTTTTGGCCTGAAGTTTTACGCTCCATGGATAATGCAGCTGATCACACTACACTCAGCTGTCTCATATCAGCCCTCTGCTCGCAATCATCAGATCTTTCTGTCTGACGTTGATATGTCCATTGAAGCCATCTATCCAGAGCCTTCCAAGAAGCCTCTTAGTCTTCAGAATGCTGAGCATCAAAGCTTCTCTCAAAACATTGAAGGAGTTGAAGCAGTCACTCGTGTTTATCCTCTGGCTGGTACTACACGTGCACCTCATCGTGCCCTCACTGAAGCCACTGAAAGCACCATTGCCCAACGGCCCAAGAAGCGATCTCGTGTTCTCAACGACCGAGAGCTTTTGGTTGCCCTTCATCAGAAACAGGATAGGCATCATGACTGGCTGAAGCGCCAAATGCAAAGCCTCTTGGTGGACGTAAATAGGATTCGCAATCTTTCCAT
Source organism: Triticum dicoccoides (assembly GCF_002162155.2). Classification (NCBI taxonomy): domain Eukaryota; kingdom Viridiplantae; phylum Streptophyta; class Magnoliopsida; order Poales; family Poaceae; genus Triticum; species Triticum dicoccoides. Next base: position 208,678,437 of record NC_041386.1, on the reverse strand, counting down.
CAAGAATGCCTTTGTTGCCCATGAAACCTGTCGGTGTACATGGAAAGGACTGACGCTTATGTGCTCTGAGGATGATCTTCAAGAGGATTGGCTTCTCTGAACGCTTCAAGTTTGACTCCACACCTCCAAGAAGGACTGTGCTGCGATGAACTCCGTCTCTTGAAGACTCTGAGTTCTCTTCCTCCGCAGCAACTGTGAATGCCAGAGTGATCGATGACGACGACGATGCTACTTCACCGCCTCCTACTTCTGCACGCATTGACACTACCCCGAGTTCGTCTGCACCGCCTAACAACACCGTCGACCTTGATGCTTCACCTACTCCTCATGGGAACGAGTAGACGCTCTATGTCTTCAAACCTTTTTGGTCCTTACTGACAAAAGGGGGAGAAGCATATGAGTTTGATAGTCTTCAAGCGGGTCCATATGGGCGGTTGCTTTATATTTTGCCTAGTGTTTACAACTCTCGTTTTGATACATTTGGTTCTTTGAGTTGTAACACTTAAAACTCGATGGTCGTCTGCTACTTATTTGCTATTCTGCGATGCGATGATAAATTCCGCATGTGCGACGATAAATTCCGCACTTAGATCATTTTGCAGACGTCCATTTTTCATTATGCATGTCATTATCTTCACATACTTTTTCATGCATGATGAATTGTCATCATAAGTTGAAGAGGATCTCCACAAGTACAACCTGCCATGTGCATTTGCATATCAAAAGCAAATTACTTATATGCACATCTTCAGGGGGAGCCTTTGCCACTTATGAAGACAATAACCTATCCTTTACAATTTCACATATTTTGTTCACAATAACCTATCAATCACCAAAAAGGGGGAGATTGTAAGTGCATCTAGTGCCACCCCGAGTTGGTTTTGGAGTATTGACGACAAACCTAGTTGAGGGACTAATGTGTTTGTGAGAATTGCAAGATAACACAGGTAGAAGTCCCTCATTGATTCGATTTTCCTACCAGTGATGACCCCTAAAAATGTATGAAGACATTGAAGTCAAAGGTGGTATGTGAAGACATTCATATTGAAGACTATGACAAGAGAAGACATCGCGTGAAGACTATGGAGCGCGAAGACTTAGCAGTTTCGTTGCTCTGTGTTTTTCTTTGTTGAGTCATAGGAACCACCGTACTGTTAAGTGGGGTCCAAGAGAACCAGTCAGAATGACTGAAGTGATGCTTAACCAAAATCCTATGTCTTCGAGTGAAGACTATGAGAGCAAATCTTGTCCAGAGTTGGATAAGTCAGCTTTGCTTGTGGCCCAAGTAAATTTGCCGTGTGTGTTTGAAATCTGACCGTTGGAACACGTGTCAGTTCCTTAGTAACCCAGGGTCATTTCGAACAAATCAGGTCGGGTTGCCTAGTGGCTATAAATAGCCCACTCCCTACAACCATAAACGGTTGGCTGCTCAGAGTTAAAGCACGGCTTTTGTCGTTTGAGAGCAACCCACCTCGAATCCTTTGAGAGAGAATTCCTTGCGAGGATAAAGCCCTAACCACCCAGAGCCAAAGAGTGTTAGGCATCACTTAAGTCTTCCTGTCTGTGTGATCTGAAGACTTATTACACTTGAGGACTGTGAATCCTCCAGCCGGTTAGGCGTCGCGTTCTGAGCATCCAAGAGTCATTGTGGATCACCGGTGAACAAAGTCTGTGAAGGTTTGGAAGTCTACCTTCAAGACTTACCAGAGTGATTGGGCGAGGACTGGGTGTCCTTAGCTCAAGGGGAATAAGGTGAAGACGAGGTTTTCTAAGTTGAATCTCATCCTCCCTAACCAGACATACAGTTGTCACAACAACTGGAACTGGTCCAACAAATCGTTGTCTTCAATGAGTCACTGGTTTCATCCTTCCCTTCCCTTTACTTACTGTTGGTCCTTGTGAAGTCATTGTACGATTGCATCACCATTTGGTTTCACTGAGTGATTACTTGTTCTGATTGACTTCACAATATCTTCCTACCTGATCCTTACTGCCTAGCTGCTATTAGTCAGTGTGCTTTCACTTCATTGAATACTTGACTATGGTTTGCCTAGTGTATTCTACCTTCCGCTGCATGGTAATAGGTTTATTTCTATCGTTTGTCTTCGAAACTTACATGTTTTGAAGACTTTCATAAAAATCGCCTATTCACCCCCCCTCTAGTCGATCACTAGCACTTTCAACTACTCTAAGTACTGTTGCAATCCAATTCATATTTTGTTTTTGCATTGTGTCTATTGTAATATAATTTTTTCGTGGCTTAATCCACTAATATAAATTGATAGTTTCATCAAAACAAGCAAACTATGCATCAAAAACAGAATCTGTCTAAAATAGAACAGTCTGTAATAATCTGAACATTCATCATACTTCTGATACTTGAAAAATTCTACCAAAATTAGGAAAAATAAAAAATTTGTATAGGAATACAGTGCAAAAAGAATCGGAACCATTTGACGTTCCAACTAAAAATGTAAAATCACGCACTTCAGACAAAGTTTCTGTCCTGCACCGTACAAACCATCAAGCAAATGTAAACATCCTAAAGGCAAACCTTGGCACATTATTTTTATAATACAATGGAATTGTACAAGGGGATAATTATTTTTATTGAAAAGTTTCTGTAATCAAGATTCACAAAGTTCCCATGGGCATGAACAAAGTTCAAGGACGTCCCCCACTTTCACAATGCTCGTCTCTCTCACTTTCACTTTTCTTTTAGAAAAAGTTTTGGGTTCCCCTCTTTATTATTGTTGTTTTTAAACTATATGAAAGAACTCAACAGAAATAAATGACTCTCTAAAACTTCCGGGTTGTCTCCCTGGCAGCGCTTTCTTTAAAGCCATTAAGCTAGGCATGTAGTGCTCAAGTAGTGAATCCACCCGGATCCCAAGGTATATCAAAGCCAATTTGAATCAACAATGATTTGTAATTTAGTGGTGAGCACAAGGTAACATATATCATGTAATGACGAAGTCTAACTCTCTTCCTATGCATCGACATGTCATAAAAGAACAATTCATGCACACATAGTAAAGGCCAACGCATAGTATAAATAGTTTCTTGCAATTTTATCGTATTGGAAACATAGAGAGGTGGAGATATAGTTCCTCTCTCATAATAATTGCAAGTAGGAGCAGAAAGCACATGCATATTATATCTATCAAAATCATCATGTGCAACGGTAAAAGGCAACCCATCAATATAATCCTTAATAAGTGCAAACTTCTCCGATATAGTGTAGTTGGGAGAATTCAAAAAGATAATAGGACTATCATGCGTAGGTGCAATAGCAACAATTTCATGTTTAACATAAGGAACTATAGCAAGTTCATCTCCATAAGCATAATTCATATTGGCATCTTGGCCACAAGCATAGCAAGCATCATCAAAAAGGGATATTTCAAAAGAATCAAAGGGATCATAACAGTCATCATAGCAATCATCCTTCAGTAAGCACGAAGGGGAATTAAACAATGTATGAGTTGAAGAGTTACTCTCATTAGAAGGTGGGCACGGGTGATCAATCTGCTTTTCCTTCTTTTGTTCTTCGCTCTCCTCATCATCTTTTTCATCCAATGAGCTCACAATTTCATAAATTTCTTCTTCCATAGACTCCTACAAAATATTAGTCTCTTCTTGGACATTGGAGTATTCCTCAATATATTGTTTAACATAGGTATTAGAAGCATAATTCTCATAACAATATTCAAGTATGGCAAAAAAATTAGATTTGTAAAGAGTAGCATCATACTTTTCAATCAAAGAAGCAATTTCAAAAGCACCCTTAAAAGCAACAGATTCTTCAATTTGTTGAACATCATAGTAATTATAAACACCCTTAGCATACGAAGATACGATTCCATTATCACTAAACTCACATTGATAGGGAAGGTGTTTCTTAGGGTTTTCAGAACAACAAGTAAAATCAAATATTTCACATAAATTCCAAGCATAACATTGCAAACGTTGAATTTGACCCCATAATAGTTTTCCTTTTTCAGATATACGGTGTCGCACATAACAAGAATGCTCATCTAAGGATTTTCCCTCAACTAAGCTAGTTGGGGTTTCAGCACGAGCACATAGGGATCGAAGATGATCCAAGTAATAAGCTTCAGCAGTGTGATAGATTTTGAGTGGTTCTTCAACCATTGGTTCAGTAGGTACAACTAATTTTTTTGGTTTTTTGTGTTTCCTACCCATAACTAAAGATAGAAAACAACTAAGAACAGCAAATAAAAATTACTTAGTGATAAAGCAAACAAGCACACACGAGAATATTCACCCAACGCTATTGCTCCCCGGCAACGGCGCCAGAAAAAGGTCTTGATAACCCACAAGTATAGGGGATCAATTGTAGCCTCTTTTGATAAGTAAGAGTGTCGAACCTTACGAGGAGCTAAAGGTAGAATAAATATTCCCTCAAGTTCTATCGACCACCGATACAACTCTACGCACGCTTGACGTTCACTTTACCTGGAACAAGTATGAAACTAGAAGTACTTTGTAGGTGTTTTGGGGTAAGCTTGCAAGAAAGTAAAGAACACGAAAATAAAAGCTAGGGGTTGTTTAGATAAAGACATAACTAAATTAGTTTTAGTAGAGAGCTTTTGTCAACAATAAAGTTATTTGTCCCTAGGCAATCGATAACTAGACCGGTAATCATTATTGCAATTTTATTTGAGGGAGAGGCATACGCTAACATACTTTCTCTACTTGGATCATATGCGCTTATGATTGGAACTCTAGCAAGCATCCGCAACTACTAAAGATTCATTAAGGTAAACCCAACCATAGCATTAAAGTATCAAGTCCCCTTTATCCCATACGCAAATAACCTGCTTACTCGGGTTTGTGCTTCTGTCACTCACGCCACCCATCATAAGCAAATCATAAGCATATTGCAAACCCTACAGTGAGAATCCCTCACGCTTGCGCGACACAGAGAGCACCATAGGACAGCACCAATAATAAAACATACAACTCAAACCAATCTTGATCATCAAATAGCCATTAGGACAAAACAGATCTACTCAAACATCATAGGATAGCCATACATCATTGGGAAATAATATATAACGTTGAGCACCATGTTTAAGTAGATATTACAGCGGGTAAGAGAGAGGTTACACCGCTGCATAGAGGGGGGAAGAGTTGGTGATGATGGCGGTGAAGTTGTTGGTGAAGATGGCGGTGATGGTGATGGCCCCGGCAGCGCTCCGGCGCCACCGGAAGAAAGGGGGAGAGGGCCCCCCTTCTTCTTCTTCTTCTTCCTTGACCTCCTCCCTAGATGGGAGAAGGGTTTCCCCTCTGGTCCTTGGCTCCCATGGCGTGGGAGGGGCGAGAGCCCCTCCGAGATTGGATCTATCTCTTTGTTTCTCTCTGGTTCTGCGTTCTCTCCTGGCTCTGTTTCACCGTTTCGTATGTATATGGAGATCCGTAACTCCGATTGGCCTGAAACCTTCGCCGTGATTTTTTTTCCGAATATTAGCTTTCTTGCGGCAAAAGAAGAGCGTCAACCGCCTTACGGTGGGCTCATGAGGGTAGGGGCGCACCCTAAGGGGGGAGGGCGCCCCCCTGCCTCGTGACCACCTCGGGCACTGGTTCGCGTTGATTTTCCTTCCGAATTTTCCATATTTTCCAAAAATAAGCTCCGTCCGTTTTTATCCCGTTTGGACTCCGTTTGATATGGATATTCTGCGAAACCAAAAACATGCAACAGACAGGAACTGGCACTGGGCACTGGATCAATATGTTAGTCCCAAAAATAATATAAAAAGTTGCCAAAAAGTATATGAAAGTTGAATAATATTGGCATGAAACAATCAAAAATTATAGATACGACGGAGACGTATCACTCCCCCCTATATGGGAGGAGGGTTTTCCCTCTGGTCCTTGGCCTCCATGGCGGCGTAGGGGCGGGAGCCCTCCGAGATTGGATCTATCTCTCTGTTCTCTTATGTTTCGCGTCCCTATTTTCTGGCCTTTCACCGTTTTTTAAATATTTGGAGATCCGTAACTCCGATAGGGCTGGAATTTTAACATGATTTTAGCCAGATATAATCTTACTTTCGGCCGAAGGAAACCTCCAACTGATCTAGGGGTGGCCACAAGCTTGCCAGGCGCGCCCCTTGAGCTTGTGGGCCCCTTGGGCATCGTCTCGCATTGATTCCGCTTCCCAAAATCACATATATTCCAAAATAATTCTCTATAAATTTTTATCGCGTTTAAACTTCGTTTGATATGGATATTCTGCGAAACAAAAACATGCAATAAACAGAAACTGGTACTGGGCACTGAGTCGATAGTTAGTCCTAAAAATAATATAAAATGTTGCCAAAAGTATATGAAAGTTGTAGAATATTGGTATGAAATAATAAAAAAATTATAGATACGGCGAAGACGTATCAGTGTTCATGATCACTTTGCTTGAAGTGCATAATATGGTTTCTCATTTCAATTATCTTAGTAGGGGTCTAGTATTTGGCAATGCAAGTTTCCTTACATTTCTTCCAAGAAGAAATCATGGAGTATATGAATCAATGTATAAGATAAACAGGAAATGATGTCATAAGATCGAGAGAAAAACGCGACGGGAGGTGTCTAATATTCCTTTTCTTCTTACACCCAATGTTAATCTAATTACTATTACTATCAATTTTTTAATGTAGCTAATAAAATAGTTGACGCTTCATATTTGTGAAACCTACAAGAGCCATATTTTGTCTGTCTGGTTAATGTGGCATATCCATTTCTTATGAACAATTAGCATATCATAAATTTTGGATCGACGACACGTAAAACCCTCATTTTATCACCAGTGTTGAAAGGTCATGCATATCTCATGGTTAATATAAAACACATAGTTGGTCCCGCAAATAATACATAGTAAATATTAATTTTCTGAAAGGCAATGGATGAACCTTTTTCCTTAAGTGTGACAAACCTCCGTACCTCTTACTTCCGATCCAATGGATCTTGGCACCAGCCTCAAATCCACTTTGTATATCTTGTGACTAATACAAAACACCTATTGCATATCAACAATGAATACATCATAAAGCGTCGACTATCCGATAAGCAATGCATGATCCTTTTCCTTGGATGCGACAAACCTCCCCACCTCTTACTTCCAATCCAATGGATCTTGGCACCACTCTCGAACCCCCCTCTTCTACCTCGTGATTAATACAACATGTGTATCACATAACAATAATGAATACATCATAAAGTCTCGATTGTCCGATAAGCAGTGGATGATCCTTTCTTGCGGGTGCGACAAACATCCATCCTTTTACATCTGATGCAACAGATCTTGGCATTAGTCTCGAACCCATAGCATATATCTCATGATTAATGCAAAAGACACTACTTTTTCAGGGGTGTGACCCCCACCCCTTCGCTGCCCATCCATCTTTCATACTTCCGATTCAACGGGTTTTGTTTCAGCGGTCTCAAACCCTGAATGTATATCTCATGATAAATGCAGGACGTGTGTTTTTTTATAAACAATTATCTTCATCATCTGCTAAACATCCCCTTTCCGGCGGGCGCGACAGAAACGGTTCTTACCTTTGATCCGATGGTGTGTAGGCACGCACGTGAGATGAACCTACGGCGTGGATCCAAAGTGGCATCCAACGGCGAGCAGTTCACGCGAGAGACTCCTCAAGGAAATTGCGCTTCCGGGCTGCAGCAAAGCACCACGACGTCGTCGTGAGAGCGAGCGTTCTCAACACACCACCAATTTCTCTCTCCGCCCTTGTCCTGCTCTCTCGTCTTTAAAGGCCGACGCCCCCTCCCTCTGTTTTCCTGCTTACCCGTCTCCGTCTCCGCCTCCACCCCTCTCCTCGCCTCGCCTCCACTGCGAGCGAACAAACCACCCTCCCAAAAGCCTCACGCGCCGTCCTCCTCCCCGCAACCCGGCGCACGCACGCACATGCCTTCCTCCGCTGCTCGTCCAACCCGCCCGCGCCGTGGCCTCTGAATCACGCCGCCATCTCCACCCAGATTCTTTCACCCCGGTCGTCGTTCCGTGTCACCGTCTTCTGTTTCCCGTTTTCCCAGCCAAGAGAATCGTCGCCCCCTGCCGCCGGGAAGCTTCGTCCAGTAGGGGCGGCGGCGACGGCTCTCCTGCATGGGACGCAAGGTTCGTTGCTTGCCTCGGCTCTTTTCCTCCCATGTTAGTACATTCGTTCTTTGCTTGCCCGGCCGGCTGGTGGCTGGCGGTTCGGTGATGCGCGTCGCGCTCCCGGCCGTGCCTTGCGCTTACGGTAGCCGTGGTCCTGGTTCCCCCGTGCTGGTTGCGTCCATGATCACGTCATCTCTAGATTTCCGGACGGTGTTTGCGTCTCTGCGCCCGCGTGCGAGCGTGTTCGGCTCGGCGAGGGCATGGGGTTTGGTCGGTACGGCCGCCGTGCCTGCCTTGGCTGCTCCAGCCTCCAGGTTTGGGTTGTCCGTGACTTGCTCGGAGCCCGTTGTCCTACCTGATGGGATGCGCGGCCCTTGTCCTTGTTGGATTGGGTGGGTCAGGGTGGTGCCTGAGATTTGCAGGACGCGATTCATGGGTTTGGTTTGGTCTCTAGGAAATGACTCGATTTGCTATGTTTGACTCTTCAGATTTGTAGGCTTGCTCCTAGGTGCAGTGCTTGTGAATTCGATAGCCTATTATCGTCAGGCTGATACATACGTCCTAGTTATGGTGCAGTGTTTAATTCGGACAAGTGATTATCTGGGAGATCCAATGTGTCATGACAGAGTTTTACTTGTTTTACAAAGCATTGTGATTCACAACTGTTAACACGATAAATCTTAAACATCACCAGCATTGCCTGTCTGATAATGTGGAAATGCAATTGGTGCGGCAAGTTGCAGTAACTGCTGGGTGATGTCAGTTCTGATGTGATGTCAATTGGTCTGGCTATATGCAGCTCAAAACATATAAGCCACTTCAAAAAAGCTCCTTTTTTTCTAATCAATCTTATCTGAGAGAGATGCCGCGAAGGTTACTCCAGGGCTTTACAATGCAGTTCATCCTAGTTGCAGTATTTATTTCTGCTTCAGTTGCTTGCTGTAGTAAGCAATGAATTAGTAATGCCGTGTACTTTACTGTTGCATATAGCACATTTCAGATGCTAGAGATATCATGCATGTAGATATGCATGTGAGCTCTGAAAGGGATGAAAATTTTCATGTGTTCACTTATTCATACAGAGCGCCATTTTGTTTCATGCTCCTAAATGCACAACCAACTTAGTTATTTATACTGACGATGAATACTTCTTATTGTATCAATTTATTTATACTGTATCAATTTGATGATCCTTGACAACTGACCTTTTTTTTCTTCCATATTGACAGATAGGGACACTTCAGTTAGAAGACATTGGTGATCACCATTTATCTGTAGAAGTTTCTCAAGCTTCGGATGATGACTCACCAGTATCCCCATGCATAAGAAGTGTGCACCAGGCAGAAATCCCCAATCTAGCCACAGACGATGAACGACGTCATCTCATGGCCAGCTCACTCCACAGTTGCAAGTTACATGTGTATGATTATCCTAGTGTTTCTGTACCAGTTGTATGGGGAAGCCATCCACCAAGTCAAGTTAACAAGGAAGAGATTAGAAGTGAAGGTAACTGGGCATATCTGGATCCTCATGCTGTGCTACCAGTAGATCAAATTGACTCTGCAAATAATCAAGTTTGTGATGAAACACCGGTTCAGTGTTTCACCCAAGAAAGCCGTGACCTCTTCACTGACAAGACAATGGTGGATCAAAGAGAAACAAAAAAAATTGCTTCACTGCATGGCTTATCTGCCTCCATTTGGACTGGTCTAGAAGAAGAATGCTTTCTTCTTGGGCTGCACATTTTTGGTAAAAATCTCAGCCTGGTGAGCAAGTTTATAGGGAGCAAGACTGTTGGGGAGGTGCTCTCCTACTACTATGGGAGGTTCTATAATGGAACTGCATATAAAAGATGGTCGCACCTTAGAAGGACAAGAACTACTAGATGCATTCTCGGGAGAAGCATTTTTACTGGTCGGCGACAACAGGAGCTTATATCTCGTTTGAAATTGAAAATATCCAAGGAGGTTCATGCTTCGTTAGTTGAGGTATGCATTTTGATACAATACGGATTTCAACCTCTTTCACAAGGGATACTGAAATGGTGCAAAATGAATCTCTTCGTGTTATTATAAGATTCTACTAGTCTAACTTGAGTTGCTTACCAAATTTGATAGTGCTTCCTATCATATGACATCTTAAATGTTGCTATGAATTTGGTGATTGAGATATTGAGGCAAATATGTTGCCTGCTGTAATAACATAAGAGAACAGCCAAATTTCAGCTTGATGCTTCACTAATTTATTAGCATGATTCGCTGATCATGATTGTGTGGCCATCTTTTTTCGCAAACCAAGTGTTGCCAATTAACGGATGATCGCATATTGTTTCATACATCACGGCTATATGAGCTGAATTACTTTTGCATATTTCAGGTTTTAAGGTCTTTGGGCTCTGACCTAACATCTTTAGAGGAATGTGTCTTCACTCTGAAATCCACCATTGGAGCAGAAAATTTTGTTGAGGTCGTTGGGATTGGTAAAGGGAAGCATGATTTGACTGGATTTGTTCAGGACACATCCAAAACAAACAAAGGTCTATCTGTTTCTGCCAACACACCTAAAGGCATAAATTGTTCCATGCTTGCTAGAGAAGAGATAGTCAACACCTTAACAGGTGATTCCAGGAGAAGTAAGGCGAAATTAAATGATCTGTTTTGGGAAGCTGTTTGGCCCCGTTTGCTTGCAAGAGGGTGGCACTCAGAGCAGCCAAAAGACGTCCGCACAACCAAGAATTGCCTTGTATATTTGGTGCCTGCTATCAAAAAATTCTCAAGAAGGAAGCTCACTAAAGGCACTCACTATTTCGATTCTATCACTGACGTCCTTAAAGAAGTGGCAGCAGACCCCACTCTTCTTCAGCTAGAGACAGATGGAATAGATAATGGTGCACCTGTTGATATAAATGGCCGGGCAACAGGCCAAGATGGTCCTTTGGATAGTGATCTGGAGCTTCCAATGTTCACTATAATTGATACTAGCTTGGTCCAAGGGGAAGCACCCTTCAAAGTGAGGGCTCTGAGAAGCTTACCTGCTGATGCAAATATTAGCTTTGGATGTACAGATCATTCAGATAATATGTCAAGTGACGGTTCCTCTCAGGAGCAACATAGTGATGGTAACTTGTCAGATGACCAGGAATGTCATGGACAAGTGACAGCTCCTGTTAATGACATTGAAATGGGATCAGTTTACAGTACAACCAAAGAATCGCTGGTGGATATGTTGGAAGCCATGAGGACTGCACCACAATCTGTCTTTCCAGTTAATGGCCATTCTTCCGATGATCAGCACTCAGGCATTTCTAGTGGTAATGGTGACAAAGCAGACTTGACATGCTGCTCTGTCCTTGGAAGGAAAACTGGGAGACTAGTGTATTTATCTCCAAAGCGCAGAAGATTTGCTAGGTACAGTAATGACCAGACCAGCCAACACAGCTTTTATTTACCAGATGGTGCTGATTTCGAGAAAAAGAAACTGAAGCCTTTATCCACTACATCAAAGCCAACTGTTATTGATCTTGGTGGTAGTTTCCAAACCAGAACACTGGCAGACTGTTCCATGATAACAGAGGTAGCGAAGCCTACTACCAACGGCAGATCGCTTGAGAAGCGGAATGTGGTGAATACAAATGAGGACAAGTCATCAGAAGGAAAGTTTGATGCAGTAGCCAGGACTAGCATGGGAGGGACTTTGCCAGACAATCATGATTGTTTGCAGAAAAATGAAGATCTAACTGTGGTGAATACAAATGAGGACAAGTCACCTTCCATTTCGAATAACGAGATAGTTCCTGATGTTTTGGAGGCGGCCGGAAAACATGATCTAACTGTTGAGACGAGCTCTCGGAGGCAGGGAACCAGAAATCGGCCTCCCACTGTAAGAGCTCTGGAAGCAGTTGCTCTTGGTCTCCTCGGAGGCACAAAGCGCAAGGGGGACGCAAGAAGCTTGATGGCAAGAAGGCCTCAGCGGGCTCGCAAGAACGAACACTGAATGCGGGCATCTCCACTAGTAGTAGAGAGAAACCCATATATTTGGAGGCTGACGCACAGGATGAGCAGATTGTCTTGCATGGCTTGGATATGTGTAATAAAGTGTGAAAAAGAAAATGGCAGGGTTTTCTTTTTTTTTTGCGGGGAAAAAAAGAAAAAAACAGGGTTTTCAGGTGGTGGATTTCACAATCGACATGGGCCATCTGAAGCTGTCCTCGGTCCATTTCTTGTGGAGGAGCTCACTGTTCCCTCATCATGTTGGTGACACCTTGCTCTCCCTTTCTTTCTAGAAGCTCGGATGCGTGAGAAAGAATTTTACAATTTATATATTATTATTTCTGTTTAGTTTATAGAAGGGTTTCATGCCCAGCAAGCTGTGCAAACCCAAGTTGTAATAGAGAAGAAAGATGAACACCATGTTGTGCTTAATGATACCTTTGGTTATTTTGTTTCCCTCTAAGTGAAGGCCTGTGGCTTTCAGTTTGGATGCGAAGGAGGTTTGGGTGTTTAGCTAGTTGTTTCCCGCATATGTTTTGCCTTTGCATTGGAGAGTTAAGTTAGACTAGTACTAGACTACTAGTTGATAAAAATGTTTAACTTTTGGTCAAAAAACCCATGTGCACAGCCTGCTACTGCTAGTAGTGCCATACTATATTTACTAAGCCGAGATTTGGATTTGTAACATGGCTATCAATGAATCGACAAGAAAAAGGCAAGTAATGCCAACAAAAACTGGGATACTGTATAATAGTATTACCTCCGCTCTGAATTAATTGTCTTGTCACAAGTAATTTGGGATGGAGGGAGTATATTTTATTGATAATTTTTTTTTTGAAAATGAGGGTTACCCCCAGCTTTCATTTTATTGAGGGAGTCAACAAACTGGCGCACTCTATTTTGGAGGGACAGGGAGAAGTTAATTTTTTACCCCTGGTCAGTAGGGAGCAGATCGTGCTCTTGCTATTCTGCACAAAATTGGAGTAGATGATTCTGTTTTGAAAAGTTCCATCTTCACAGTTTCCGTAGTCAGTTTGTTTAGAGGAAGGGAAAGGTTTGGGGCCGGTGCACCGGCCGAGTCGTGCGCCGGTCGTGCGCCGGTCTCATGGGCGCTCGCCACGCGGCAGACCGAGCCCACCAGCCACCACTCTCTCTATATCTCATCTTATCCTTATCTCTACCAGGAAACTCTCTCAGCCATTCGTTCTTTCCTCCCCGCGATCGAATCCCCATCCCCTTCTCTCTCCTTTCTCGTCCTCTCCGATGAACTCTGGTCGGCCAGCCACCACCACGGGCCGGGAAGGAGTGCCAGCCGCCACCACAGGGGAAGTCCGACAACCACCATTTTTTTCAAGCGACGTTGCAAAGGGGGGCCATGGACTGCTTGCAAGCCGGGGAAAGCCGTGGCCGTCACTCTCCTCATCCTCCTCCCTCGGCGAGGTCGAATGCATGTATCCCGTGAGCCTGGAGATGGCGCCCACCATGAGGGTGAACGGAGGTGCTGGAACCGCCCAACAGAGGCACTACGACGGCATGGCGGAGATGCTGCATTCGTCGTCGGTGAAGCTGCATCTATCGACGGCGGCGTTGTGACGACATGGCCGAGGTGTTGGAACCGGCTGGAGGAGGTGTTGCGTCCGTTGCCGGCGAAGCTGCATTCCCTGCCGACGGTGCTGCGACGACATGCGATGGGTCATGGGTGAGGTGCTGGAACCCCTCGACAGACGTGCTGCATCCATGGCTGGCAAAGCTGCATCCATCGCCCGATTTTGCATTTTTGCTACCACCGTTTATTTTTTTGCTAGAACCAGCACAAGTTTTTGCTACCACCAGTTTTTGGGTTTGCTTGAACTAGCCCCCAATTTTGTAAATTTTGCTACCACCAGCGTTTTAGTTTGCTGGAGCGAGCTTTGTTTTTTGCTACCACTGGCATTTTTTGATTTGCTGGAACAACGTCCAATTTGCATGATTTGCTACAACCGTGTTTTCGATTTGTTGGAACCGGTGCCACTTTTTGCTACAACCGTCTTTTTGGATGCGAACCATAGCGTCGTCGTCGTTCAATTTGTAGCGAGGCGAGGGGGGAGCAGCACCGACAAGGGGTGAGCGTCGGCGGCGACTGTCGACAGCGGGGTTCGAGGCCGGTCGTCTTGCTGGGAGTAATCTGCGTGTGGTCGCTCGGGGTAATCAACGTGGGCCTAGGGCTGTCGTTCAGGAAGAAGAGGAAGGCAAGGGACGGAGGAAGAAGAGGATGTGAAATCCAGATTAAACGGCTGTGTTGCGCTGTATTGGGCGGCTGGGGTGCGACCGGCCCAACTATTGGGCCGGCAAGCCGGCGCCTAGTAGTGGCCTTAGAGGACACGGGCTCAAAAGCCCCGACCCTATTGCATCCATCAATAAAACCAAGTGTCTTACAAACATTATTACAAGCCCAAGTGTCTCATCCGATGGCCCAACATCATTTCTTCTATTTTTTTCACCACAAGCTCAGATTCTACACAAGTCGTTCCCGATTCTACACAGGTCGTTCCCCTGTCTCCGCTGAATGTCGCCGTTGTTTACCGTCTCTTCTCGATACAGCACAACCTTCTTGGCAGAACTAACCATGTGTGGCAATGGCGAGTGCGGGAGCCAATGGCTCGGAGCCGAGCGCTACAGGCCTCAGCGTACACAAGCTTCTGCTGCATCTCAAGCTGCACCTGCGTTGCATGTACTACGCATCTTCTCCAGCCACTACCTAATCCTCCCACTTCAGCCAAGAAATGCAGCTGTCCGCCGTGGACTAAGGCCGCCACGCCCATGAGCTGCTCGACTAAATGCCAACCCATTCAGTTGCTGCGTATCGTGACACTCAACAGTTGTCAACTGATGCCAACCCATTCACCTTGACATATGGCATGTAGGTACGGTGCAAGGAGGTAGTAGTAGCTAACTAG
This sequence comes from Triticum dicoccoides, assembly GCF_002162155.2. NCBI lineage: Eukaryota > Viridiplantae > Streptophyta > Magnoliopsida > Poales > Poaceae > Triticum > Triticum dicoccoides. The sequence goes on along the minus strand of NC_041386.1, from coordinate 208,663,378 downwards.
AATTACATAGTCTGCAAATGTTAATTGGACCCAAGTTGTAGTCTTGCTTATGTTTCAGGGCTTAGTAGTGATTAATTTTTTATTATAATTTTCATGTGTGTACACACCTTGGTCAATTTTTAAAACTGATGCATTTATCCACGTGTTTATGTGTGAGTAACTGTGAATGTTAAGAAAGTGAGAAATATTCCATTTGGATCCATGGATTAGAGTTAGTTTGAGATAGTTTGGTCTCAAATATCCCTAAAGTATCCAAACATGAGGGCTAGTTTGAGCTAAACGTGTACGTGCAATGCACGTTAGTTATCACCAAATGAATAGAAAAATAGCCTAATATTCCCTCATTCATTTTGCAAAGTGTGTGAAGATACTTCAAAAGTCAAATGTTTTTTTCGTTGACCAAATTACTCCATGTCACATATCCTCAGTTGCAATGCCAATCCTACATAATGAAAACAATGCTAACTGACATTTATACTAACTTCAACTACCAACTTCTCCTATCCTCATTTTTTGCAACCGACTGCTCCTATCCTATTTTTTACTGGGAGGCCGTTATCGATCATTCTACAAGATGACAAAACTTTAGGAAAAAATTACTGCAGGCACATTTTATTTTTCTTTAGAAATTATACTTCACAAAACAATTTCTTCAAAAAGTATGGAAAACTTCTAGGAAATTGCAGGCAAATGCACATTGCATAATTATTTGCTTACACATAAAAATGATACAAAGTTAACAAATAACTTCCCTATCCAAATATCATGCTAGTCATATCAAACAAAAGTTGAATGGGTCAACTAATGAAAAGATAATGCTACATTGTTATTCACCTTGCTAGTGTTATGATGTCAATCAAATATAGTTTTTCGACTCGGTGACGTTACCCTCAATTTTCTTTTAGACGGCTGATAACCCCTTCAGTCATTTGCTCCTCCCCTGTTGCTCTAATATTAAAGCTTCTCCTGTACTCGCTTCTCATACACTCGTTATCCTCAGTTTTCTTTTACACAACTTGGGTTAAAAATATTGATATGATCTATAGCACAATGAGAACAAATATAGTGTGTTGTATATGAATATTTCAATCAAAGGCTAAAAGGAAGAGAAACAAGATCCCACGTGCCGGTGCGCTCAAGAGCAGCAAGCTCCTCTGCCATCGCAAACTGCCATTCAGGATGAACAATAGCATCGCGATAAGAGGTAGGCTCAAGTACAGCCGAAAGACCATATCGACTAGGAGAATAGCGGTCAGGGGGAGGGCGAGGCCGAGCTCGAAGACCATAAGTCGGCTGGGATGAGGAGGACGATGCACCAGAAGTAGATGGCACGTTAGTGGATTTATCCACAACACGTTGACGACGAGTATAATGGAAAGAAAAGGAGGGAAGAGGTGGAATCACTGGAGGCGGAGACGGAGAATGTGTCGGTGATGAAGGTGGAGAAGGGGAAGGTATCGGTGATGAAGGTGGAGAAGGGGAAGGTATCGGTGATGAAGGTGGAGAGTCATGCGATGAGGGAGGAGAAGACACCGTAGGATAGGACGGCGTCTGATCTGCAATAGCAGGACGAGGAATAGGAATACTGGGCACAGAGGGAGGTGTATCTGGAAACGTAAGAAAAGAGATGTCCTCCGCTGAAAAAACCGAGGAGGATGGACGTGGGTAGAAGGGGCGAGACTCATCAAAAGTCACATCTCGGGAAATACGCATCCGACGACCGACAGGATCCCAACATCGATAGCCCTTATGCTCATCACTGTATCCGAGAAAGACACACTCAACAGACTCAACAGTCAGTTTGGTGCGTTCACGAGGGGCAAGCAAAACATAGCAAACGCAACCAAACAAACGAAGCGCCGAATAATCAGGAGGATGACCAGAAAGACGCTCGAGAGGAATACCACCTTGTAGAGCTGTAGAAGGCTGAATGTTGATGAGATAGGTGGAAGTGGTAACAGCCTCAACCCAAAAGTGAGGCAGAAGAGAGGCAGCGATCATCATCGCACGCGCCGTCTCAAGAAGGTGACGATGCTTGCGCTAAGCCATACCATTCTGAGCATGAGCACCAGGGCAAGAGAACCGAGTAAGAGTACCCTGCTCAGCAAGAAATCCTCGTAGTGCATGAGAGATATACTCACCAGCTGAATCTGCGCGAAAAATACGAATAGGAGTGGAAAACTGGGTGTGAACCATGGCAGCAAATTTTTTGTATATAGATAAGACCTCACTACGAGAAGACATGAAATAGATCCAAGTGTACCGAGAAAAATCGTCTATAAAGATAATATAGTAGCGATGACCCCCTTTCGAAGAGAAGGGAGCCGGACCCCAAACATCAGAGTGAACGAGATCAAAAGGACGCTCGGACACTGACTCACTATGAGGGTAGGGCAGCTGAATTTGCTTGCCAAGTCTACAACCCAGACAATCCAACGAAGCATTACCAGAGACAGACCCCAGAACACCGCGATGAACCAAAGACGAGAGACGAGAACCACATAAATGGCCAAGACAATGATGCCATTGCTGAAAAGAGCTGGTAGATGCAGCTACAGGGGCTGCGAGACTGGCGGCACTGGCAACGGAGGGAAGACGAAGCTAGTAAAGCTCCCATAGACCATCAGAGCGTCGAGGGCCAGCACCAAGCAGAGCACCCCGTGCGGAGATCCTGAACAGAACACAAATCAAAGTCGAGAATGACCCTACAACTAGAGTCAACAATCTGACCACCAGATATGAGTTGCATGGTAAGTCGAGGAACATGAACGACAGAGGGAACATGAAATGAAGAAGTGCTAAGAGTGCCTCGACTAGCTACTGGGAGGGGAGTGCCATCAGCCGTAAGAACACGAACAGGAGACTCGACAGGTCGAACAGAGGTCAAAGTGGAAGAATCATACGTCATATGAAAAGATGCTCTAGTATCAAGAATCCATGGGGATATACCTGAATGAGTTGAAGGTGGTTTCTCAATGCCAGAAGAGTTAGTCACAGAACCTGCAGAAACTGTCGATGAAGAGTCCCAAGCATCAAGCAGGCATCGCAGCTGTGCAATCTCATGCGCAGACAGGGACACGACAGAAGCTTCGGTAGAAGAGATCGACTTAGAAACATCTGACGACGATGAGCAGTCGCCACCACCCATGGAAGCCGCATGTAGAGTTGACCGAGAGTAGTGAGTCGACGTAGAGTCACATGTGGAAGCCACATGGGGAGTCGACGTAGAGCGGTCGCCGCCGTGCGCGGAAGCCGCGAGAGGAGTCGGCATAGAGTGATCATCGCCGCGCGCGAAAACCGCGAGAGGAGTCGGTGTAGAGCAGGCACCACCATCGCGGGCGAAATCTGCGAGAAGAGTCGATGAGTAACGACCATCACAGCCTGCTGAAGATACCGTAGAGGACAACGCACACACGGACGAGCACCAAGCACCGAGCGACGACGCATGTGTGAGACAAGATCAATATACGGAACACCGCCGGGAGTCGGTAGGCAGCGACGGAAATGCAGGCATGGCGTAAACGCCATATCAGTTTTTGTTTTCTCTCTCTTTTTTTTCTCTCTTTTTTTTGCACTAAGGGACAACCAATAGAATCAGCCCAAAAGGCAGACGTGCACCCAGCGTGCAATCAGCCCAAAAGGCACTCACGTGCGAGGCAATCAGCCAGCACTCACGCGCGAGGCAAGCACCAGCGGCCGAAACCAGAAGAAGCAGCGGCGGCAAGGGCGCTCGATCCAGAGGATGAGCACGAAGAGCGCCCCGATCGAGAGCGCCGAATCGGGAGACGGGCGTCCCGAACTGGACGTCGGACCGGGTCCAATTCCCCTCGTCTTCTCTCCAACCAAAGGAAAGGACCGATGGCGGCGGTGGGCGGAGAAGTCGTGGGGCCGTGGCCGCGAGGAGGCGGCGGCCGGCGGAGAAGTCCGAGGCCGCGAGCTGGGAGGAGGCGGCGTTGGGAGACGTGCGACCAAGGCGGACTCGATCCAGAGGAGGAGAGCGGCAGCGGCTCGAGCCACTCCTTAGAAGGCGGCAGAGGAGATCCAGCGAGCGGATCAGCTGGAGGCGTGTGGGTAGCAGAGGTCCAGCGGGTAGGTGCGGTGAAGCAGCAACGAACAGCGACGGGGAAGGAGCAGTGGCTGCCAGCAGGGAAGAAGACAGCGACGGCCGGGAGTACCGGCGGACGTGAGATGGATCGGAGGACGCACGAGTTGCGTGTGCGGAAAAAAACCTAATGCTCTAATACCATGTTAGGAACAGCAACTTGTATTAGTAGGAGGCCAAAGCCAACATATATACACATACATGAGGATGCCAAAAGGCTACAAGAGTATGTCAGAAGACTGAATGCAAAAGGTCAAAAGGCATCACTAATATAACTCTAACTGTCTGCTCCATGGAGAATGATGGTCAGACTTCCATTCCCGATGATCCCCTTCTCACCATTGCCATGAACTCCCCATAGTCAATTTGAACATCCTAATCAAATGCAGACATGATCAATTTGCATTTCAGATTTGTAGTAGTTAATGTAATAGTACAGACTAATCAACAGAGTTAATTGAAACTAATTAATTAATTTGAGATGGTGACTGCACTGAATAAACATACTTACATACGCATGTTCTCATTGCCGACCTCCCTGATGATGTCGCGATACCAACGTCAGCTTGTATGTTGTACTCCCAGCACACCTCTTCCAGCAGGTCAACGGTGATGTACCTGTTGTCGTCCTCGTCCAAGTAGGCGAAGGCAGATAGCAGGCAATGCTTGTTGATGTGCACTATCGACCCGATCAACTCATCGTAGGCAATGCTTCTACTACTCCATCTTTCCTTGCCCTCTGATAATCAGCCATGCTTGACATAAAAATGCAAGTTGGCCCTATAGAACATAAACATGTCGTAGGTATCAGAGATGGGACCTGGGAGCTGCCAGCACATACGCTCAGATCGAGCAACAATGACAACACCCTACAAATAACTAATCAATTATCAATAAAATTGGAAAATAATACTGAAAATTCTTACCCACCAATATTGATTTGATTTCTCATAATACAAGAGTTCACAGAAGCTGCAGAAATTTCTAGGGGTAGCTCGACATGACTTTTCTAGCTAGCAATGCACTCAGGAAAATTCACCTCACAATTTGGACAATTAGTGATCTAAAGCGTCTTATATTTGCTTACAGAGGGAGTACATAATATGAAAAATATTGTAAACGTACTATATAATACACAGAGTATGTGAATTCAACTCAACACTTAAAATAATCAAATTGTACTTTATTAAGTCTCCATAATTTTCCCCACCGGTGACATGGAAGCGATCCATCACATGAGCGTCAGTGGTACCCCCAGCAGCGGTGGTAGCTAGCGAGGATACCAGACGAATCCCACGATGACGGGAAAGCATGAACATTCGGCATTCTTGTATGGAGCTCAAAATATTGGTGATATGGATGATTAAGAAAGTGCGACATTTGCCAGCAAGTTAACAATATGTAAATATTGGTACCCTTTTTTCTCTATGGTCCTAGAAGCTAGAAATTTGGTATGCACAAAACAAACATGAACCGAAACTTGAGCATATAAGGGTGTCTAATATTTAAAATAATAGCTGCAAAGAGCTGGGTTTTACTAACTTGGCATACAAATTAATTGCACAAGACTTGCTTTGTATAGACAGAAAGTTGGAAACACATCTTTTAGAAAGAGCCTTCTACCCATATTTGAGAAACAACAATGTGCTTCGATTTTTAACTCGTTTTGCCAAGCAGCACTACTAATTTAGTAACATGCTAGTGTAGGCAAACAACCTCATGTCAGAATAATTGATGCGGCATCATGATCTTTTACTGAAATATTTGGAGCAGATTGCTACTTGTAAGAGATTCATGGGAAAAGATTCGGACCATTGTGTTGAAACAACACTTGTTAGTTGCAGTACATGATTCAGAGCTTTTATCCTAGCATGCTAACTACACATGGAGTTTAATCACACAACAACATTCATTCCTTACAAAACTCGATAGGTTTTATTAAGACTCATACAAATATACTTTTAGACATGAGGATCAGAAACTAACCTGGAAAGCACAATTGTTAGGTGACGCCTCAACATCCATATCATAGTTTTGCTACTTCCCATAATATTCCTAGTGAAGCAAGAAAAAATGCTTTTCAGATTTGCTAATTGTAGCCTTAAATCCTGCGGACCAATCTGTTCATAATAAACAGAATTCATGTCAAGAAAAGAAAAGGTTACCCCAAATAGATGTGCACCCGACTTAATCTCTCTCAATAGAACTGCAATAATGAAATCATTTTCGCCAAATGTGATGTTCAGAAGAGATTTAATTGGACCTAGACTCCAATCGTGGAACATCCTGCTCCAGCGGTTGTTCATGGTGCACCTGTCACATGGGTCTAATGTATTTCGATGGAACCTTCATGGGAATGGAAAATTCTCAGTGGATTCTGTGTATAGAGCGTTAGTCCAGTCTAATGTGCCAGTTGATAATAATAAGAAGATTTGGAAGATGAAGATACCTCTTAAGAATAAAATCTTTGCATGGTATCTTCGTCGCGGAGTCATTCTTACTAAAGATAACCTTATTAAGAGGAATTGGCATGGAAGTCCGCAATGTGTCTTTTGTTACCATGATGAGACAATAAAACATTTATTCTTCCAATGCAAATTGGCTCGTTCTATATGGTCAGTCATCCAAATAGCTTCTGGCTTGTATCCTCCTTGTAGTGTTGCTAATGTATTTGGCAACTGGTTACATGGGATTGATCACATGTTTAGAACTTTTCTCAGTGTGGGAGCACTTGCCATTATTTGGTCGCTTTGGCTATGTAGAAATGATAAGGTTTTTAACGATAGAAGTACTTCCCTGATGCAGGTTATCTACAGATGTACCGGGACACTTCGTTCATGGTCCTCTCTACAACGCGTGGATAATTGAGACCTATTTACGGAGGTGTGTACACGATTGGAGGCTACAGCGAGGGATACTTTTACCCAGCATGGGTGGCAGCATGATCTTAAGATTGACCACCCTCCGCTTTAAGCGTCATACAGACTCTTCATGTTTTTGTATTTCGCCTTTTTATTTTTCATTTGTGTGAGAAGACTTTTTTTTGGCTGTGTGCATCTTAGTAATGCAGAGGCCGGGTGTAATGCTTAAATCTCTTAAGTAATAAAGCGCCCCTTTTCAAAAACAGAACTGCAGTGCACATGTTTCTCTCTAGCAAATATCTTCCTTGCTACATTTCTTTCAGTCTGGATGGATCTCCTCGCTTCCAAAGGCATGAAGAATATTACTGCATACAAAAGTACTGCAAAAACAAGATTGATACAAGTTAATACAAGATTCTACTTTGCTTCATTGCGATCCCTACGAAAACACTGTGGGCTGCCCCTTTTTGGTGAGTGGACCAGGCTGCAAAATAAGATGCAATGAATATTTCATGTAATATGCTATTGGAAGTTAATAACATAGCAAAGCAAAGCTTGAAACAGTTCATATAGATGTGTTTATGTTTCCTACCAGTATCAAGCAATACATTTGGCAAAATTATGCTTTGTACGATGATGACATCAGACAAAAGCTAATTAAATAGACCATATGAAAACTGCACCAAGTAACACATCGCTTGTCTTTTGCATCAACATCTGAAGGTTGCCATGCTACGAAAACCAACAACTCTACCATAAAATGCAAACCAATCTAAAACTGTGCTTTGCATGCACATACTTCGGTAGAGCATTAACCATGTATCTCCATAGAAATCAAGTATGCAGGCAAAAAAGTCACTCAACTCATCTTTCAAAGTTATAATAGCCACCTTCTCATCCTTCAAATGCGCCTTCTAGGAGAAGCAATACATAAAAAAGAATAGATGCAAGTCAAGAACTGAATCCAGCACACAACAATATCGGGTCTGCACAATAATAAAATTAACCCCGCAAGTAAATAAATGACTGAATCCCCACAAAGAAAAATAAATTTTTTAATGTCCTGCAGGTATGATTAGGCCAATCACAAGCAGTAAAAAAATCAAAGAAGATGGGACATACATGGCATAACCTATTCAGTGTGCCATCAGCCTAGACGAAGATTCGAGAAGCACTTCCAACTCTTTGATATCAGGCTTAATATTTAGTTGAAATTTGACAAGCTCCCTCCATTATATGGTCACAGTCATCTTCTTACTTAAATAGACATGAAAACGGAAGATTAAAATGAGCGCAATAATTTCTGGGTATGAGCATTAGAACTGCCTATCAATCTGGATGTACTTCAGTCATCAAATAATGCAAATATATCTATAATGAAGATAGTTCAGGTAGTTGTAGTGCTTACTTTTGTTCCACTATTCTAGCATCCAGAAAAAAACGTAAGAATAGCTAACCTTAACTACGATTGGTGGTGTAGCTCGAGTGGTATATATTTGAATAGCTAACCCTAACGACAATGTTAGACTTGGTGTCGTGGAATTATCAGGCAGATGTCCTAGTGTGAGGACTTAGTCGTGAGGCCAACACATCTATGTGATAGCTTGAGAGGGGTTGAGCGGAATCGAGAGATGCAACGCAACACAAGGATATAGACAGCTTCGGGTCCCGGGAAACATCATCCATAACAACCCTACGTGCTGTTTGTGGCTAGGTCTTATTATCATCACGAAAGAGTCACCGTAAACCGGCTCTCCCAGTTACCCCTAATCCTTAAGATTATTTTCCCCCTTTACAGGGTGCCCTGCCCCTCCTTATATATGTTGAAGGGGCAGGTTACATGTAGAGTCCTTCTCGGACTAAGACTTAAATTATTCTGACTTCTCTTCATGGGCTTCATAACGTCTTGGGCTTCATAACGTCTCGGGCTTCATAACCTTTGGCAACTGAGTTGCCATTGTCTGCCGGGTTATAACGGGTGCCGGTTTATGATTGTCTGTCGGGTTATGACTGATGCCGGTTTATCACTGTCTGCCTTAACTCCTACCGGTTTATCATCTGACTTAACTCCCGCCGGGTTATCATCTGACTTAACTCCTGCCGGTTTATCAACATGCCTTATCACCTGACTTAACTGTCAGCCGGTTTATCAACCTGCTGGTTTACCGTCTAGGTTAACTCTCTGTCTTAACCGTGTGCCTTAACTGTCAGCCGGTTTACTAAGTCCCAGCCGGGTTATAACTCTGACCGGATCATACCGCGGGGTATATCCCCGACATTAGCCCCCAGTTTAATTTGGATTTATCCATGTTAAACTGATCCTGGTCATCCTTAAGTCCTTGTCACTTCCTTCTTCTATAAAATCCGGGTCAATAGGTCAGCTTCATAATCAATTTGCTGACATTGGTTTGTCACCGAGAAATATTGTGAAGAATAACTCCTTTGACTCAGCTCCCAATGCTTAACAAAAATATTGGTCTTTGAAATATTCATCTAATCTTCAGCCGGTTTAAGAATGTAGAACTTGCCGGTTTATAAATATTGATGGCACCGGGTCATAATTGTAGTTAACATCAGGCTTGAAAATATACCTCTTATATTCCTATCACTTGTAGCCTCCATGTCTTAAGAAGGTAACGCAGTAACAGCTTAAGATTTTCTTCAATATGAATGTCACAAGCTTGAAGAACTCCAAGTGGTTCATCTCAATCACCAGTCAGAACTGAGTATTCCACATATGTAGCCCCCAAGTGCCGGGTTGTCATGCTTGCAGCAACCTGGGACTTGCAATTACCTTATGCTTATAAAAACTTCAACCAGTGTAGCCCCCAAGGGCCGGGTCATTATGCAATAAGGAGCAGGGACTTTATAGATATGATCACGTAGATTTGAACAGCAACGTGTAACCCCCAAGGGCCGGCTCAGTAAGATAATATTGAGCTGGGACTTTATATATACTTCATTGAAAATAACATCATATGATGTAACCCCCATCTTGGGGCTTGAACCCATGTCCATGAGGTTAAGAGCCTTGTGTTTTACCAATTGAGAAGTGGATCCTTTACTATAATGTAATAAGGCTTGTGTACCTTGAATTGTTGATAGGAGCAATTGGTATCCCCAAGGGCCAGCTCATTATGATGTGATGGGTCGGGTCTTCGATGAGGTGAGCAAAAATGACTTTGCATTAGCCCCCAAGTGTCATGGTGCATGTTTGCAGCGACATGAGACTTGCATATTTGATAACCATAATAAAATCCAGCCATGTTGCCTCTTAAAGATTTGAATGAATATAACCTGGTTTGAAAACCGATTCCTGCCATATAAGCCGGTATATCCATGCACATATGATACATGCTATGATGATGTAATGATGATGCAACGTATGATGCAATATATGATGATGTATATGTATGATCAAAAGGGTTTAAGCTATGGTTCAGATACGACCATAGCCCCCATGTAGTCATAATTGTGGCATTGCGCCGATCAAGAGGTGTAGCTATGGTTCGAATACGACCAAGCTCCCAAGTAATTTCCCTAGTGCCCTTATGCCTATCAAGAGGTGTAACTATGGTTCGAACCCACAACCCCCAAGTGATTTCCTTGGTGGCTTTATGCCTATCAAGAGGTGTGGATATGGTTCGGATACGACCAAGCCCCCAAGTAATTTCCCTGGTGCCCTTATGTTGATCAAGAGGGTATAAGCTATGGTTCGGATACGACCAGAGCCCCCAAGTGATTTCCCTGGTGGCTTTAAGCCTATCAAGAGGTGTGACTATAGTTCGAACATAGCCCCCAAGTGATATCGTGAGCTGTGCTCAAGGGATACCCATGTTTGAGTTGTGCTGTACAACAGACTCTCTTTGGCCCCTTATGATAATATTGGCTTGATAGCCGGATTACCGAAGTAACCAGAGTTGTGCTCTTATGATAATATTGGCTTGATAGCCGGATTAAGAGGGTAGTAACGCTATGTTCTCTTTGGTGAATACACCTATGTTTGAACAGGAAGCCCCCAAATGATATTGTGAGCCGTGCTCCAGGGGTACCTATGTTTGAGCTGTGCCTTTGCAACAGACTCTCTTTGGTCCCTTTAATTTTTCCTGACAACTCAAGCTTGCGAGAGATCATTCTTCTGAACCGGAAATTCTTTAAATCGGATATTGAGATCTTCAAAGCTTTGTGGGAGACAGCTTTCCCTTGAGCCGGATTTTAAACTGGAATCCTTATTTTTAAACCGGAAATTTTCTGACGGCCTTTAAATTTGCACCAATATGGTGGTTTAGGGTCCTGCATTAAATAATTTTGCAAACCGAAGTAATTGCTCTTTTAAAGAAAGCAATATAAAAATATACTGGATGGATTTCACCTGATATGTTAGGCCAAAAAATATCCACCACGGAGTTGATGATCACCCCGGTAAAGCTGATTTACTATCCAATTGCTCGTAGTTGCGTTGAACCCGAGCAGTGGCTCACTTGCACTTAATAAACAGCTCATGCAGACAACGTAGATAGCTGCTGATAATATAGACCGGATCACATGGTAGCGGTTTGCACATGTCCATTGGACAACTTGCATGGTCGGGTGTAACCCTAATGTGCTGATATAGATTGGTCCTGCATATAAAAATATACAAACCAACGTAATTGTTCTTTGATAATAACAATGTTTGTCAAATAAAATAAACTTGAATGAATATCACCTGATTTTTTTATCGGATGCTAACACTTAATAATGTTTGAACATGGTCCAACGCAGATGTATGTTGTGATCTGATGCAGCACTGCCTCGTATATGTCTGGGCATACAGACTGAAATATCAAATGTTGAAGTCTGTGCTATCCTTCATATTCTAGCACTTGATCACATGGTTTTCCAGACTTGATTTAGTACTTGGTCCATGTGATATCGCTATCCACTCAAGTTGAATCTTTTCAACAAGTGCAGGGGTCTTGCCTTGAAACTGACCCGCCTATGACTGATGATCGTACAACCTGAACCCGTGCAAGTCTTGCTTATGGCAAACTGTGGCTCTTGCAAGGACATATCACACTAAGTGCAAACAGAATCTTGACAACTGATAGCGTTTTTAGGGGCTGAACTGATCTGACCCCCCTTTTCTCCCAATCATCAGCACCAGAGGCTAGACTTCTGTATTTTGTTTTAGAACACGCTGATGTATCAACGGAAAGGCCTTACGCTTTGTAGAATCACTACCACATCAATCCAATTGTGCACCTGCCATCAGCAACGATCGTATGTACACACAGGGGTGGCTCGTGGCGGCTCAAACCGGACCGGGTTAGGCGACATGAAACTGTCTCGAGGTACGCCTACAGCAGCAGGTAAAAGCAACGTGAGGCCTGCCCGAGGTGGCTTATTACACGGCCAGCAAAGGCAGCGGCGGTTTAGGCGGGGTCCACGGCGGTTTAATACGAGGACCATGGCGGTTTAGGAAACTGTGGTTCAGCGAAGCAACAAGCCGGCTCAGCCAAGACCATGGCAATAGCAAGTCGCGACTCACCGGAGAAAAAGCAACTTAGCAAGGCGGAACAGAGGCGACGCCTGCAACACAAGCAGAAGATAGAGCCAAGCTTTGACCCAGAAATTAGGCCGACTCGGCGCGCTTGTCAGAGGCAATTTAGAAGCAGGCGACTAAGGTTGTAACCGGTTTGGCGAAGGCGGGTTGCGGCGGCTCAGGTCACCGGGAGGCGGCAGAAACAACAACTCGGAGGCGGGCCGTGACGTGAGGGGCGCGACGCAGCACCCCGGCAGAAGTGAGCCAGTTAAAGCGGTGCGATAAAGCCGGCTCTCGGACGGTGGCGGCTCACAGGGCGAAGTAGCGGAGGCGGAGACCGGCGACCCACCACATGGTTCGCCGAAATGGCGAAGGAGGCGGCAAAGTAATGACCACGACGGCGGCTTGAGGCAAGGCACCGTGATCAGTTCGGGGCGCGGCAACAGCGGCTCAAAGTGAAATAAACATCACAGAGGCAAGCGGCGACTTGAAGCGAGATGACAGTGGTGGAACGGCAGGCCGGTCCAGCAACTCCATGCAGGACAGCAACGGAGCAGCGGTAAACCGGGGTGGCGACTCAGGTGACGCGGCAATCCACAGCGGCGGCGGACTGGTGACTTGAGGCCGCAGGGCGAGGGCTGAGCTTTAGAGGCGCGGCTGTGATGCATCGTTGGATTTAGTGGAGGCAGAACTTCAGCCGCATCGAGCCGGTGAGGAGCAGATGAAGATCGTCGGCCGGCGGCCATCCTGCAGCGGCACAACGCGTGGAAAGAGCAGAGCAGCCCGCAGGTCAGGGGCTTCGGAGGAAACGCAGGGGTGCGGCCTCGGGAGCTAGACGAGGCGCGGGCGGCTCGTAGTGGAGAAGAATCCGGCCCGGCATGGTTGATGCTTGTCTGGGTCATGGCCATTCTTGATGAATCCTGATTCGGGTCTCCCTCGAAATCTGATTCCGGGTCATTTTACTGTAATTTCAGATGCAATTAGGGACTGGCCGATTTGTTGGCTCAGTAGCGATGGTTATATAGAGCCGGCCGGTGACTCGAGGTGTGGAGGCTTCGGAGACGGCGGTTTACCATGGCGGTTGCTCAATCGAGTCTAACAGAGGCAACCAATGGTTCGCCAATGAGGTAGAAGCGCGGCGACGACTCTGAGCAGCGTGATGGCGATACTACAAACACAAGGTGGCTTTGGGACGGCCCTTGGTACTGCGACGATGGCGCAGGTTCGGTTCAGGCGGAGCGAGGCTGGGGTGGGCTGCAGTAGCGGCTTGGAATCGGGTCGAATCCGTTTCCGGCTCATGACTGTGACGTCTCAGCGGCAATCTGTGGCAGAGGAACAGAGTGTCGAGGACTCGAGGCGCGGACAACAGAGGAGTCCAGGTTGGAGTGCATCAGCAATGACTCGGAAACGCGCTCCTGGCGACTATGGCCGCGGCGATTTAGATCGGGCTGGCTCCTTGGCCAGCTAGGCGACGACTGTGGCATTTTGGAGTAGTAATCCAGAGTAGAAGCCACGGCGACGGAGGCGGGCTAAAGCGGAGTCGAAGCCTCGAGGCCGTACCAGCGGTCACGGGCTGTCGGTGGAGGCAGAGACCAGCTACCAGCTGGCTACGAGGCAAGGTCGACAACGCGGCGGGTCAACGGAGGAGTTCAAGTCTGAGTACAACTTGCTCCTGGGTCGTGGCCCTTCCTTTGTTTTTAAACCAGACAAGTAGCAACAATTGATCTATACCAATTAGTCTCGGATTATTCCCAGCAGCTAACATCGATCTGTTGACCTGACCGATCGCCATTGCGGTGGCGCATAAGCTGAAACCCTAGTTTCTTTTGCATCTGAATTTTGTATATGCCACCGCTAAAAACTTCTTTGATCTTGACGGATAAACCTATAGTTGATGTGAATCTTTCCATGTTGAATCTTTCTTCACCCAAAATTTTTTGCGAACTTCTTAATCCCTTGCAGAGATCCCTTCAAGGACTTAACACCACCGTGCACACGCCCCACGGTGGGCGCCAACTGTCGTGGAATTATCATGGCAGATGTTCTAGTGTGAGGACTTAGTCGTGAGGCCAACGCATCTATGTGGTAGCTTGAGAGGGGTTGAGCGGAATCGAGAGATGCAACGCAAGACAAGGATTTAGACAGCTTCGGATCTCGGGAAACATCATCCGGTAACAACCCTACGTGCTGTTTGTGCCTAGGTCTTATTATCATCGCGAAGGAGTCGCCGTAAGCCGGCTCTCCCAGTTATCCCTAACCCTTAAGATTATTTTCCCCCTTTACGGGGTGCCGTGCCCTTCCTTATATATGTTGAAGGGGCAGGTTACATGTAGAGTCCTTCTCGGACTAAGACTTAAAGTATTCTGACTTCTCTTCATGGGCTTCATAACGTCTTGGGCTTCATAACGTCTCGGGCTTCATAACCTCTTGCAACTGAGTTACCACTGTCTGCCTGGTTATAACTAGTGCCTGTTTATGATTGTCTGCCGGGTTATGACCGATGCCGGTTTATCACTGTCTGCCTTAACTCCTGCCAGTTTATCATCTGACTTAACTCCTGCCGGGTTATCATCTAACTTAACTCGTGCCGGTTTATCAACCTGCCTTATCACCTGACTTAACTGTCAGCCGGTTTATCAACCTGTCGGTTTATCGTCTGGGTTAACTGTCTGTCTTAACCGTCTGCCTTAACTGTCAGCCGGTTTACTAAGTCCCAACCGGGTTATAACTCCGGCCGAATCATACCGCGGGATATATCCTCGACACTTGGCTTCAACCAAAGAGTCTGTCAGGTTCTGGGACTGCGCCAGAACCTGCAAAAACACCATCAGAAAACTTTGTCAGAGCACGGCATGGACACCTGACTGAATAGTATAAGCACACACGCACACCCTATCCCTATGAGCACCTCCGAGAGACTAAGCCGACATATCATCTTAATATTTATGAAGTCACCATAGGCGCCTCCTTGTCGACAGGAATGTCTCCTCCCACTGAAAGCGCATCGTCGGAAATCCTAAAATAAATCCAGGAATAATGCGAGCCCCAGGATTTGAACCCTGGGTGGGTTGGGGATACCACTGTCCACCTAACCATCTCAACCACATGTTGGTTCGTGATAGATGGTTTGTTAGGCCTTGTACAATGGTAGTGCTTAGGGAAGTGCTTAGAAAGATAAATCGGATTTTCTGAAGCACCAATGCTTATTTCTATATGAGAGATGCTTAGTTAAGCGTCTACCCTGTACAAATAGGCACTGGTGCTTAATAAAAGCCTGGTTTATTTCTCTAAGCACCTCTCCTAAGCGCCTACTATTGTACATGGACTTAGATCTTACTAACAGATGGATCTGATTGTTTGGATCTGCTACCTCTTTTCCTTTTATAGTGGTAGTAGGTAGTAGATAATTTTCATGTGTGTACACACCTTGGTCGTTTTAAAACTTATGCATTTTTCCATGTGTTTATGTGTGAGTAACTGTGAATGTTAAGAAAGTGAGAAATATCTCTGTTTGGATCCATGGGTTGGAGTTAGTTTGAGATAGTTTGGTCTCAAATATCTCTAAAGTATCCAAACATGAGGGCTAGTTTGAGCTAGTTGCATCTAACCCATTCAAAAAACCTATCCCACCCAAGAGGTGCTAATTGGAGCTAGTTCTCCTAGTGCATTTATTATCAATCTAACCCTGTCATCCAAACTGTCGAATTCAGGGCTCCGCAGACCCAAGAAAGGTTCAAACTCTGGGGCGTGTGCGAAGAACTCAACCTATCCAGCCAACTAGCTCGTCACCCCACGGCCTAGCCCGATGAAGATGGACACAGTAGTTTACCCAGGTACGGGCCACCTTGCGGTGTAAAACCCTACACCTGCTTTGTGGTGGATTGGCCTCACGAGGGACTGAGGATGAACTAGTACAAGGGATGAACAACCTCGTGAGGTCTGCTCTGGGGAGGGGATAAGTCGACGAGGTTCGGATCCCACTATGGTGTTGGCTAACCTATACTTATAGTGGTCTCAGTCCTCTTCCCCCAAAACGTAGGCGGGAAAGGATCCCACAGTGGCCAATTTCAAAGGGGACAAGTAGTACATCTTATCCTGATGAAAGGTGGTCTTCGCCTGCAAAGCTTCTGGCCGTGACGTTGTGGTGGGCTCGGTGATGAAATCCGTCCTGGCGTTCTTGGTCTTGTTGCTCGGGAATGGAAACCTTTGCCTAAGTCCTCATGAACTCACGCATGCGCTTGCCTCCTGTAACACCCCGGATGTAACTTTCCCTATTTGTACTCCAACCCTTGCCGTTTCCGGCGTTAAGTTATATTTATTTCCTCGGGTTCGGGTTTTGTCTCTGTGTGTTGTTGTCGTTGTCATGCAGCTCATATCATGTCATCATGTGCATTGCATCTGCATATGTGTTCATCTCATGCATTCGAGCATTTTCCCCGTTGTCCTTTTTGCATTCCGGCGCTTCGTTCTCCTCCGGTGGCCATTTCTAGCTTTCTTTCGTGTGTGGGGATTGAACATTTCCGGATTGGACCGAGACTTGCCAAGCGGCCTTGGTTTACTACCGGTAGACTGCCTGTCAAGTTTCGTACCATTTGGACTTCGTTTGATACTCCAACGGTTAACCGAGGGACCGAAAAGGCCTCGTGTGTGTTGCAGCCCAACACCCCTCCAATTTGGCCCAAAACCCACCTAACTCTGCTCCATGTCCTAGAGCGTTCGATCACGATCGCGTGGCCGAAGACCGCACCTCATTTGGACTCTCCTAGCTCCCTCTATGCCTATAAATAGCCCCTCCTCCGAAATCCCGGATCTCCTCGTCCAAACCCTAGAAAAGTCCTCCTCGCGCCGGCCGGACACGTCTGTCCCCGGCCGGACACGTCCGCCGCCTCCGCCAGCCAACCAACAACCGCCACGTGTCCCTTGCGGGACCGCTTCGCCGCCGCCGCCGCTGAGGCCCGCCGAGCCCAGCGCGGGCCCCCGCAGCCCAGTCCCACGCCCCGCCGCCCGGCTCGTCCCGCCGCCCGCGCCCCTCACCGGCTCCCTCGACTCCGGTGGCCGCGC
>NC_041386.1:208633443-208645387 GCF_002162155.2 Triticum dicoccoides | reverse complement strand
AGCTCGCCGCCCCGCGTCCCCGGTGGCCGCCGTCGCCGTCCGCCGCCAGATCCAGCCCGGATCCGGCCGGGTCCGGCTCTCCCTCTCCTCCCCGCCGGTTTTTGCGACCTCGCCGGAGCAAGTCAACCCTCACCGGAGCTCCTTAGTTCGCGTGCCGATCCAGATCTGGGACGAACCCTAGGTCAAAATTCTTCCAAGTCCTTGGAATTTTCAGTCCAAGTGCTCATGTTCGAGGCCCCGTAACTTTGCACCCGTAGCTCCGATTCATGCATATAGCATATCAAAATGTTCATCTTAGAGAGTACATCATTCTATTACATTGCATCATTTTCATTTGAGTTCATCTTGATGCCCGAACTGCTGCTAGAAGAGGGCTACTTGAGTTAATTGTCAGATCTGCTACTCCGTTTAGCACTTTTGTCATTTTTGCCATGATTATTGTGTGCATGATATGCCCGTGAGTCCTACATATGTTTTGTTAAGGGTTTTGTCATCTTTCCAGAGGTGCAACCCATGTATTTTTAGGATGTGTGTAGTGACTTGTGCAAACTTGCAAAGTGGTGCACTTGCTAATTCTGTTTTCAGGGACTTAGTGATTTCACTTAGTCCTGCAGCTGTTTATCTCATGATGCCATATGTTCTTGTTGTTTTCTAGTGATCCGTGCCTCTTTTGAGGATGATCAGTAAGTGAGTTTTGTTAATCTTGTAGTGCTCTATCTATCCATATCTTTTTTTGCAATTATGGAGCACCCTAGCTTGAGTCAATCGAGCTCTACTTTTGCTACTTTGTGAATCTGGGCAGATCGTCAACTTGTTTGCGATTTTGCCGATGTTATTGTAGTTGATCCGTGCATGCTATGCCATTGTTCTTGCCATGTCTAGCTTGCATTTTGTGCCTCCTTTAGGGATGTATCTTGTTTTGCCATGACTTGCATCGTGGTGAGTGCATCGAGCTCGTAAACATGCCTTCGTGAGTTATGTTTCAGCATGTCCCAGTTTTCACTAAGTCTGAAAACTGATTATGTTTTTGCCATGTTCATGTGCTTGTTAGTATATTTTGTGATCCCTTTTGGCTCAGGGTCACTAAGGGACTTTTGTTAAGCTTGTTGAGTAGCTCCATGCCATGTCTTTCTTTGTCCTGTTCAGGTCCTGTAGCATGTTGTTTTGTTGCTCCGAAGAGGGCTATATGATCTGAAATTCCAGACAAGTGTTAATTTCACTAAGTCTGAGATCTGTTTTACCATTTGCGTTTTTGCCATGCTTGTTTGAACCTCCTAATGGATGAATTGGCCGTAGCTCAGTGCTAGACTTTTATTAAGCATCTTGTGTGCATCCCTGCCATGTATTTTGTTGTTATGTTTGGGTGCTGTAGCATGTTCATTTCATTGCATTTAGAGGCCTATTTGCTGTAAATCGCAGACCGGTGTCATTTTTGAATCGCTTGCCATTTCCAAACCGTAACTCCGATTCCGGCGTTCTTTATATCGTTTTCAAGCGATTTCATCTCATCTTTCCAGTGGCACACTTGGATTTCCAAGTTGAGGCCAGGTTAATGCATTTCCTGTCATATCTTGCATTTTGCATCCCGCATCGCATCCCGCATAGCATATCATCTTTGCATTGTGTTGTTTGAGTTTGCACGTGGTTGATTGTATCCTTGTTGCTTGTTTGTCTTGTTTGGGTAGAGCCGAGAGACGAGTTCTCTAACGAGGAGCCCGTTGAGTTTGCTTTCGAGGATCCAGTCAACTCTGACAACTGAGTAGGCAAGATGATCATACCCTCGAAATCACTACTATCTTTGCTATGCTAGTTTGCTCGCTCTTTTGCTATGCCATTGCTACGATGCCTACCACTTGCTTGCAAGCCTCCCAAATTTCCATGTCAAACCTCTAACCCACCATGTCCTAGCAAACCGTTGATTGGCTATGTTACCGCTTTGCTCAACCCCTCTTATAGCGTTGCTAGTTGCAGGTGAAGATTGGAGGCCGTTCCTTGTTGGAACATCTTTTATTTACTTGTTGGGATATCATTATATTGCCTTGTTATCTTAATGCATCTATATACTTGGTAAAGGGTGGAAGGCTCGGCGTCTCGCCTAGTGTTTTGTTCCACTCTTGCCGCCCTAGTTTCCGTCATATCGGTGTTATGTTCCCGGATTTTTGCATTCCTTACGCGGTTGGGTTATAATGGGAACCCCTTGACATTTCGCCTTGATTAAAGCTTTTCCAGCAATGCCCAACATTGGTCTTACCTTTTGCCACCTAGCCTCTTTTTCCCTTGGGTTTCCGGAGCCCGAGGGTCATCTTATTTTAAACCCCCCCGGGCCAGTGCTCCTCTGAGTGTTGGTCCAAATAGAGCCACTTGCAGCGCCACCTCCGGGCAACTTGAGGGTTGGTTTTAGTTGTACGTAGTGTTCATCTGAGTGTGCCCTGAGAAAGAGATATGTGCAGCTCCTATCGGGATTTGTTGGCACATTCGGGCGGTGTTGCTGGATTTGTTTTAACCTGTCGAAGTGTCTTGAATTACTGAGATACCGAGTCTGATCGGAACGTCTTGGGAGGAGGTCTATTCCTTCGTTGACCGTGAGAGCTTGTCATGGGCTAAGTTGGGACTCCCCTGCAGGGATTGAACTTTCGAAAGCCGTGCCCGCGGTTATGGGCAGATGGGAATTTGTTAATGTCCGATTGTAGATAACTTGAACCTTAATTTAATTAAAATGAATCAACTAAGTGTGTTACCGTGATGGACTCTTCTTGGCGGAGTCCGGGAAGTGGACACGGTGTTGGAGTAATATTTGCGCAGGTTGCTCTCTAGTTTCTCGCTCGCGCTTTGCCTCCTCTTCTCGCTCTCCTTTGCGAATAAGTTAGCCACCATACTTGCTAGTCGCTTGCTGCAGCTCCACTCATATTTTACCTTGCCTTGCCTATAAGCTTAAATAGTGTTGATCGCGAGGGTGCGAGATTGCTGAGTCCCTGTGGCTCACAGATTACTATAACACCAGATGCAGGGCCTGAGGATTCCGCTCCAGATGACGCGTATGAGCTCAAGTGGGAGTTCGACGAAGACTCTCAACGTTACTATGTTTCCTTTCCCGATGATCAGTAGTGGTGCCCAGTTGGGGGTGATTGGGACCGTGTCGCATGTTGGGTTCTCTTTTATTTTGGCGCCGTAGTCGGGCCATGAGTGTTTGGATGATGTAATGTTATTTATGTACTTGATTGACGTGGCGAGTGTAAGCCAACTATGTATCTCCCCTTTATTCATATTACATGGGATGTTGTGAAGATTGCCTAACTTGTGACATATGCCTTCAATGCGATTATGTCTCTAAGTCGTGCCTCGACACGTGGGAGCTATAGTCGCATCGAGGGTGTTACAAGTTGGTAATTAGAGCCTTCCCCGACCTTAGGAGCCCCATTGCTTGATCGTTTTCAGCGGCCGAGTTGTGTCTAGAAAAATGTTTTGAGTCATTTAGGAATTATATATCGGAGAGTTTAGGAATTCTTTTTACTTCCCAGTCTCCTCATCGCTCTGGTAAGGCATCCTAACGTAGAGTTTTGACCCTTCTCTTCTCAAATTTTACTAAATTTTTTTTTAGGATCACGCGGGTATCTTGGAATCGTTCCGATGGTTTTATGATGAGAACATTGTCTTGGTGCCTCCTGTTAGGGGTTTAGTGGAAGTGTCCCGGGGAGTTGAGCTCTGAGGTGTTGTCATCGTAATTTTATCGTTGCAGTTCTGGAATACCTGAGTTTAGTACGCCGACATTGAAAGCACAAGTGCTCCCTAGGTGGTTTTGATAATTGATGACAACATATCTCTTGTTGGACTAACATTTCGATCTAGCATGTTTCAGATAAGTTCAACAATGGAGTGGCATGGACTAAAGGTTGTGGGAACTCCTTCAAGATGCTAAGGACAAAGGATTGGCTAAAGCTTCAAGCTCAAGACTCTTCATTTTATATTTTAGTGATCCAAGATCACATTGAGTCTCTAGGAAAAGCCAATACTATCAAGGAGGGATGAGGTGTTGCTTAATGAGCCTCTTGCTTCATGTGCTTAATGATATGCTCCAAAATCCTCAACTACTTTCCCATATCCACATATGACCTAAACCCTAAGCCAAACTCGGTCCTACCGATTCTTCCTATTCGGCGCCACCGAGTTTCACTTGTCATTAGCCACTGCCAAACCCTAGCAATTCGGTTCTACCGATAAGGATCTCGGTCTCACCGAGATGGGGTTGCAAACTCTCTGTTTCCCTTTCGTAACTTTTCGGTCTTACCGAAAGAGCGAATCGGTCCCACCGAGATTGCAATGTAAACTCAGTGTTTCCCCTTTGTAACTTTTCGGTCTCATCGAGATTACGTTATGCCCAAACCCTAACCATATCGGTCCTACCGAGTTGCATGTCAGTCCCACCGAAAATCACTAACGATCACTAGGTTTACATTTTCGGTCCGACCGAGCTTATTGATTCGGTCCCACCGAGATTGGAAAACTGTGTAACGGTTGGATTTTGTGTGGAGGCTATATATACCCCTCCACATCCTTCTCATTCGATGAGAGAGCCATCAGAACACACACACCATTCCAACTCATATGTTCTGAGAGAGAACCACCTACTCATGTGTTGAGACCAAGACATTCCATTCCTACCATATGAATCTTGATCTCTAGCCTTCCCAAGTTGCTTTCCACTCAAACCTTCTTTTCACCAAATCCAAATCATGTTTACAAACTTCACAATGCTCTTTATGGTCTTAAACAAGCTCCTAGAGCATGGTATAAATGCTTGACCAAGTTCCTTACTACAAGTGGTTTTGAAATTGGTAAAAGTGATTCTACTCTTTTTACTAAAAGGGTTAATGGAGAACTATTCGTATGCCAAATTTATGTTGACGATATCATATTTGGTTCAACTAACCCTCTCTTTAGTGAAAAGTTTGGAAAGCTAATGTCAGAGAAGTTTGAGATGTCTATGATGAGTGAACTCAAATTCTTTCTCGGGTTGCAAATCAAGCAAACTAAGGAAGGTACATTTGTCTCTCAAACAAAGTACACCAAGGACTTATTCAAGAAGTTCAATATGCAAGAATGCAAAGGTATGTCTACACCCATGCCTACTAGTGGACATAATGATTTGACCAAAGATGGTGAACCGGTTGATCAAAAGGTTTATCGCTCTATGATTGGTTCATTGTTATACCTATGTGCTTCACGTCCCGATATTATGCTAAGTGTGTGCATGTGTGCACGATATCAAGCTGCTCCTAAAGATTGTCATCTTAAGGCTGTGAAAAGGATAGTGAGATATTTAATCCATACACCAAATTTTGGCATTTGGTATCCTAAGAGGTCTACCAAGAAATTGACAAGTACCCGAAGTGGACTTTCTATCAACCTTGTCTCCGGCATAATCCGAGTCAGAATAGCCAACATGATCACTTTACATTCCGCTGCTCATATACTCTTTGCATGCTTGCTTGATATGTATTGTGTGTGTTGAAATTGTGCCTCAACTCCACTTAAACCGAAAAAGCTTAAAAATTGCAACCTTAGCTCTAAGTGTCTAATTCCCCCCCCCCTCTAGACACATCTACTTCTAGATCCTACAGACATCGAATATCTCTTTTATGCAGTTCGTTGGTGAGATAACCTCGACGTGTGTAGGTAATGAGCATAAAAGAGATATCTCACCAACGAACTGCATAAAAGAGATATTCGATGTCTGTAGGATCTAGAAGTAGATGTGTCTAGAGGGGGGGGGGATTAGACACTTAGAGCTAAGGTTGCAATTTTTAAGCTTTTTCGGTTTAAGTGGAGTTTAGGCACAATTTCAACACACACAATACATATCAAGCAAGCATGCAAAGAGTATATGAGCAGCGGAATGTAAAGCATGCAGCTTGCAAGAATGTAAAGAGAAGGGTTTGGAGAATTCAAACGCAATTGGAGACACGGATGTTTTTCCCGTGGTTCGGATAGGTGGTGCTATCTTACATCCACGTTGATGGAGACTTCAACCCATGAAGGGTAACGGTTGCGCGAGTCCACACAGGGCTCCACCCACGAAGGGTCCACGAAGAAGCAACCACCCACAAAGGGTCCATGAAGAAGCAACCTTAGCTCTAGTGTCTAATTCCCCCCCTCTAGACACATCTACTTCTAGATCCTACAGACATCGAAAATCTCTTTTATGCAGTTCGTTGGTGAGATAACCTCGACGCCACCCAGTACTGGGGCGGGAGTTCGGGAGTATCGCCATAACTTGTATAACGGATGCTTTTCGAAGGTTGAGGTAGATGGTTTCCGAAGGTTTCTTGGTTATGTGTTGAAGGATGGATATAGCTGGATGTAGGAATTGCTAGTTTGGGTGAGATATTATGCTTCCCCTGTATCCCCAACACCTGATTGCATAACCGGAGAGGTTCGGGAGTTTCATAGGTGGGAATTCTTGTAGCTCTAGTTCTTCTTCCACGGATATTGGTTTGAGATTGGGATTTCTTACTGATTATTCGTTCTTGATCCATACCTTGTTGATTTATTTCTCTACCTTAATTCTACGTGGCTTCTCAATTTATGGATATGTGACCATTTCAAGAGGAATGCATTCGTTCATTTTGTTCGGATGTGAAGACTATATGTTGTAATTTTCATTCCGTTGGATTCAGCTTCAATATTTGTCTGTCAATGTGCTAATGGTGGTCAACCTCTTCAAGATGGCTCCTCCAACGTGCGCGACTCCGAATCCTGATCCGCCACCACCTCCACCTCCTCCAGAGGCATGGCAAGCTGTGATGGCCGCAACCAATGCAAACACATAGTTGATCATGCAAATTCTTCAAGAGAGCAATCAAGGCAGCCAAGGGAATCAAGGCAGCAATCAGAATCACTTTGCTACACTCAACCAGTTCCTTGCTAACGGGCCAAAGACTTTTAGCAATTGTGTTGAGGCAACCGATGCTGACGATTGGCTTGTGGATCTGTGCAAGCATTTCGAGTGCAGTAACGTCAGGCCTGAGGACTTTGTTAAGTTCGCTTCCTTCCAACTCAAAGATCAAGCTGCAGAATGGTTCCAGCAGTACAAGGATTCCCGAGGTGGACGTGTTATCACTTGGGATGATTTCTGTCGAGATTTCCGAGCTCATCATATTCCGCAGAGCATGGTTGAAAGCAAGCG
This sequence comes from Triticum dicoccoides, assembly GCF_002162155.2. Classification (NCBI taxonomy): domain Eukaryota; kingdom Viridiplantae; phylum Streptophyta; class Magnoliopsida; order Poales; family Poaceae; genus Triticum; species Triticum dicoccoides. Next base: position 208,638,204 of record NC_041386.1, on the reverse strand, counting down.
TGAGGAATTCCGCAATCTGAAGCAAGGCTCTTTGTCTGTCTATGACTACAACAAGTTGTTCCAAAAGCTCGCCCGCTTTGCCAAGCAGGACGTGCCTGATGAGAAGAGCATGATATATCAGTTCAGGGGTGGTCTCAGAGAAGATATCCAGCTCGCTCTTGTTCTCTTTGAGCCCTTGAGGTACGATGAGTTCTACAACATGGCACTGAAGCAAGAGGCTGCTCAGTTGAGGTGTGATGCTTCCAAGAAGCGAGTCAGAGATGTTACTCCTTCTTCCTCTACTCAAGTGGCCAAGCAGCAGAAGTTTTGGCTTCCTCCTCCTCCGTTCCGTCAGCCGTATCAGAAGAGCAAAGGTGGCAGTGGTTCTTCCCACCCACCCAACCCTGGCTTTCAGAACAAGACTTCGTCTCAAGCTCCAAGATTGAGTGCTCCGTATCACCGTCCGCTTTCTGAGGTCACGTGCAACAAGTGCCAACAGAAGGGTCACTATGCCAACAAGTGTTTCTACCAGAGGCGTCTTCCTCCTCCTCCTCCTGTCAGATCGGCAAGTACAGCTGTGGTCAAGCATAACCCCAAGCACGCCAAGGTCAATTTGCTGAATGCAGCTCAGGCAGAGGACTCACCAGATGTGATCATGGGTAACCTTCCTGTTAACGATGTTCCTGCAAAAGTTCTTTTTGACACTGGTGCATCGCTTTCTTTTATTTCAACTCCATTTGTGGCCAAGCATGATTTTGTGACCGAAAGAATTCCTGTTCCATTGAAGATTGTGTCTCCGGGCAAGCAAATGACTTCTAACAATTGCGTCCCGGATGTCTCTATCACGTTGTGCGATTACAAGTTTCTCTTTTCTCCGGTGGTTCTTGGTAACTCGGATATTGATCTTATTCTCGGAATGGATTGGCTTTCTAAGCACAAGGCACATCTTGATTGTGCAGCCAGGTAGATTCAATTGACTCATTCGTCTGAGGATGTAATTGTCTTTGCCGCTCGTGATGATACTATCCGTCTGTTTTCTCTCAATGAGAAGGGTGAATTGGATGCCATCTCTCAAATTCCAGTCGTTTGCGAATATCAAGATGTCTTTCCAGAAGAGCTCTCAGGAATGCCTCCACACTGGCCAGTTGAATTCGTTATTGATCTTGAGCCTGGTACAGAACCTGTGTGCAAACATCCTTACAAGCTCGGACCTGAAGAGTTGAAGGAGCTGAAGAAGCAACTCGATATGCAAGAGAAAATGGGTCTCATCCGGCCTAGTTCTTCTCCGTGGGGTTGTGGTGTTCTTTTCGTGAAGAAGAAGGATGGAATGGACCGACTTTGTGTCGATTACTGTCCAGTGAACAAGAAGACCATCAAGAACAAATACCCACTTCCCAACATCAATGAGCTCTTTGAACAACTCAAAGGTGCCCAAGTATTCTCCAAGCTTGATCTCCGCATGGGTTATCACCAGATTCGGATTCGTGAAGAAGATATTCCCAAGACAGCATTCAGAACAAGCTTTGGTTCATATGAATACACTGTCATGTCTTTTGGCCTCGCCAGCGCTCCTCCGACGTTATCTCGAATGATGAACTTCATCTTCAACGCCTACACCAATGACTTCGTTTTGGTCTATCTCGATGACATTCTGGTTTTCTCCAAGAACAAGGAAGATCATGCCAAACACTTGCGTTTGGTGCTTGATAAGCTTAGGGAACATCAGTTCTACGCCAAGTTCTCCAAGTGTGAGTTTTGGCTCGATGAGGTTCTTTATCTTGGTCATATCATCTCTGCCAAGGGCATTGCCATGAATCCTGAGAAGGTGTCTGCAATTGTGAACTGGGAACCTCCTCAGAATGTGAAGCAGCTCCGTAGCTTCCTCGGTCTCGCAAGCTATTGCCGAAGATTCGTTGAAAACTTTTCTAAGATCGCGAAGCCTCTCTCAAATCTTCTTCAGAATCACGTCAAGTACGTTTGGTCTCCGGAGTGTGACATTGCTTTCAACACTTTGAAAGAGAAGTTGATCACTGCTCCAGTTCTGACTCCGCCTGATGAATCCAAACCGTACGAGGTCTTTTGTGATGCCTCTCTCCAAGGTCTTGGCGCAGTATTGATGCAAGAGAAGAAAGTTGTTGCTTATACATCTCGCCAGTTGAAGCCTAATGAGAAGAACTACCCCACTCATGATCTCGAGTTGGCGGCAGTTGTGCATGCTATTTTGACTTGGAGACATCTTCTATTGGGAAGAAAAGTGGATATTTTCACTGATCACAAGAGTCTCAAGTACATCTTCACTCAGCCTAATCTCAACCTCAAGCAAACTCGATGGGTCGAAATGATTCAAGAGTATAATCCGAGTATTGAGTATACTCCAGGCAAGGCCAATGTGATTGCTGACGCATTGAGCAGGAAGGCTTACTGCAACAGTCTTATTCTACAGCCTTATCAACCCGAGCTTTGTGAAGCTTTCCGCAAACTTAATCTGCAAGTTGTTCCTCAAGGTTTCCTCGCCAACCTTCAAGTCTCTCCTACCTTAGAAGACCAGATTCGCCAAGCGCAGCTTCTTGATGCTATGGTGAAAAAGGTGAAGTTTGGGATTGCCAAGAGTCAGTCCAAGTACAAGTGCTACCGCCTTGATGACAAGGACACTCTCTTCTTCGAGGATCGTATTGTTGTACCCAAAGGTGACCTTCGTAAAGTGATCATGAACGAGGCTCCCAATTCTCTCCTCTCCATCCACCCCGGGAGCACGAAAATGTATCAGGACCTCAAGCAAGCTTATTGGTGGACTCGAATGAAGTGCGAGATCGCTCAATTCGTGAATGAATGTGATGTCTACAGAAGAGTGAAGGCAGAACACCAAAGGCCAGCTGGTCTCCTCCAACCTCTTGCCATTCTAGAATGGAAGTTTGACAACATTGAGATGGACTTTGTGACTGGGTTTCCAAAGTCCAAGCGTGGCAATGATGCTATATTTGTTGTCATCGACAAACTCACCAAAGTGGCTCATTTTCTGCCTATCAAAGAGTCGATAACTGCAGCTCAATTGGCGGAACTCTATACCTCTCGTATTGTCTCTCTGCACGGTATTCCACAAGTGATCTCTTCAGACCGTGGCAGCATCTTTACCTCCAAGTTTTGGGATTCTTTTCAGAAGGCCATGGGCACCAACATCTGCTTCAGCACAGCTTTCCATCCTCAAACAAGCGGTCAAGTCGAGCGTGTCAACCAGATTCTTGAAGATATGCTCAGGGCTTATGTGATCTCCTTCGGCATGAAGTGGGAGGATTGTCTTCCTTATGCTGAATTCTCCTACAACAACAGTTTTCAAGCAAGTTCGGGCAAGGCCCCATTCGAAATTCTGTATGGCAGGAAGTGTCGTACCCCTCTCAACTGGTCTGAAACCGGTGAATGTCAGCTGCTGGGTAATGATTTAATCACAGAGGCAGAAGAAATGTGCAAAGTCATTCGTGATAACCTCAAAGCGGCCCAATCCCGCCAGAAGAGCTACTATGATAGTAAGCACTGTGATTTGGCTTTCGAGATCGGAGATCATGTTTACCTCCGTGTCTCTCCTATGAAAGGTACTCGTCGCTTCGGTATCAAAGGAAAGCTTGCCCCCAGATACGTGGGACCTTTCAAGATCGTCAGCAAGAGAGGCGACCTCGCCTATCAACTCGAGCTTCCTTCAAACTTTGCAAATGTTCATGACGTGTTCCATGTCTCTCAGCTTCGAAAGTGCTTCAAGACTCCTGGCCGCACCGTCAACTTCGAGGACATTGAGCTCCAAGAAGATCTCTCTTATCGTGAGCACCCAGTTGCTATTCTTGAAGAGACTGAACGCAAGACTCGCAACAAGTCAATCAAATTTCTCAAAGTCAAGTGGTCACACCATTCCGACCGTGAAGCTACCTGGGAACGCGAGGATCACCTCCGTTCTGAGTACCCGGCGTTCTTTCAGTCCTAGATCTCGGGACGAGATCCTTTCGTAGTGGTGGAGTGTTGTAACACCCCGGATGTAACTTTCCCTATTTGTACTCCAACCCTTGCCGTTTCCGGCGTTAAGTTATATTTATTTCCTCAGGTTCGGGTTTTTTCTCCGTGTGTTGTTGTCGTTGTCATGCAGCTCATATCATGTCATCATGTGCATTGCATCTGCATACGTGTTCATCTCATGCATTCAAGCATTTTCCCCGTTGTCCGTTTTGCATTCCGGCGCTTCGTTCTCCTCCGGTGGCCATTTCTAGCTTTCTTTCGTGTGTGGGGATTGAACATTTCCGGATTGGACCGAGACTTGCCAAGCGGCCTTGGTTTACTACCGGTAGACCGCCTGTCAAGTTTCGTACCATTTGGACTTCGTTTGATACTCCAACGGTTAACCGAGGGACCGAAAAGGCCTTGTGTGTGTTGCAGCCCAACACCCCTCCAATTTGGCCCAAAACCCACCTAACTCGGCTCCATGTCCTAGAGCGTTCGATCACGATCGCGTGGCCGAAGACCGCACCTCATTTGGACTCTCCTAGCTCCCTCTATGCCTATAAATAGCCCCTCCTCCGAAATCCCGGATCTCCTCGTCCAAACCCTAGAAAAGTCCTCCTCGCGCCGGCCGGACACGTCCGCCGCCTCCGCCAGCCAACCAACAGCTGCCACGTGTCCCTTGCAGGACCGCTTCGCCGCCGCCGCCGCTGAGGCCCGCCGAGCCTAGCGCGGGCCCCCGCGGCCCAGTCCCATGCCCCGCCGCCCGACTCGTCCTGCCGCCCGCGCCCCTCGCCGGCTTCC
>NC_041386.1:208617474-208632963 GCF_002162155.2 Triticum dicoccoides | reverse complement strand
CCCGCGTCCCCGGTGGCCGCCGTCGCCGTCCGCCGCCAGATCCGGCCCGGATCTGGCCGGGTCCGGCTCTCCCTCTCCTCCCCGCCGGTTTTTGCGACCTCGCCGGAGCAAGTCAACCCTCGCCGGAGCTCCTCAGTTCGCGTGCCGATCCAGATCTGGGACGAACCCTAGGTCAAAATTCTTCCAAGTCCTTGGAATTTTCAGTCCAAGTGCTCATGTTCGAGTCCCCGTAACTTTGCACCCGTAGCTCTGATTCATGCATATAGCATATCAAAATGTTCATCTCAGAGAGTACATCATTTCATTCCATTGCATCCTTTTCATTTGAGTTCATCTTGATGCCCGAAATGCTGTTAGAAGAGGGCTACTTGAGTTAATTGTCAGATCTGCTACTCCGTTTAGCACTTTTGTCATTTTTGCCATGATTATTGTGTGCATGATATGCCTGTGAGTCCTACATATGTTTTGTTAAGGGTTTTGTCATCTTTCCAGAGGTGCAACCCATGTATTTTTAGGATGTGTGTAGTGACTTGTGCAAACTTGCAAAGTGGTGCACTTGCTAATTTTGTTTTCAGGGACTTAGTGATTTCACTTAGTCCTGCAGCTGTTTATCTCATGATGCCATATGTTCTTGTTGTTTTCTAGTGATCTGTGCCTCTTTTGAGGATGATCAGTAAGTGAGTTTTGTTAATCTTGTAGTGCTCTATCTATCCATGTCTTTTTTTGCAATTATGGAGCACCCTAGCTTGAGTCAATCGAGCTCTACTTTTGCTACTTTGTGAATCTGGGCAGATCGTCAACTTGTTTGCGATTTTGCCGATGTTATTGTAGTTGATCTGTGCATGCTATGCCATTGTTCTTGCCATGTCTAGCTTGCATTTTGTGCCTTATTTAGGGATGTATGCTTGTTTTGCCATGACTTACACCGTGGTGAGTGCATCAAGCTCGTAAACATGCCTTCGTGAGTTATATTTCAGCATGTCCCAGTTTTCACTAAGTCTGAAAACTTATTATGTTTTTGCCATGTTCATGTGCTTGTTAGTATATTTTGTGATCCCTTTTGGCTCAGGGTCACTAAGGGACTTTTGTTAAGCTTGTTGAGTAGCTCCATGCCATGTCTTTTTTTGTCATGTTCAGGTCCTGTAGCATGTTGTGTTGTTGCTCCGAAGAGGGCTATATGATTTGAAATTCCAGACAAGTGTTAATTTCACTAAGTCTGAGATCTGTTTTACCATTTGCGTTTTTGCCATGCTTGTTTGAACCTCCTAATGGATGAATTGGCCGTAGCTCAGTGCTAGACTTTTATTAAGCATCTTGTGTGCATCCCTGCCATGTATTTTGTTGTCATGTTTGGGTGCTGTAGCATGTTCATTTCATTGCATTTAGAGGCCTACTTGCTGTAAATCGCAGACTGGTGTCATTTTTGAATCGCTTGCCATTTCCAAACCGTAACTCCGATTCCGGCATTCTTTATATCGTTTTCAAGCGATTTCATCTCATCTTTCTAGTGGCACACTTGGATTTCCAAGTTGAGGCCACGTTCATGCATTTCCTGTCATATCTTGCATTTTGCATCCCGCATCGCATCCCGCATCGCATCCCGCATAGCATATCATCTTTGCATTGTGTTGTTTGAGTTTGCACATGGTTGATTGTATCCTTGTTGCTTGTTTGTCTTGTTTGGGTAGAGCCGAGAGACGAGTTCGCTAACGAGGAGCCCGTTGAGTTTGCTTTCGAGGATCCAGTCAACTCTGACAACTGTGCAGGCAAGATGATCATACCCTCGAAATCACTACTATCTTTGCTATGCTAGTTTGCTCGCTCTTTTGCTATGCCATTGCTACGATGCCTACCACTTGCTTGAAAGCCTCCCAAATTGCCATGTCAAACCTCTAACCCACCATGTCCTAGCAAACCGTTGATTGGCTATGTTACCGCTTTGCTCAGCCCCTCTTATAGCGTTGCTAGTTGCAGGTGAAGATTGGAGGCCGTTCCTTGTTGGAACATCTTTTATTTACTTGTTGGGATATCATTATATTGCCTTGTTATCTTAATGCATCTATATACTTGGTAAAGGGTGGAAGGCTCGGCCTCTCTCCTAGTGTTTTGTTCCACTCTTGCCGCCCTAGTTTCCGTCATATCGGTGTTATGTTCCCGGATTTTTGCGTTCCTTACGCGGTTGGGTTATAATGGTAACCCCTTGATATTTCGCCTTGATTAAAGCTTTTCCAACAATGCCCAACATTGGTCTCACCTTTTGCCACCTAGCCTCTTTTTCCCTTGGGTTTCCGGAGCCCGAGGGTCATCTTATTTTAAACCCCCTCGGGCCAGTGCTCCTCTAAGTGTTGGTCCAAATAGAGCCACTTGCAGCGCCACCTCGGGGCGACTTGAGGGTTGGTTTTAGTTGTACGTAGTGTTCATCTGAGTGTGCCCTGAGAAAGAGATATGTGCAGCTCCTATCGGGATTTGTCGGCACATTCGGGCGGTGTTGCTGGATTTGTTTTAACCTGTCGAAGTGTCTTGAATTACTGAGATACCGAGTCTGATCGGAACATCTTGGGAGGAGGTCTATTCCTTCGTTGACCGTGAGAGCTTGTCATGGGCTAAGTTGGGACTCCCCTGCAGGGATTGAACTTTCGAAAGCCGTGCCTGCGGTTATGGGCAGATGGGAATTTGTTAATGTCCGATTGTAGATAACTTGAACCTTAGTTTAATTAAAATGAATCAACTGAGTGTGTTACCGTGATGGCCTCTTCTCGGCGGAGTCCGGGAAGTGGACACGGTGTTGGAGTAATGTTTGCGCTGGTTGCTCTCTAGTATCTCGCTCGCGCTTTGCCTCCTCTTCTCGCTCTCCTCTGCGAATAAGTTAGCCACCATACTTGCTAGTCGCTTGCTGCAGCTCCACTCATATTTTACCTTGCCTTACCTATAAGCTTAAATAGTGTTGATCGCGAGGGTGCGAGATTGCTGAGTCCCTGTGGCTCACAGATTACTATAACACCAGATGCAAGGCCTGAGGATTCCGCTCCAGATGACGCGTATGAGCTCAAGTGGGAGTTCGACGAAGACTCTCAACGTTACTATGTTTCCTTTCCCAATGATCAGTAGTGGTGCCCAGTTGGGGGTGATTGGGACCGTGTCGCATGTTGGGTTCTCTTTTATTTTGGCGCTGTAGTCGGGCCATGAGTGTTTGGATGATGTAATGTTATTTATGTACTTGATTGACGTGGCGAGTGTAAGCCAACTATGTATTCTCCCCTTTATTCATATTACATGGGATGTTGTGCAGATTGCCTAACTTGCGACATATGCCTTCAATGCGATTATGTCTCTAAGTCGTGCCTCGACACATGGGAGCTATAGTCGCGTCGAGGGTGTTACACCTCCTTAGCACCAAAGAGGAAACTGCCTCCTCTGCGCCCGCTGACACCTGCCTAGCCTTGGTTGTCATGGCTACGTCATCACAATCTCATGAGGTTGGGCACCTACATAGAAATCTCCGCTCCTCAAGAGGCCACCTGAAGAGGCTGCTCCCTTCGGAGGTCTTGGTGTTGTCCGCCTTGCGAGTCTTGGCCCCTCGCAAGGGTCTTGTCTTGATGGTCTTGTAGATGAGCCGTACCAGGCCATCGATGGAGCCACACCATGGGCCGCAGGCAAGCATGTCTTGGTATTCTGCAGAATGCCGACTGTAGCCCCAGGCCCAAGGTGCACTTGGACTTGGCTTCGAGGTGAAGCCAAAGGGCAAGGGCGAAGCGCTGCGGGCCCCAATCGCCTGCGGACCGAGTCGACACGTGGCACTTGATGGGACGTGGGCGTCTCCGCTTCCCCACACCGCCTCGGTAACTGCCCAGGCTGACAAAAGACTGGCGCCTGCTACCGAGACATCATTGCCTTCTCTTTGCCTTTCTTCAGATCCCCTTTCTCCCAGCCGAGGGAATCTCCAGATCTAGCCTCATTCCCCCTGCACCTCTTCCTCCAAGATCTTACAAATGGTGTCCGGGAAGGCGAAGCCTACCGCTCCGGCTGTAAGCTCCTCCTCCTCACCTGTGTTGGCCCTTGGCACGTCCTCCATCACCGATGAGAAGCACCTTGCCATTGCGCTCCCGCTGACGGCGAGCGATGACAATGAGTGGAACAAGACCGTCCTCCGGGCCGGCTCCATCGAGCAAGGTTCCTTGCGCCCGGATGTTCTACCCCTTCTTCCTCCACAACGTCTTCGCGGGGCTAGTTTCCCCTTTCTCTGGGTTTTTCACCGTCGTCCTCGACCACTACCAAGTCCAGGCTCTACATCTTCAGCCCAACTCCATCCTCCTCCTGTCCATCATTGCCTTTTACTGCGAGGCATTCATGGGCGTGAGGCCTTCCATTGCGCTCCTACGCCACTTCTCTACCTGCGGATGCACGATCCAACCCAGCGCTCCGGCTGTGTATCCTTCTCTGCGGTCCACAAGGGCAACACGCTCATGAGTGCCAGGAAGAAGGTGGAGAACTTCTGGTGCCGATGGGTCTTCATGGACGCCAAGGGCCTCAACGTGCGGCTGGAAACTATCGACCCGGCTGCCGGAGAAGCTTGATAGGTGGGGGCACGAAAAGCTCTCCGACCTCCGGGTGGTGCCTGTCCTAAGGAAGATGATTGCAGACATGGATGCCGGGGCGCTGACGGGGGGCATGCTTGTCAAGGAGTTCCCGACGCAGCGCCTGGCGCTGCTCCAGGCACACACGCGCCCCATGTGGGAGTTCAAGGGCGCAGAGGACGACATCCGGCTGCGCTCGAGAAGCTTGTCGGGAGGAGCTGGACAAGGCCATGAACACCCCGCTCGAGGGGGATCTAGGCAACCTCCCAGCTGCTTACATCCCCCTGTACCGCCGTGCCGACAAGGCAGCGCTGGTCGCCGCCATGCGTGTCTTCAATGAGCTGGGGCTCGTGTCGCCCGAGCCCCCCAACTCCCCGGTGATGGTGTCCTCCGGCGACAATTCTGACGAAGAGGGCGAGGAAGACTCGGAGGCGACCGTGGACGACGTGGTGGAGATCTATCCCCGTCCCAGAGTGAGCTTCTCCGCGGCCTCATAGATGATGACGACACCGTCAAGCCCTCGGGCGTGGAATCCCCACGCTCCAACGGAGTCGTCAGGAGGTCTGGGGCCACTCCCCTGGCCCCGCGGAAGCTAGGCCAAGCGACCCCGAAGAATAGCGGGGCGGCACCCTCTCTCCAAGGCGACGCCTCCGCCCTAGCGACCGATGTTGCCGCACCAAGGCCAGCAGTTGTGTGCCTCGCCAACCCTCAAGATGCGGCGAGGTCTGCACCCAGGAAGATCAGAGGCGCCCTGGCCCCGGCTAGGAAGAGGGCGTACATTGCCCCTAACGAGTAAGCACCTCACCTTGTTTTTGTTTGTCGCCCTTGATACCGTGCCCATGGTGCTCCCCTCCTGGTGACCAGGATGGGCATCATGGTGAAGAAGAGGAAGGAGGGAGCCGGGAACCCGGAGGCACCACCGCGTAGATGGAAGAGGTCGTTTCACGCTCCCCTGGGATGGAGCACCCCCCAAGGCACGATGGTGGAACCTCGGGAGGAGTCTGCCTCTGCGGGGCAGCAGGCTCCAGAGCCGCCCATCCCCGCCGTACTCGCGGGGGGTTCGAAGGCTCTAGGACCCCAAGCTGCCCTTGCTGCTGCGACAGCGCCATCTGCTACCTCTTGAGAATGTGTTGGTTTTCCCTTGAAGAGGAAAGGGTGATGCAGCAAAGTAGCATAAGTATTTCCCTCGGTTTTTGAGAACCAAGGTAGCAATCCAGTAGGAGACTACACGCAAATCGCCTAGTACCTGCACAAACAATCAAGAACCTTGCAACCAATGCGATAAAGGGGTTGTCAATCCCTTCACGGCCACTTGCAAAAGTAAGATCTGATAAAGATAATACGATAAATATTTTTGGTATTTTTGTTGTATAGATTGGAAAATAAAGATTGCAAAATAAATAGCAAACTAGAATTATAGATCGAAACTTATATTATGTAAAGTAGACCCGGGGGCCATAGGTTTCACTAGTGGCTTCTTTCATGATAGCATATATTATGGTGGGTGAACAAATTACTGCCAAGCAATTGATAGAATGGCGCATAGTTATGAGAATACCTAGGCATGATCATGAACATAGGCATCACGTCCGTTTCAAATAGACCGAAATGATTCTGCATCTACAACTATTACTCCACACATCGACCGCTATCCAGCATGCAACTAGAGTATTAAGTTCATAAGAACAGAGTAACGCCTTAAGCAAGATGACATGATGTAGAGGGATAAACTCAAGCAATATGATATAAAACCCATCTTTTTATCCTCGATGGCAACAATACAATACGTGTCAGTTCCCTTTCTGTCACTGGGATCGAGCACCGCAAGATTGAACCCAAAGCTAAGCACTTCTCCCATTGCAAGAAAGATCAATCTAGTAGGCCAAACCAAACTGATAATTCTAAGAGACTTGCAAAGATATCAAATCATGCACATAAGAATTCAGACAAGAATCAAATATTGTTGATAGATAATGTTGATCATAAACCCACAATTCATCGGATCTCGGCAAACACACCGCAAAAAGTATTACATCGAATTGATCTCCAAGAACATCGAGGAGAACTTTGTATTGAGAACCAAAGAGAGAGAAGAAGCCATCTAGCTAATAACTATGGACCCGAAGGTCTGTGGTAAACTACTCACGCTTCATCGGAGAGGCTACGGTGTTGATGTAGAAGCCCTCCGTGATCGAATCCCCCTCCGGCAGATTGCCGAAAAAGGCCCCAAGATGGGATCTCACAGGTACAGAAGGTTGTGGCGGTGGAAAAGTGGTTTCGTGGCTCCCCTGGATGTTTTCAGGGTGTAAGAGTATATATAGGCGAAAGAAGTAGGTCGGTAGAGCTATGAGGGGCCCACGAGGGTGGGGGTGCGCCTACCCCCTAGGCGCGCCCTCCTGCCTCTTGGCCGCCTCATTGCGTCTCTGACTTCCACTCCAAGTCTCCTGGATCGCATTCGTTCCAAGAAAGATCCTCGCGAAGGTTTCGTTCCATTTGGATTCCGTTTGATATTCCTTTTCTGCGAAACACTGAAATAGGCAAAAAAAACAGCAACTGGCATTGGGCCTCCGGTTAATAGGTTAGTCCCAAAAATAATATAAAAGAGCATATTAAAGCCCATTAAACATCCAAAACAGATAACATAATAGCATGGAACGATCAAACATTATAGATACGTTGGAGACATATCAGCTTCCCCAAGCTTAATTCCTGTTCGTCCTCGAGTAGGTAAATGATAAAAACAGAATTTTTGATGTGGAATGCTACCTAGCATAATTTTCAATGTAATTCTCTTTATTGTGGCATGAATGTTCAGATCCATAAGATTCAAAACAAAAGTTTAATATTGACATAAAAACAATAATACTTCAAGCATACTAATAAAGCAATCATGTCTTCTCAAAATAACATGGCCAAAGAAAGGTATCCCTACAAAATCATATAGTCTGGCTATGCTCTATCTTCATCACATAAAGTATTTAATCATGCACAACCCCGATGACAAGCCAAGCAATTGCTTCATACTTTGATGTTCTCAAACTTTTTCAACTTTCACGCAATACATGAGCGTGAGCCATGGACATAGCACTATAGCTGGAATAGAATGGTGGTTGTGGAGAAGACAAAAAGAAGAAGATAGTCTCACATCAACTAGGCGTATCAACGGGCTATGGAGATGCCCATCAATAGATATCAATGTGAGTGAGTAGGGATTGCCATGCAAGGGATGCACTAGAGCTATAAGTGCATGAAAGCTCAACAAAAGAAACTAAGTGGGTGTGCATCCAACTTGCTTGCTCACGAAGACCTAGGGCATTTTGAGGAAGTCCATCATTGGAATACACAAGCCAAGTTATATAATGAAAATTCCCACTAGTATATGAAAGTGACAAAATAAGAGACTCTCTATCATGAAGATCACGGTGCTACTTTGAAGCGCAAGTGTGGAAAAAGGATAGTAACATTGTCCCTTCTCTTTTTCTCTCATTTTTTGGTGGGCTTCTTTGGCCTCTTTTTTCCGTCCGGAGTCTCATCCTGACTTATGGGGGAATCATAGTCTCCACCATCCTTTCCTCACATGGGACAATGCTCTAATAATGAAGATCATCACACTTTTATTTACTTACAACTCAAGAATTACAACTCGATACTTAGAACAAATATGACTCTATGTGAATGCCTCCGGCGGTGTACCGGGATATGCAATGAATCAAGAGTGACATGTATGAAAGAATTATGAACGGTTGCTTTGCCACCAATAAGATGTCAACTACATGATCATGCAAAGCAATATGACAATGATGGAGCGTGTCATAATAAACAGAACAGTGGAAAGTTGCATGGCAATATATCTCGGAATGGCTATGGAAATGCCATAATAGGTAGGTATGGTGGCTGTTTTGAGGAAGGTATATGGTGGATGTATGATACCGGCGAAAGGTGCGCGGTATTAGAGAGGCTAGCAATGGTGGAAGGGTGAGAGTGCGTATAATCCATGGACTCAGCATTAGTCATAAAGAACTCACATACTTATTGCAAAAATCTATTAGTTATCAAAAAAAAGTACTACGCGCATGCTCCTAGGGGGATAGATTGGTAGGAAAAGGCCATTACTCTTCCCCGACCGCCACTCATAAGGAAGACAATCAATAAATAAATCATGCTCTGACTTCATCACATAATAGTTCACCATACGTGCATGCTACGGGAATCACAAACTTTAACACAAGTATCTCTCAAATTCACAACTACTCAACTAGCATGAGTCTAATATCACCATCTTCATATCTCAAAACAATCATAAGGAATCAAACTTCTCATAATATTCAATGCACTCTATATGATAGTTTTTATTATACCTATCTTGGATGCTCATCATATTAGGACTAATTTTATAGCCAAAGCAAATTACCATGTTGTTATAAAAGACTCTCAAAATAATATAAGTGAAGCATGAGAGATCAATAATTTCTATAAAATAAAACCACCACCGTGCTCTAAAAAGATATAAGTGAAGCACTAGAGCAAAATTATCTAGCTCAAAAGATATAAGTGAAGCACATAGAGTATTCTAATAAATTCCGTTTCATGTGTGTCTCTCCCAAAAGGTGTGTACAGCAAGGATGATTGTGGTAAACTAAAAAGCAAAGACTCAAATCATACAAGACGCTCCAAGAAAAACACACATCTTCTGGTGAATAAAAATATAGCCTCAAGTAAAGCTACCGATAGACGAAGGCAAAAAAGGGGATGCCTTCCGGGGCATCCCCAAGATTAGGCTTTTGGTTGTCCTTGAATTTTACCTTGGGGTGCCTTGGGCATCCCCAAGCTTAGGATCTTGCCACTCCTTGTTCCAAAGTCCATCAAATCTTTACCCAAAAACTTGAAAACTTCACAACACAAAACTCAACAGAAAATCTCATGAGCTCCGTCAGTATAAGAAAACAAACCACCACTTTAAGGTACTGTAATTAAATCATTCTTTATTTATATTGGTGTTAAACCTACTGTATTCCAACTTCTCTATGGTTCATACCCCCCGATACTAGCCATAGATTCATCAAAATGAGCAAACAACACACGAAAAACAGAATCTATCAAAAACAGAACAGTCTGTAGCAATCTGTAGGTTTCAAATACTTCTGTAAGTCCAAAAATTCTGAAAAATTAGTACGTCCTAAATAATTTGTATATTGATCTACTGCAGTTGGAATTGGTATTTTACCGCTCTATGGAAAAAAAATGAAAATTATCTCGCGAGCGCATACTTTCTGTTTTTTCCAGCAATATCAAATAACAATCACCCAAGAAGATCCTAAAGGATTTACTTGGCACAAACACTAATTAAAACATAAAAAACACAATCATAACAGAGGATAGGTGATTTATTTATTACTAAACAGGAACAAAAATAAAATTGGGGTGCCTCCCAACAAGCGCTATCGTTTAACGCCCCTAGCTAGGCATAAAAGCAAGAATAGATCTAGGTATTGTCATCTTTTCCCTTTTGGTGGTAAATAGAGACTTTCTTATCTAAAGCACTTATCTTACTATTTTGTGAAAGCATGTGGCCATTAACGGTAGAAGAAATATTAAGCACACTACGTAAATTTTTATCTAAGCTAGCCTTCATCTCTTTGATAATTTTATTTTGATAAAAACACAAAAGAGAGGTGGATTCAAATTTTTCACTCATGGGGTGCCCAAATATAGCTTCCATCTTTTCATAAGTATTGATGGCATCCCCCTCAAGAAAACCTTCTTCAAAAATATAATCCAAAACTTGCTTGAAAGAAGAGGGTAAGCCAACATAAAAGCTTTTTAAGTATATCTCAATTTGACATTGGGGTACATAGCTGGCTCGGATCCTTAACAGCCTATCCCAAGCATCTTTCAAAGATTCATCAAGCAAATAACAAAAAATTCCAGGGTCATCTTCATCAAAATTATTTAAACTCTCATTCATAACCCCGGTAGGTCTTTCCATAGCATCATTATTTATGAGCTTAGAAATGATAGAGGGATTATCCAATGTATTAAAACCCGGGAAACCCTTAGCCCCTTTTGGTTCAGCCATAACAATAGAAAGGCAAGCTTAAGCAAACAAGAGGACAATGAGAGAAGGCAAGGGTGAAGTGGGGGAGAGGAAAATGTAGGATCAAAAGTATGTCTAGAGGGGGGCGATTAGACTACTTGACCAAATAAAAATATAGCCTTTTCCCAATTTTAAGTCTTGGCAGATTTTAGCAACTTAGCACTAGTCAAGCAATCAACCTACACATGCAAGTCTAAGAGTATAGCAGCGGAATGTAAAACATTGCACATGAAGGTAAAGGGAGGAGTTTGGAGGGTGCAAAAGCAATGTAGACACGGAGATTTTTGGCGTGGTTCTGATAGGTGGTGCTATCGTACATCCACGTTGATGGAGACTTCAACCCATGAAGGGTAATGGTTGCGCAAGTCCACGGAGGGCTCCACCCACAAAAGGTCCATGAAGAAGCAACCTTGTCTATCCCACCATGGCCATCGCCCATGAAGGACTTGCCTCACTAGGGTAGATCTTCACGAAGTAGGCGATCTCCTTGCCCGTACAAACTCCTTGGTTCAACTCCACAATCTTGACGGAGGCTCCCAAGTGACACCTAACCAATCTAGGAGACACCACTCTCCAAAAGGTAATAGATGGTGTGTTTATGATGAACTCCTTGCTCTT
Organism: Triticum dicoccoides; assembly: GCF_002162155.2. NCBI lineage: Eukaryota > Viridiplantae > Streptophyta > Magnoliopsida > Poales > Poaceae > Triticum > Triticum dicoccoides. The sequence goes on along the minus strand of NC_041386.1, from coordinate 208,621,677 downwards.
GTGCTTCAAATGGTAGTCTCCCCAATACTCAACTCTCTCTCATTGATTTGGATTTGGTGGAAAGATGATTTGAGTGGAAAGCAACTTGGAGAAGGCCAGAGATTAAGATTCATATGGTTGGAATGGAATATCTTGACCTCAACACATGAGTAGGTGATTCTCTCTCAGAAAATGTATGATGGAAGTGTAGGCATGTTCTGATGGCTCTCTTCACGAATGAAGAGTAGGTGGAGGGGTATATATAGCCTCCACACAGAATCTAACCGTTACACACAAATCACCAAACTTGGTGGGACCGAATAATGAAACTCGGTTCGACCAATTTAGTTCAAAATGTGAACATTAGGATTTTCGGTGGGACTGACATGTCAACTCGATGAGACCGATTTCATTAGGGTTAGGGCATAACGTAATCTCAGTGACACCGATTACGCAAACTCAGTGGGACTGATTTTGGTAATAAGCTAACCAGAGAGTTGGTCAGGCAAACTCGTTGGGACCGATTCGCTCATCTCGGTGAGACCGAAACGTTACGAAGGGGAAATAGAGAGTTTGCATTGCGAACTCGGTGGGACCGATCGCTCATTTCGGTTGGACCGAAATGTTACGAAGGGAAACAGAGAGTTTGCAATCCCATCTCGGTGAGATCGAGATCCCTATCGGTGAGACCGTAAAGACTAGGGTCTTGTGGCAGTGGCTATGCCAACTGAACTCGGTGGCGCCGGATAGGAAGTTTCGGTGGGGCCGAGTTTGACTTTTGGTTTGGGACATATGTGGATATGATAAAGTGGTTGAGGGTTTTGGAGCATATCACTAAGCATTTTGAGCAAGTAACTCATTAAGCAGCACCTCATCCCCTTCTAATAGTATTGGCTTTTCCTATGGACTCAATGTGATCTTGGATCACTAAAAGGTAAAATGTAGAGTCTTGAGCTTTAGAGCTTGAGCCAATCTTTTGTCCTTAGCATTTTGAGGGGTCTACATTTCTAATCCATGCCATGCCAATCATTGAGCTTTCCTGAAATATTTATCTTGAAATAGTATTAGCTCAATGAGCTATATGTTGTTAGGAATTACCAAAACCACCCAGGGATAGTTGCACTTTCAATCTCCCCCTTTTTGGTAATTGATGACAACATATAGATCAAAGCTTCGACAAATGAATATAAGATTGAAATACATCGTCGCTTTGAGAAGTATGTGATAAGCAAGAGCTCCCCCTAAATTTGTGCATTATTTAAAATTTGCTTTTGAATGCAAATGCACAATCGATTAGGATCATGGGTCACTCTTCCATGTCACATACATCTTGGTGGAGTGCTCAAAATGATAAACATTAAAAACATGCACTCATCACCAAGTAAAGTGAATGATCATATATGGAATCTAAGAGATAATATCATCCAAGCAAGCATTAAGGTAGCATACGATCAATCACATGATCAAACAAGTATCTCACATAGACAAAGACATAGTGTATCAACCAAGCGCATAAAAAAGGTTCAACCAAAAGCAAGAGAGATAAAAGGCAAAACACTCTCTCTCGAAGCCTATGATCTATACATATTTATCCCCCTTTTGCAAAAAGTTACCAAAAAGTTTGAAAAGTGGCTGCTGGAGGTGGCACTGAAGTTGTAGCTGCTGGTGCAGACAATGTAGCTCTAGGAACAGGTACATGCACTATAGCAGACCTCTGACTCCTTAGTACTCGTTGAAAAGCATCAGTAGTTGCCTTCTCTCTCCTCTCTTCTGCTTCCTCCTAGAGCTGCTCAACTGCAGTCTTATCTCAATTACCTTGAGGTCAAGATCATAAAATTTTGTTTCAACAATCCTCTCCAGGCTCTCCTGATTCTGAGTCAGGGTGGCCAAGTGAGAGAGTCCTGGACTAAGGGGTCCTCGGGCGTCCAGCCTGTTATCCATGGGCCAGACTGATGGGCTGTGAAGACATGAAGGCCGAAGACTGCACCGTGTCCGGATTGGACTCTACTTGGCGGAAGGCAAGCTTGGCGACCGAAGATTCCTTCTTATGTAACCGACTCCATGTAAACCCTAGATCCCCTTGGTGTCTATATAAACCGAAGGGGATAGTCCGGAAAGGACACCACATATACTCATTACCATATTCATAGGCTAGACTTCTAGGGTTTAGCCATTACGATCTCGTGGTAGATCAACTCTTGTAATACTCATATTCATCAAGGTCAATCAAGCAAGAAGTAGGGTATTACCTCCATAGAGAGGGCCCGAACCTGGGTAAACATTGTGTCCCCCGTCTCCTATTACCATTCATCCTAGATGCACAGTTCGGGACCCCCTACCCGAGATCCGCCGGTTTTGACACCGACATTGGTGCTTTCATTGAGAGTTCCACTGTGCCGTCCACAAAAGGTTCGATGGCCCCTTCAATCGTCAATAACGACGCTGTCCAAGGAGGAACCTTCCTCCCCGGACAGATCTTCATATTCGGCGGCTTTGTACTGCGGGCCAACTCGCTTGGCCATCTGGAGCAGGTCGACAGCTACGCCCCTGGCCATCAGGTCAGATTCGGAAGCTTGAACTACGTCATGGATATCCATAAAGACTTGATCTTCGAGGGATTTGAACCCGCGGCAATCGCTCCACCACATCCCGATGAATGTGACTTAAATCTGTCATCGGATGACACCCAGGAGATAGTCCCTGCGGCTACAACGACCTTAGAGTCGAAGCAGATCGAGCTATCTGAGGCCGCAGAGTCCGCGATGTTGGAGCCGCACATGGACTCGACGCCCTGTAATATTCACTTTAACGGAACTTCAGACTCGTCTCGGGCTATAAGTTCCGTATTGTGTACGCCCGCGAACACCGAGCTAGATCGGTTATCGATCTTTGAGTTCAGCGCCACTGACGTTTAAAATATTTAAAGAATTTGTCCTTGGAGAAGGACTCACAGCCGAACTATGTCCGGTCTGAGCTAGAGACGGATGATGAGGAATCTTGCTTCCCACCCGCCACCCACTTCATAGCCACCATCAATGACTTAGCCGACGTGCTTGACTGTGGCTCCGAAGACATCGATGGTATGGACGACGATGCCGACAAGGAGCAAGGCCAAGACCTTCCATTCGTTGGATGTTGGACGACTACCTTTTCGTACGACGTGTACATGGTTGATACACCTAAAGGATCTGGCGACGACAAAGAAGAGCCAGATGCGAATAAAACCTACGAGACACAGTCCAAGCACCGGCGGCCCAAGCGCCACCCCAAGCCCCACCGCTCAAAGGACGACAACACTGGCACCGGAGAAAATAGTACTCCGGGCGACACGGAAAACAATGAAGACCCTGTCGGGGCTACATCCGAACAGGAACACGACAACAGGCAAGACAACCCTGACGAATAGGCCATAGAAGATGACTCGAAAAATTACCGTCCACCCTCCGAGGAGGAGACAAGCCTTGGCAACGAAGACTTCATCGTGCCTGAGGATCCTCTCGAGAAGGAATGCTTTAAGCTTCAGCTCATAGCCACTGCAAGGAGCCTGAAAAAGAAACAACAACAACTTCAAGCCGAACAAGACCTGCTCATCGGCAGATGGACTGATGTGCTAACAGCCGAGGAATACGGCCTCAACCGCCTAGCCAAGAGCTACCCGAAATGCAGACTGCTACCTCAATTCGATGAGGAGGCGCCGGAGCACATATCACTACAAAAAAAGACACATCCGTGACATTTTGGGCCGAACGAATTTTTTTCTGTCATACATATGACACTTCTATGACGATAATTGTGACAAAACCCGGTATCATCATAGATGTGGTGGGCTCCTACTTCTATGACAAAAAATCATGAGAGAAAATGGGCTTTTCGTCCTGGGCGGGCCGGAGACGCAGCTGCATGACATTCTTTGGGTCGTCCATGACAGAAAAAACCGTGGTAGAAGCGAGGGGGAGGAAAATTTCGGGGAGTTCCCGGTTATGGTGGGAGGTCGAGGGCCGAGCGATGCACATTTATCTCGTACACGTACGTGCATGTGTGCGAGGTGTTGGCTCTAACTGAACCCGGGTGAGGCGTTGGGCTCTAACTGAACCCGAGCGATTGCACTGCAGGCTACGCGTTACTGAACCCGAGCGATCGATAGATGGCTGTTAACTAAACCCGATCGAGCGATTCCTTTGCTACTGCTGCTAACTGAAGTCGATCGATGCTGCCTTTGGGATG
>NC_041386.1:208552524-208617294 GCF_002162155.2 Triticum dicoccoides | reverse complement strand
TGGTGGCGTTGCCTCTGGATGAACATGACCCCGTGGTGTGGTGGAGGGCTGGATGAACAGTATATGGTGGAAGGGTGCCCGTGGAGGGGTGGTTGAACAGGACCCCGTGGTGTGGAGGGCTGGATGAACAGTAGATGGTGGAGGGGTGGTTGAACAGTAGCCGGTGGAGTAGCGCGCGGTGGAGGCTGGATGAACAAGAGCCCGTGGAGGTTGGAGGAGGTCGACGGTAGCCCGTGGAGGCTGGAGGAGGTCGACGGTGGATATGAACAGTATCCCGTGGAGTCCCGTTTTGCGGTACACCACACCCCTCCCGATGAACAAGACCCCCATTTCTACCGTAGGAGGTCCGTTTTGCGGTACGCCACATGTCGGTGTCATAACCGGCGGATCTCGGGTAGGGGGTCCCGAACTGTGCGTCTAAGGCAGATGGTAACAGGAGGCAGGGGACACGATGTTTTACCCAGGTTCGGGACCTCACGATAGAGGTAAAACCCTACGTCCTTCTTGATTGTTCTTGATGATATGAGTATTACAAGAGTAGATCTACCATGAGATCAGAGAGGCTAAACCCTAGAAGCTAGCCTATGGTATGATTGTATGTTGTCCTACGGACTAAAACCCTCCGATTTATATAGACACCGGAGAGGGGCTAGGGTTACACAAGGTCGGTTACAAAGGAGGAGATATCCATATCCGTATTGCCTAGCTTGCCTTCCACGCCAAGTAGAGTCCCCTCCGGACACGGGACTAAGTCTTCAATCTTGTATCTTCATAGTCCAACAGTCCGGCCAAAGGATATAGTCCGGCTGTCCGGATACCCCCTAATACAGGACTCCCTCAGTAGCCCCTTAACCAGGCTTCAATGACAATGAGTCCGGCGCACAGTGATGTCTTCGGCATTGCAAGGCGGGTTCCTCCTCCGAGTACACCATGGAAGAGTTTGAATACAAGGATAGTGTTCGACCCTGCAAAATAAGTTCCACATACCACCATAGAGAGAATAATATTTCCACAAATCTAACCTGCTGACGCGTTTTGGCAGCATGACATCACGCCACGGCCCGGTAATCATTAGGACCGTTCTTTAACCAGCCCCTCACATAACGCGAGGCGGTTTCTTGACACGTCTTATCAAAGCAGAGATCATGTTCCCCTTATCACGGGATTCTCATCAATACGAACGTGGGTTACCCAACCGTTCATGTTGGTATGACTCCTAAATCTTAGGTAAGTCTCGAACGGCCACGAGGAGGACGCCTGGTATTCATCCCCTTTATAAAGGGACAAGGCCTTTTCTTTTTCCTTCCTGTGCTCAATCGAATCCTTCCCTTGCCTCGAGTTCTAACACCCAAAGCTCAAGTAAGGTGCTTCGGACCTTCAATCATGTCTAGATCCAGCCTTCAAGGCCGGTGGGTGCCTTCCTCCGTCACGGAGGAGGACATCAAGAAGTTGAGGGAGGCCAGATATCTGACCACCAAAATTTTGCATAGGCTGCCCGCTCGAGGGCAGGTTGTCCCTACTCCCAAACCCAACGAGAGTGTTGTGTTCGTCTCCCACTTCCTCCGAGGACTAGGCCTTGCTCTGGATCCCTTTGTTAGGGGTCTTATGTACTATTACGGGCTGGATTTTCATGATCTGGCCCCGGATTCCCTTCTTCACATCTCATCATTCATTGTCGTATGTGAGGCCTTCCTCCGCATTGCCCCTCACTTCGGTCTGTGGCTCAAGACCTTCGATGTGAAGCCGAAGATGGTCGAGGGGTAGTACGCAGCGTGTGGAGGTGCTTTAATAAGCAAAATTGCTGACGCTCCATGGCCAAAGGGTTCCTTTCCAGAGGTGTCCGGATTGTGGCAGCGGGAGTGGTTCTACATCACAGCTCCCCGAAGTGCCAAATGGGTAGCTGCCCCCGCCTTTCGCTCGGGCCCCCACCACAACTGATGTCATGGATCATCAGGGGGTTGAGCTGGGGTCCAGCCAAGGACGTGCCAATACTGCAGAGCCGTATCCGAGATCTCTTCAAGGGATATTTCAGTCTGGTTATGGTAATGCAAGTTATGCTGGTTCGTCGAGTCCACCCTTGCAAACGCCGACCCCTCCGTATGTGGGAATTCAACCCGGAAGGACCGCGCGCTATTCAACATTTCCTCGGCATGACGCACGAGGAGATGTACAAATCGTTCTTCGGACCCCAAATAGATTGTCCGGACACCACCGAGGACGTGGGCCTAAGCTGCAACCGCCCCGCTGCCCAAGTAAGTAATCCCATGGCCGAACACACTGTCCTTTTATTTATCATGACATCATTCTGAAGAATCACCCTTTGACCAGGTCTGGATAACAAAGGATAAGTTGTTTCGGTGTTCGACTCCCCTTCCCGAGGGATTGGACAATCCGGTGCTGGAAAAGATGCTCGAGCCAGCACCTTGTCTAGTGCCCTCAAAGGAAGATGAAGGGGGAATAAAGAGGACGAAAGCGGGCCTCCATCGCTATCTATTCCAATCGAGGGAATGAGCGCCTCCATGAGGGAGGATAACCAACGGGAAGAATCTGACATTCTTTCTCCCCGAGGAAGGAAGAGGACCACCTCTGAAGATCCGAAAACTAAGGTTTCCAAACGGGAGAAGAAATCTCCGCCAGATGGTCCTGCCTCGGAGGGTATTCTGGCCGCATAATGTCTGCGTGGGGATCAGCCCTCTACCGAGCTGTAAGTAATCAAAAAGTACTTAATAGTGAAGATATCCTATCTTACTTCCAAAGACAATAATCGATGCTTATAAATTGTAGTCCGGATCGCAGCCCTTCTCAACAAAGTTCATCTTCGGGGGATCTTCTTCCGGAGATGATGGAGAGCGAAACGCCTCCCCCGGACTCCCCAACTCAAGAAGCGGGCGACCTTGAAGTGTCGTCGCGAAGGGCATCTCCGGATCCACTAGGTCCAGAGGATAACCCTTTGGCTGCCCGGAATCCCCAGTATCCGGCTCCTAAGGAGAGCGTCAGCGAGGGTCTCCATAGTGTGCAGTTGGATGCGCTGAAGGATCTTTTGAGGCAAGCTGCCGTCTCAGAAGCGCATCGTACGCTAATGGGTTCAGTAATTGAGAGGATTTCATCCGCTGAAAGCGGGTTGCATGAAGCTTTTATGAGTCTACTGAAAGGCTTCGAGGTACGTGAAATAATGTATGCTTTTAACAGTACCGCATACGTTAGGTATGCCCATGTAGATAGTAGCCCCTGAGGCTCTGGTTGTCGTCGAGAACGGCGGCAAACAGAGGATCATAGTCCCAGGTAATAACCAGACAACCTTTATGTGCAGGTGGTTGAAGCTCCGGTGGCTAGCCGGACTGATGGGTTTGCCGAACTAAAGCGGCAGCTGGATGCGGCAGATGCCGACATCGTGCTTGTCAACAAGCGGCTTGACGAGGCGCAGGGTAAGTGATTTTGCTGGTGGTTGTCACATAGTAAGAGCAGCATGATGCCAGTATCTTTAATATGTTGAGACTGCAGATGGAGCTGCCACCGTGGAGACCCTTCAGGCAGAGCTTGCCCGAGCCAAGGAGCAAGCGAGGAGTAGTAATGCAGCCGCTTTAAAGGCGGTCAAAGAGTTAAGGGCCGAACAGGCCGCACGCTGCGAGAGCAAGGAGAAAATAGCCAAGATGGCTGTAGAATTAAAAGATGTTGCTGACTGTACCGGCTTCTTGAAGAAGAAGACCGGGCGAAAGCGACGGACGTAGAGAAGGCCCGGGTGGCTGCCAAGGAAGCCCACTCCAAAATTAGAGCGACGAAGGAGGAGCTGAATCAAGCTGTAGATATCGTGTCTGTGAAGCCCTTCTTGTTGCGGACTAAGTTCAGAGATCCGAAGTACGCTCCTCTAGATTGGCTATGGAGTTTTGCGGATGAGTACATGGATTTGGCTGCACGTGCTGCTGAGGCAGCCGAGTACTTCAAGGATCAGAAAGGTCCCGAAGTGGAGAAGCTGTTCTGGTCACAGTTTCACGCTCCAGTCCATCCGCTGCTGCTGAATGAGCGATTGACCAGTCGGGCCGAGCTCCATAGGCTGTCCGGACTTGCCACGAGGTCCGTTGTGGATAACCTGTGGCCGGGAGGGCCAAGGCCGAGTAGCTACTTTAGCTTAGTGCAACAATTCCTTGAAGCTGTGCCACGCATCGATGCTGTAAAGAGATCAGCGTGCATAGAAGGTGCGCGGATGGCCCTAGCCCGTGTCAAAACATACTGGGCGAAGATGGAGGCCACCACTGTTGCGGCACAAGGTTCGGCCATAGGCCGAGTGGCTGCCGAGCACTACTTTGAAGAATTCCTTGAAGGCGCTCGCTCGATAGAGGCTCAGTGCTCGAAGAATATTATTTTCCAGTGACATGTAGTCCCATTGTACAAACAATGTTTTTTCTGAATTAATCAAGGTTGTATTTATACTTTTCCCCGAAAGTACTATGATGCCTCCTGTGCGGCCGTTTATGTATATATGTATATAACCTGAAAGTTTGCAGTCGTCGGCTTCCGCCCCCATCCATATAATGCGGGGGTGTTTGCAAAAGATGCATATCCACACTTGATCCAACGTCTTGGTCCGTTAAGGAGGTGATAGCGTAGCGAACGAGGCAATCGGACTATATTGCTTTAACACTTTCACTTAGCCATAAGAGTTTGACAGTGGGGCTACTATATAGCCCCTGGTACTTCAGCGCTCGTCCAAATACGATGCGCGTACGTACATGACCGAGAAACGACCCTTCGTTAATGCGGAGGGATCCCGAAGATTCTCATTAGTCATCAAGTGGTTGACCAGTCTCTCGCTATATCATGACAGTCAGTTTTCGGCTTTCTCTACTGAGGTGCTCATCTGGACGAACTAGGGCACAATCGTAGTAGTTCTCCCAGTGCTACCTTAGCTGATATAATGGAACATAAGGTACCAAAACGTGGGAGCCGGGCAAACCCAACATTTGACCAAAGACATGATTCGGAGCGGATGCATATAGGGCCAAACTCGCGATGCTGAACACTCCCTAAGGTGTTTGGTCTTTATAACATATACCAGGCTAAACAATGCCCTTTACAAGAAACCCCATGTGTCCAGGTACGTGCGAAATCCTGGAGCGGCCACATGCCAATAACGCCGGCATCCTTCTCGGTTGTGTGGAGTATCCGGAGGATGTGAGCAACAAGAGATAGTAAAAAAGGTTTACGCAGGGCCTTAATCTAAAAAGAAACCTTTTGGTGGCTACACGTCTGCGCCTATGTCTCCGTTGTGCCATGTCCTGGACGGGTGTAGCACAATTGTAACCTACAAAAAGGAAAGAACTTAGATGAAGGTTGCCGTGCCGAAAAGAAGAATGAGTTATCAGAATTCCAGAGAAGCCTAGTTGAGCCGGGCTGGCCCTGATTACACGTGGGAAGCCCCTGGTATCGCTTTATGGGGGTCTGAAAACCAATCTTATACATGTATGATGGAACGCCGGACTCGTCTAACCGTGTCCGTGGTCTTGACAACCTGCTATTTTTCTGGTTGGTGAGGGCGTCTAGTGTGCGGCTGTTAGAGCTGCCGCGTCCTCTTCCATACGTGAAGAACGGTTGGTATTTCCGCTAACTGTAATGACGCCTCGTGGACCGGGCATCTTGAGCTTGAGAAAAGCATAATGTGGTATTGCGTTAAAACGAGCGAAAGCCGCCCTTCCGAGTAGTGCTTGAAAATCACTTCAGAATGGAGCGATGTGAAAAGTTAACGTTTCACTTCGGAAGTTATCGGGAGAATCGAATACCACCTCTAGTAGTAGAGAGCCCGTACAGTGGGCCTCTTGGACTAGTATTACTCCCTTGAAGGTAGTATTACTGTGGCTTATTTGTGTCGGGTCTATCCCCATTTTGCGGACTGTGTCTTGATATATTAGATTGAGATCACTGCCGCCGTCCATGAGGACCCTTGTTTAATGGTACCCATTTATTATTGGGTCTAACACCAAGGCCGTCAGTCCTTCGCGCCGGATATGTGTATCGTGATCCCTACGATCAAAAGTGATTGGGCAGGCCAACCAGGGGTTGGACCTAGGGGTGACGGGCTCGATGGCGCGTGTACATCGGAGTGCGCGATTGCTTCTCCTCCTTGTCACATTGATCACATTTACTGTTTTAACCTCCGGTGGGAAGTTTTTTTGTCCTCCGGTGCTTTGCTGGCGAGGTTCATCCTCGTCTTCGCTTGGTGTCTGCTCCCCTTTGTGTTCGGCGTTTAGCTTACCAGCCTGCTTGAAAATCCAACATTCTCTGCGGTATGATTTGCAGGTTTGTTTGGGGTGCCGTGAATCTGACACGGCTTGTCAAAATTTTGTTTAGGCCAGATTGTCCTTCTCTGCTGCCTTTGAAAGGCTTTTTCTGCTGACCTGGTCAGGAGCCCCTGAATTCGGCGTTTACCGTCGTATTATGTGGGCTACCTTCTTTGTTTCAACGCTTGTTTTTGTTGCATCGTGGTTTACCATTGCCATCCCTTGCTTTGGATGTGCTTGGGTCGCTGGTGCTGCTACGGGCCAACCAGCTATCCTCGCCCGCACAAAAGCGGGTCATGAGGCTTGTTAGGGCTACCATTGTTCTTGGTTTTTCTTCACTGAGGTGTCTGGCGAGCCATTCGTCTCAGACGCTATGTTTAAAGGCTGCTAAGGCTTCGGCGTCTGGACAGTCGACTATTTGGTTCTTCTTGGTGATAAACCTGTTCCAAAGCTTTCGGGCGGACTCTCCAGATTGTTGGATTATGTGACTTAAACGTCTGCATCCGGAGGTCGGACATAAGTCCCTTGAAAATTGGCCCGAAAAGCATCCTCGAGCTCCTCCCAACTTCCAATTGAGTTTTCGGGGAGGCTTTTCAGCCAGTGCCTAGCTGGCCCTTTAAGCTTGAGGGGCAAGTATTTAATGGCATGGAGATTGTCTCCATGAGCCATATTAATATGGAGGATGAAGTCCTCTATCTAGACTCCAGGGTCTGTGGTTCCGTCGTACACCTCTATGTTCACTAGTTTGAATCCTTCTAGGAATTCGTGATCCAGCACCGCATCAGTGAAACATAGTGGGTGTGCGGCACCCCTGTATTGGGATGCGCCATAGTGTTCGGACGGTTGTTGTATTTGGTGCTGGTTGTGTACCATAGCGTGCTTCCTAGATCCATAGATAGATCTCGTCGCGCCGGATTTTTGACGCAAGTTCTCACGTAGAACGTGTGTTGACTTACGCGTGTCTTTGTTAGCCGCTCTATCGCATTCACATGGCGGTGGATCCGGCCGGTTGGCCGTATCACTTATCGGCTGTATGGGCTCTAAGGCCTCGTCGTCGAATTCCGGTAATAGCTTGCGCTTTGGATAGCTATTTGGGTGGTAGCTTCTACCATACTTTGTTACTTTGTTCCACTTGCTGTTGAGCGTATCTTGTGCGACCTTGAGCCTTTGCTTCTGTTTCTTCAGGCTTCCCACTGTGGCAGTAAGCCTTCTGCGGAGGTTCTCTTGCTCCAAGTGTGTTTCCGGGATGATGGGTGCATCATCGTCCGGACTGTTTTCTTCCCCAGATGGGGATTGATGATGCTTATCTTTGGCATCATCGTGTTCGGACGTCGGATCCGTACTATGTTTGCTGTTTGCATCTTGATCGTTTTCTGCCACCGGGGTGGTGCAGTTGTCGTCTTTTCTGGAGTCGCGTGGACTATTGTTATCGCTGTTTTTGCTATGGCAGGACTTAGGGCGGTGCCGCTGACGTCGGCGCTTGGGTTGCTTCTTGGAGGGGTCATCCTCTGCTTTCTCGTCGCCATTGGCTTTGTTGGGGGTGTCCACCATGTACACGTCATGTGATGAAGTAGCAGTCCAGCGCCCTGTGGGCGACGGTTCCGGTTCATCTCCGGCTTCGTCGTTCATACCGTCGAAGTCCTCGGAGCCGAAGTCGAGCATGTCGGTTAAGTCGTCGACAGTGGCTACTAAGTGGGTGGTGGGTGGTGGCGAATTTCTTTGTCGTCCGCATCCCATTCTAGCCGGACATAGTTCGGCCAAGGTTCTCCTGACAGGGAGAGATACCTTAATGAATTTAGCACATCTCCAAAAGGTGAGTGCTGAAAGATATCCGTGGAGGTGAACTCCATGATCGGCGCCCAGTCAGACTCGACGGGCGCGGATACGAGCGGCTCGGAGTCTGTGACTGAAGATGAATCCAGTGGTTCGGCAACACGGCTCTCGTAAGGGGTGAAGTCAGTATCCGGCTCTATCGCCGCTGAGAGTGCGACCTCCATGGGGGGGGGGGGTCTATCCCTCCGCTCTCGGATGGTGCGACTTGCTCCGGATTGATGGACGGAGTAGCTGCAGATGTGATCTCCGGAATACTGTCCGATGGCAGAGTTACGTCATGCTCGTCAAGACTATACGGCGCGTCCGACATGGGCTCGAATCCGTCGAAGATCAAGTCTCCACGGATGTCGGCCGTGTAGTTCAAGTTTCCAAATCTGACCTGATGGCCAGGGGCGTAGCTCTCAATCTGCTCCAGATGGCCAAGCGAATTGGCCCGCAGTGCAAAGCCGCCAAATATGAAGATCTGTCCGGGGAGGAAAGCCTCACCCTGGACCGCACTGCTAGCGATGATCAAAGGAGCCATCAAGCCTTATGATGATGACACAGAGGAACTCTCAATGAAAGCACTAGTGTTGGTGTCAAAACCGGCGGATCTCGGGTAGGGGGTCCCGAAATGTGCGTCTAAGGCGGATGGTAACAGGAGGCAGGGGACACGATGTTTTACCCAGGTTCGGGACCTCACGATAGAGGTAAAACCCTACGTCCTGCTTGATTGTTCTTGATGATATGAGTATTACAAGAGTAGATCTACCACGAGATCAGAGAGGCTAAACCCTAGAAGCTAGCCTATGGTATGATTGTATGTTGTCCTACGGACTAAAACTCTCCGGTTTATATAGACACCGGAGGGGGGCTAGGGTTACACAAGGTCGGTTACAAAGGAGGAGATATCCATATCCGTATTGCCTAGCTTTCCTTCCACACCAAGTAGAGTCCCCTCCGAACACGGGACGAAGTCTTCAATCTTGTATCTTCATGGTCCAACAGTCCGGCCAAAGGATATAGTCCGGCTGTCCGGAGACCCCCTAATCCAGGATTCCCTCACCACAGCCCTCCCGATCAACAGGACCACCGTTTCGACCGTAGGAGGTCCGTTTTGTCCGTTTTGCGGTACGCCTCACCCCTCCCGATCAACAGGACCCCCGTTTTGACCGTGGAGGTCCGTTTCCTCCGTTTTGCGGTACACCAGACCCCTCCTGATACGTCTCCAACGTATCTATAATTTTTGATTAATCCATGCTATATTATCTACTGTTCTGGACTATATTGGGCTTTATTTTCTACTTTTATATTATTTATGGGACTAACCTATTAACCGAAGGCCGAGCCCAGAATTGCTGTTTTTTTGCCTATTTCAGTGTTTCAAAGAAACGGAATATCAAACGGAGTCCAAACGGAATGAAACCTTCGGGGACGTGATTTTCTCACCGAACGTGATCCAGGAGACTTGGACCCTACACCAAGGCATGAGAGAGGCGGTCACGAGGGTGGGGGGCTCCCCCCCCCCTAGGGCGCGCCCCCTGCCTCATGGGCCCCTCGGAGCTCCACCGACGTACTTCTTCCTCCTATATATACCTACGTACCCCCAAACGAACATATACGGAGCCAAAAACCTAATTCCACTGCCGCAACTTTCTGTACCCACGAGATCCCATCTTGGGGCCTGTTCCGGAGCTCCGCAGGAGAGGGCTGTCATCACGGAGGGCTTCTACATCATCATAGCCTCTCCGATGAAGTGTGAGTAGTTTACCTCAGACCTTCGGGTCCATAGTTAGTAGCTAGATGGCTTCTTCTCTCTTTTTGGATCTCAATACAAAGTTCTCCCCCTCTCTTGTGGAGATGTATTCGATGTAATCTTCTTCTTTTTGCGGTGTGTTTGTTGAGACTGATGAATTGTGGGTTTATGATCAAGTCTATCTATGAATAATATTTGAATCTTCTATGAATTCTTTTATGTATGATTGGTTATCTTTGCAAGTCTCTTCGAATTATCTGTTTGGTTTGGCCAACTAGATTGGTAGTTCTTGCCATGGGAGAAGTGCTTAGCTTTGGGTTCGATCTTGCAGTGTCCTTTCCCAGTGACAGAAGGGGCAGCAAGGCACGTATTGCATCGTTGCCATCAAGGATAACAAGATGGGGTTTATTTCATATTGCGTGAATTTATCTCTCTATATCATGTCATCTTGCTTAAAGCGTTACTCTATTTTTAACTTAATTCTCTAGATGCATGCTGGATAGCAGTCGATGAGTGGAGTAATAGTAGTAGATGCAGAATCATTTCGGTCTACTTGTCACGGACATGATGCCTATATACATGATCATGCCTAGATATTCTCATAACTATGCTCAATTCAGTCAATTGCTCAACAGTAATTTGTTCACCCACCGTAGAATACTTATGCTCTTGAGAGAAGCCACTAGTGAAACCTATGGCCCCCGGGTCTATTCTCATCATATCAATCTCCATCACTTTAATCTTGTTTTGCTTTTTTACTTTGCCTTTACTTTTCACTTTGCATCTCTATACCAAAAATACCAAAAATATTATATCTATCAGATCTCACTCTCGTAAGTGACCGTGAAGGGATTGACAACCCCTAATCGCGTTGGTTGCGAGTAGCTATCGTTTTGTGCAGGTACGAGGGACTTGAGCGTGGCCTCCTATTGGATTGATACCTTGGTTCTCAAAAACTGAGGGAAATATTTACGCTACTCTGCTGCATCAACCTTTCCTCTTCGGGGAAATCCAACGCAAGCTCAAGAGGTAGCAAGAAGAATTTCTGGCGCCGTTGCCGGGGAGGTTCGCGCAAGTCAAGATTTGACTCCCGACAACGAGCCATTTCTGGCGCCGTTGCCGGGGAGTCTACGCAAAAAGTCAACATACCAAGTACCCATCACAATCCCTATCCCTCGCATTACATTATTTGCCATTTGCCTCTCATTTTCCTCTCCCCCACTTCACCCTTGCCGTTTTATTTGCCCTCTCTCTCTCTATCCTCCCTCTCTATTTGCCTCTTTTGCCCATTTGCTCTTGTTTGCTCGTGTGTTAGATTGCTTGTTTGTTGCGATGGCTCAGGTTACTACCAAATTGTGTGACTTCACCAATACCAATAATAATGATTTCCTTAGCACTCCGATTGCTCCTCTTGCCAATACTGAATCTTGTGAAATCAATACTGCTTTGTTGAATCTTGTTATGAAAGATCAATTCGCCGACCTTCCTAGTCAAGATGCCGCTACTCATCTGAATAGCTTCGTTGATTTATGTGATATGCAAAAGAAAAAAGATGTCGATAATGATGTCGTTAAATTGAAGCTATTTCCTTTTTCGCTTAGAGATCGTGCTAAAGCTTGGTTTTCATCTTTGCCTAAAAATAGTATTGATTCTTGGAACAAGTGCAAAGATGCTTTTATCTCTAAGTATTTCCCTTCCGCTAAGATCATCTCTCTTAGAAATGATATTATGAACTTTAAGCAACTTGATCATGAACATGTTGCACAATCTTGGGAGAGAATGAAATTAATGATACGTAATTGCCCTACTCATGGTTTGAATTTGTGGATGATTATACAAAAATTTTATGCCGGATTGAATTTTGCTTCTAGAAATCTTTTAGATTCGGCCGCGGGAGGCACTTTTATGGAAATCACTTTAGGAGATGCTACTAAACTCCTAGATAATATTATGGTTAATTATTCTCAATGGCATACTGAAAGATCTTCTAATAAAAAGTGCATGCGATAGAAGAAATCAATGTTTTGAGTGGAAAGATGGATGAACTTATGAAATTATTTGCTACTAAGAGTGTTTCTTCTGATCCTAATGATATGCCTTTGTCTACTTTGATTGAGAATAACAATGAATCTATGGATGTGAATTTTGTTGGTAGGAATAATTTTGGTAACAATGCTTATAGAGGGAATTTTAATCCTAGGCCATATCCTAGTAACCCTTCTAATAATTATGGGAATTCCTACAACAACTCTTATGGAAATTATAATAAGATGCCCTCTGAATTTGAGAATAGTGTTAAAGAGTTTATGAATTCACAAAAGAATTTTAATGCTTTGCTTGAAGAGAAATTGCTTAAAGTTGATGATTTGGTTAGGAACGTTGATAGAATTTCTCTTGAGATTGATTCTTTAAAGTTTAGATCTATTCCTCCTAAACATTATATCAATGAGTCTCTCAAAGCCATGAGAATTTCCATTGATAAGTGCAAGGAAAGAACTGCTAGGATGCGTGCTCCCAAAGATGCCTTTATTAAAGCATGTTCTTCCAATTCCTATGAAAATCAAGATGAAGATCTAAAAGTTATTGATGTGTCTCCTATTAAATATTTTTTTGCAATATGAATCTTGATGAAACTGAATATGATCTTCCTTTACCTAGAAGGCGTTCTAAAAATTCGGAGTTTTTAGATCTTTATGATGAAATTGATGAAAGTGGGATTGGAAGAAATAGAAATTTAGATGTTGCTAAACCCACTATATTGGATTTCAAGGAATTTAATTATGAAAGTTGCTCTTTAATTGATTGTATTTCCTTGTTGCAATCTGTGCTAAATTCTCCACATGCTTATAGTCAAAAGAAAGCCTTCACCGAACATATTGTTGATGCTTTGATGCAATCTTATGAAGAAAAACTTGAGTTGAAAGTTTATATCCCTAGAAAACTCTATGATGAGTGGGAACCAACTATTAAAATTAAAATTAAAGATCATGAGTTTTATGCTTTGTGTGATTTGGGTGCTAGTGTCTCTACTATTCCCAAGACTTTGTGTGATTTGCTAGATTTCCGTAATTTTGATGATTGCTCTCTAAACTTGCATCTTGCGGATTATACTATTAAGAAACCTATGGGAAGGATTAATGATGTTCTTATTGTTGCAAATAGGAATTATGTGCCCGTAGATTTCATTGTTCTTGATATAGATTGCAATCCTTCTTGCCCTATTATTCTTGGTAGACCTTTCCTTAGAACGGTTGGTGCGATTATTGATATGAAGGAAGGGAATATTAGATCTCAATTTCCATTAGAAAAGGGCATGGAACACTTTCCAAGAAAGAAGATAAAATTTCCATATGAAACTATCATGAGAGCCACTTATGGATTGCCTACCAAAGATGGCAATACCTAGATCTATCCTCGCTTTTATGCCTAGCTAGGGGCGTTAAATGATAGCGCTTGTTGGGAGGTAACCCAATTTTATTTTTATTCCTTGCTTTTTGCTCCTGTTTATTAATAAATAATTTATTTAGCCTCTGTTTTGGTTGTGTTTTTTGTGTTTAATTAGTGTTTGTGCCAAGTAGAACCGTTGGGAAGACTTGGGGAAAGTCTTGTTGAACTTGCTGTAAAAAACAGAAACTTTAGCGCTCACGAGAACTGCTGTAATTTTTATTTGAAGAGTGCTATTTAGTTAATTCTGTTTGAAGATGATTAATAGATAAATTCCTCACGTCCAGCAACTTACTTTAGAATTTTTGGGGTTCCAGATCTTGCGCTAGCTACAGATTACTACAGACTGTTCTGTTTTTGACAGATTCTGTTTTTCGTGTGTTGTTTGCTTATTTTGATGAATCTATGGTTAGTAAAATAGACTATAATCCATAGAGAAGTTGGAATACAGTATGTTTAACACCAATATAAATAAAGAATGAGTTCATTACAGTACCTTGAAGCGGTTTTTTGTTTTCTTTCGCTAACGGAGCTCATGCGTTTTCTACTTTAAGTTTTGTGTTGTGAAGTTTTCAAGTTTTGGGTGACTTCTTGTGATGGATTATGGAACAAGGAGTGGCAAGAGCCTAATATTGGGGATTCGCATGGAACCCCCAAGATAATCCAAGGACACCAAAAAGTCAAAGCTTGGGGATGCCCCGGAAGGCATCCCCTCTTTCGTCCACTTCCATCGGTAATTTACTTGGAGCTATATTTTTATTCACCAACATGATATGTGTTTTGCTTGGAGCGTCTTGTATTATTTGTGTCTTTGTGTTTTAGTATGCCACAATCATCCTTGCTGTACACACCTTTTGAGAGAGCCATACATGAATTAAAATTTGATAGAATATTCTATGTGCTTCACTTATATCTTTTGAGCTATGTAATTTTGCTTTATGTGCTTCACTTAGATCTTTTAGAGCACGGTGATGGATTTTTTTAAAGAAACTATTGATATCTCATGCTTCACTTAAATAATTTTGAGAGTCTCTTAATAGCATGGTAATTTGCTTAATAATAATATGCTTGGTATTCAAGATTTGTGAAACTTTCTTTTGAGTGTGTTGAATACTAAGAAAAAATTGAAGCATGATAATTGTTTTGAGATATGGAGGTGATAATATTAAAGTCATGCTAGTTGAGTAGTTGTGAATTTAAAGAATACTTGTATTAAAGTTTGTGATTCCCGTAGCATGCACGTATGGTGAACCATTATGTGATGAAGTCGGAGCATGATTTATTTATTGATTGTGTTCCTTATGATTGGCCGTCGGGGACGAGCGATGGTCTTTTCCTACCAATCTATCCCCCTAGGAGCATGCGCGTAATAATTTTCTTTGATAACTTCTAGATTTTTGCAATAAGTATATGAGTTCTTTATGACTAATGTTGAGTGCATGGATTATACGCACTCTCACCCTTCCACCTTTGCTAGCCTCTCTAATACCGCGCACTTTTCCCCAGTATCATACACCTACCACATACCTTCCTCAAAACAGCCACCATACCTACCTATTATGGCATTTACATAGCCATTCCGAGATATATTGCCATGCAACTTTCCACCGTTCTGTTTATTATGACACACTCCATCATTGTCATATTGCATATCCCGGTACACCGCCGGAGGCATTCATATAGAGTCATATTTTGTTCTAAGTATCGAGTTGTAATTGTTGAGTTGTAAGAAAAATAAAAGTGTGATAATCATCATTATTAGAGCATTGTCCCAATGAGGAAAGGATGATGGAGACTATGATTCCCCCACAAGTCGGGATGAGACTCCACACGAAAAATAAATAAAAGAGGCCAAAGAAGCCCAAATAAAAAAAAGAAAGAAAAGAGGCCATAAAAAAAGGAGAAAAGGCCCAAATAAAAAAAATGAGAGAAAAAGATAGAAGGGACAATGTTACTATCCTTTTACCACACTTGTGCTTCAAAGTAGCACCATGATCTTCATAGTAGAGAGTCTCTCATGTTATCACTTTCATATACTAGTGGGAATCTTACATTATAGAACTTGGCTTGTATATTCCAATGATGGCATTCCTCAAATTGCCCTAGGTCTTCATGAGCAAGCAAGTTGGATGCACACCCACTTAGTTTCTTTTTGAGCTTTCTTATACTTATAGCTCTAGTGCATCCGTTGCATGGCAATCACTACTCACTCACATTGATATCTATTGATGGGCATCTCCATAGCCTGTTGATACGCCTAGTTGATGTGAGACTATATTCCCCTCTTTTTGTCTTCTCCACAACCACCAATCTATTCCACCTATAGTGCTATATCCATGGCTCACGCTCATGTATTGCGTGAAGATTGAAAAAGTGTTGAAAAAGTTAGAGTATGAAACAATTGCTTGGCTTGTCATCGGGGTTGTGCATGATTTAAATACTTTGTGTGGTGAAGATAGAGCATAGCCAGACTATATGATTTTGTAGGGATAACTTTCTTTGGCCATGTTATTTTGAGAAGACATAATTGCTTTGTTAGTATGCTGGAAGTATTATCATTTTTATGTCAATATAAACTTTTGTCTTGAATCTTTCGAATCTGAATATTCATATCACAATTAAGAAGATTTGCATTGAAATTATGCCAAGTAGCACTCCGCATCAAAAATTCTCTTTTTATCATTTACCTACTCGAGGACGAGCAGGAATTAAGCTTGGGGATGCCTGATACGTCTCCAACGTATCTATAATTTTTCATTGCTCCATGCTATATTATCTACTGTTTTGGACTATACTGGGCTTTATTTTCCACTTTTATATTATTTTTGGGACTAACCTATTAACCGGAGGCCCATCCTAGAATTGCTGTTTTTTGCCTATTTCAGTGTTTCGAAGAAACGGAATATTAAACAGAGTCCAAACGGAATGAAACCTTCGGGAACGTGATTTTCTCACCGAACGTGATCCAGGAGACTTGGAACCTACGCCAAGGCATCAGAGAGGCGGTCACGAGGGTGGGGGCGCCCCCCTAGGGCGCGCCCCCTGCCTCGTGGGCCCCTCGGAGCTCCACCGACGTACTTCTTCCTCCTATATATACCTACGTACCCCCAAATGAATAGATACACAGCCAAAAACCTAATTCCACCGCCGCAACTTTCTGTATCCACGAGATTCCATCTTGGGGCCTGTTCCGGAGCTCCGCCGGAGAGGGCCGTAATCACGGAGGGATTCTACATCATCATAGCCTCTCCGATGAAGTGTGATTAGTTTACCTCAGACCTTTGGGTCCATAGTTAGTAGCTAGATGGCTTCTTCTCTCTTTTTGGATCTCAATACAAAGTTCTCCCCCTCTCTTGTGGAGATCTATTCGATGTAATCTTCTTCTTTTTGCGGTGTGTTTGTTGAGACCGATGAATTGTGGGTTTATGATCAAGTCTATCTATGAATAATATTTGAATCTTCTCTGAATTATTTTATGTATGATTGGTTATCTTTGCAAGTCTCTTCGAATTATCCGTTTGGTTTGGCCAACTAGATTGGTAGTTCTTGCCATGGGAGAAGTGCTTAGCTTTGGGTTCGATCTTGTGGTGTCCTTTCCCAGTGACAAAAGGGGCAGCAAGGCACGTATTGCATCGTTGCCATCGAGGATAATAAGATGGGGTTTATTTCATATTGCATGAATTTATCTCTCTACATCATGTCATCTTGCTTAAAGCATTACTCTGTTTTTAACTTAATACTCTAGATGCATGCTGGATAGCGGTCGATGAGTGGAGTAATAGTAGTAGATGCAGAATCGTTTCGGTCTACTTGTCACGGACGTGATGCCTATATACAGGATCATGCCTAGATATTCTCATAACTATGCTCAATTCAGTCAATTGATCAACAGTAATTTGTTCACCCACCGTAGAATACTTATGCTCTTGAGAGAAGCCACTAGTGAAACCTATGGCCCCCGGGTCTATTCTCATCATATCAATCTCCATCACTTTAATCTTGTTTTGCTTTTTTACTTTGCCTTTACTTTTCACTTTGCATCTCTATACCAAAAATACCAAAAATATTATATCTATCAGATCTCACTCTCGTAAGTGACCGTGAAGGGATTGACAACCCCTAATCGCGTTGGTTGCGAGTAGCTATCATTTTGTGCAGGTACGAGGGACTTGAGCGTGGCCTCCTACTGGATTGATACCTTGGTTCTCAAAAACTGAGGGATATACTTACGCTACTCTGCCGCATCATCCTTTCCTCTTCGGGGAAATCCAACGCAAGCTCAAGAGGTAGCACCTCCTGATCAACAGGACCCCGTTCCGAACGTAGGAGGTCTGTTTCCTCCGTTGTGTGGTATGCCAGGCCTCATTTCCATCGCCTGTTCCGTCCAAGCCCTCCCAATGAACACGACCACACATTCCGTTCTGACCTAGCCGGTTGGCTCCCACGCGTTCCGTTGCCTCCTGATGAACACGACTCATTCCGTTGCCTCCCCATGAACACGACGCATTCCGTTGCCTCCCCATGAACACGACGACGACGCTGTTTCTCCATTTCGACCCAACCATGTACACGAGCCCTGGCCGTACGTATGTGCGAGTAGGCATTCGAACCCCCGCCCGTATGTACACATATGTGGCCGTATTTTCTTTCTTGCACCCTGGCCGCTGTACGTATGTGTACATGCTACGTGCACGCCTCTACTACAACACGTACGCGCCTCTACTACGACACATGCGCGCCTCTACATCCACCAGTATATATGTACATACACGTTCATGACCAGAATGACAATGCTACGTACGCTTCGACCAGGTGGGTCCCGACTGTTAGGCACTTCCTTGCATGCGAAGATGTAGCTGGTGGGTCCCAACAATCAGGGGGGCTAATCATTTTTTTGCCCGGACGCACTTCCTTGCATGCGAAGATGTAGTTGGTGGGTCCCAGTAGTCAGGGGGCGAATCATTTTTTTTGCCCGGACGCACTTCCTTGCGTGCGAAGATGTAGTTGGTGGGTCCCAGCAGTCAGGGGGAAACATTTTTTTTCATGAAATACGATGGCCCGTCCGATGGGTCCCCGCTGTCAGGTGGAGGAATCATTATTTTGCGCGTAATAACGAGGCACTTCCTTGCTGCGGCCGTGGACCCAGCTGTCAGCCTCTCCACGTACAGTCCACGTTCGATGGAAGTCTTTCCTTGACCACATTGCCCACGCTGCGCCGAGAGCACCACGGCGGTGGACGACGGCGAGGACTAGGAAGGGGATGACTCGGAGCTGGGGAAGACGCAACAGTGGGTGCCCACGCGAAGAGGAGTACGAGGGTTCACTGGTTCGACTGCGGTGTGAGGCTGCTGTCGCCGCAGAATAACAGGGGGTGTGGGTGAGTAGAGGGATGGCCTGGCGAGCAGTGGGAGTAGTAGGGGGCGGTGAGGCCTCCGCGGCATCACAGCCGGCCACGGGAGGCAGGAGCACGCGGCACGACCGACGCTGGTTTGGGCGGCTGGAGCAAGAAGACCAGAGGTTGAAGAAGCACTACGGCCGTTGGATGAACATCATACGGTAACAGGATCTAGAATCGTTCATATTGACTAAGTTGACAAAGCCCTCCGTCCCCGTCAACTTGGTAGGCCCACAAGTCAGCCTCCCACTATGCTGGGTTCCAGCTGATAGTGGGAATATTCATTTTTTTGTGCGTAATAAGGAGGCACTTCCTTGCGTGCGAAGATAGCTGGTGGGTCTGACATGTTAGCGAGGGGCACTTTATTTTCATGAAATACAGAGGCCCTTCCGGTGGGTCCCGGATGTCAGGTGGAGGAATCATTATTTTGCGCGTAATAAGGAGGCATTTCCTTGTGTGCGGTTGTGGACCCACCTGTCAGCCTCTCCACGCACAGTCTACCTCCGATGGTGTTGTTCGTTAACCACGCCGCACCAAGCGCATCCAAGGTGGTGGACGACGGCGAGGCCCCGGACAGCAACGAGCCGGAGATGGGAAGACACGGGAGTAGAGTCACAGACAGAGAGGTGTACGAGGGTTAACTGGTTCTAGTGCGGTGTGGTTCGGTAGTCGGTGGAGAAGAACATGAGGTGTGGAGGGATGGAGGGATGGCCTGGCCAATGGTGGAGTAGCGCTTCATAGCGAAGCGTGCTAAGGAGAGCTACTAGCAGCAGGAGGCGGGAGGTGGTCCCGGCGGTGCTACAGGAAGAAGACGAGAGATTGAAGATGGATGGCGGTCGTTGGATGTAAATCCAACGGCTAACATGTCAGAATCATTTGTTGACTAAATTGACAACGACTTGCGTTGGCTTCGACCTATTGGCCCACATTTTAGCCTCCAAAAATGTGGCACATATTCAACCCATTTTTTCAGAATTTACAGTCTTTTTTTTGCGCGGTAGAATTTACAGTCAATTTGATCCTTTTTTGAATTACAACCATTAGCTGGGCTGGGTGGACAAATAATGTAGCATCCATGCGGCCCATTTATTTTATTTCCTAAAAAATTACAGGCCATTTGCACTTTCTCGAAATACACGATTTTGCTGGGCTAATTCTAATTATAATTTTGGGTTGGGCCAGCAATGTTATCAAAAAATAAAAAGGGGATGAGCATTTTGTTATAAATATATTTAAATAATAAGTGATATTATTACATTCGTCCTTAAATCTTACCAAGCTTTTGTACACAATCACTAGGATTTTCGTGCCAAAACAATCCAGGATTTTATTTATTAAGAAATTATTTTTATAAGTTAATAAGATGTGGAATATTGTTTTCTTACATATGTAACTATCTGTTAAATATATGATGACAATAAAAATAATATATAATAACATATAAAATAATTTAAATATATATAATATAGTTAGAAGGGAAACATAAGTTGGACCTGGCGTTCCTATTCTTATATAGAAAAATAGAACAGACCTCTGCGTTTTCTTCAAAAAAATACATAAATTGGGCTGCCAAAAATAAAACCTCGGACGGGAGGTCCATAGGCCGGTCGATACATGATGACCCTAAGAAAATACAAACAGGCCTATGGACCTCCCATCCGAGGTCGTGGGCTACGCATGTTAAAAATGAAAGCCTAGACGGGGCAGCCCAAAACCACGTCCAACACTTGCCAAAACTTCGTCCCTCATTTTCTCTGTGTTCCGCACACTCGACATTGTGTGGGCATTTTGACTGTGCATCATATGATGATGTGTTATGCATGAATGTTGATCAGCATGATGTTAGCTGGCTAGTAGTTCCATTTTCGACCATGAATAAAACTTCCAACATGATGTTAACCCTGTTTGAAAAGGCCGTGTTAATATAAATGCTCTGCATCTAAAAGTTACAGTTTCTTATCTGAAACTGAACTTGTAGTTTCTTATCTGAAACTGAAACTTGCAGTTTCTTCTTTGAGAATCACATTATCTGCACTTTTATACTCCTATGAAACTGCATTTTTTAAGTGCAAAAAATAGATCTCTAGAATTCATAAAATACTTCATAAGCTCAATACTGCAAATCTGAAATTCAAAAGACATTCATATCTGAAAGTACTCTCAAAATACACAACACAATTCACAACCTGCAAATACTGACAACCCTAAGTTCCTCCTGACAATTCACAACCTGCCCGACTATTGGGCTGGGGGGGCAGCCCCCTCCTATTCCTCGGCGGCAAACAGACGCCCCGTGAGACAATGTGAATGGCGAGGGAGACGATGGCGGGGAAGCGTCGTCTGGCCAACTGCTTTTATCCTCTTGCAGTTGGGTTCGGTCGACGAAGACTCCACCGGCTCGCTCTAGCAGGACACCCTCACAAACGGCACCCTGTAGATGCTCGATCCTTCAATCTCTGGTGGATGCTCCATCTGGGATCGATACTCCCACCACTGCTCCCTCACAATCTGATTCAGTGAATCTGTTTGCTCCATGGCCCAGAGGAGCAGCTCTATGTACTCCGGCGCGACTCCCTCCGGGAGTATCACCGCCTTTTTGCTCTGTTGCAGATATTTGGCCATGGATGTCGCCGTCGCCGCTAGTTGGTCCTTGTTGCCAAACCAAGACTGTATCTCCAACATCCTAGCTAGCTTCACAGGGTCGCCGTCTGTGATCCTCATGTATCGGTTGTACTCCTCCATCGATCTACTTCTCCACATCACCTTCACTCGTCGGCGATGGTTTTTGAATGGAAGAGGAGAGGAGCAGCGCTGGTTTTGGATTAGAACGAGAGAGGAGCGACACTGGTTTTGGACTGGAACAGGAGAGGAGGGGTGGTGTTTTCAAAATGGAAGAGGAGAGGAGCGGCACTGCATTTAGATTGGAATAGGAGAGGAGCGGCGATGGTTTAAGAGGAGAAGAGCGGCGCTGGTCTTGGAAGTATTTTTTTGTTGTTTTGCGTATTTTGGGTCAAAGTTTGACCACGTACTGTATTTGACAAGCAAAATGTGAATGCATGTCACCAAAAATTGTATCATTTGGTTCGTATCTGAATGTACTTTCAAATTATATTATTTTTGCAACGTATACCATTTATTTTATGTGCGAAATCATGGTCAATTATGACCCAGAATAAAAGGGAGACTAGTTAATGTGGGGTCGCTTTCTTAATTGAAGGGTAAATTGATTTTGATTTTGGTCCACTCACAGCGCGCCGGCCCTCTCGTCCAATCCTAAATCGCTGTCGCACGCTCCTCTCCCTCTTCTCCATTGCAAAACCACCTCCTCTTCTCTCCATCATCTCCATTCCAAAACCACCGTCTCGCCTCTCCCTCTTCTGATCTTCTCCATTGCAAAACCACCTCCTCTCCTCTCCATCATATCCATTCCAAAACCACCATCTCGCCTCTCCCTCTTCTGATCTTCTCCATTGCAAAACCACCTCCTCATTAACGTGGCCCGGAGGCACAGTTGTCGTCATTCTAATCTGAAGCGCCGGATTATAACATATAACATGAAATAATGCTACATGACAAGAAATCATAACCTCACTGCCCAAAGGAGACAACATGAATCCCGACGGACAAACTAGACGAGGAACAAATCTCAAATTAAAGATAAACTCGTAGAAAAGGGGTCCGTCGATAGACGTCCTAATTAACATAGCCGGCTTGACCTAGATGGCAGCCGAGTAGTCACTGTTCATGCATGTGCCCCCAATGACTAGCCCAACTCAGTTGTCGCTATTTAACCCTTGCAGTGATCCGAAGTACATGACACCTAATTTTGCCAGACCAATGAGGCTAGTTTCCAGGAGTTGAAGAAACATTTGGTTACCTCACCAGTGTTGATTTTGCCAGACCAGACCAAAGATTATGAGGTGTATTGCGACGCTTCACGTCGAGGACTTGGAGCAGTGCTTATGCAGGAAGGGAGAGTTGTTTCATATGCCTTAAGACAACTGAAACCTCATGAGTTGCATTATGCCACGCATGATTTGGAGTTAGCAGCCATAGTGCATGCATTGAAAACATGGAGACATTTTCTGATTGGAAATCATTGTGAGGTGTACACGGATCATAAGAGTTTGAAA
Organism: Triticum dicoccoides; assembly: GCF_002162155.2. Lineage (NCBI taxonomy): Eukaryota > Viridiplantae > Streptophyta > Magnoliopsida > Poales > Poaceae > Triticum > Triticum dicoccoides. Next base: position 208,594,482 of record NC_041386.1, on the reverse strand, counting down.
TACATCTTCACACAGAAGGAGTTAAACCTCAGACAAAGGAGATGGTTGGAGCTCATCAAGGATTATGATATGAGATTGCATTACCATCCCGGAAAGGCTAATGTAGTAGCTGACGCATTAAGCCGTAAGAGCCATGTCAATACATTAATGACGGGAGAAATACCAAGGGAGTTAGCAGAAAATCTTCGTGAACTATGTTTGGAAATAGTTCCGAGAGGCTATGTAGCAGCATTGGAGATTCAGTCAACTTTGATGGATAGAATCAGAGAAGCTCAGAAGACTGACAAAGAGATTGCCTCCATTAAGGAGAAACTTAGCAAAGGAAAAACTAAGGGATTTCGTGAGGATGAGCACGATACCCTATGGTTTGAAGACCGCGTTTACGTGCCCAATGACCTGGAGATCAGGAAGTTGATACTGCAAGAAGCACACGACTCACCGTATTCAATTCACCCAGGAAATACCAAGATGTACTTGGATCCGAAGGATATTTTCTGGTGGACCGGAATGAAGAAGGATATTACGGAGTATGTAGCAGTTTGTGATGTATGTCAGAGAGTAAAGGCAGAGCATCAGAAGCCAGCAGGATTGTTACAACCATTGCCGATACCCGAATGTAAGTGGGATAAGCTAGGCATGGATTTTATCATAGGATTACCCAGGACTTGTTCAGGCTATGACTCGATTTGGGTTGTAGTCGATCGATTGACGAAAGTAGCTCATTTCATCCCAGTAAAGACCACTTACACCAGTGCTAAGTTGGCAAAGATATACATGACCAGGATCGTATGTTTGCATGGAGTTCCAAGGAGTATCGTATCAGATAGAGGAACCCAGTTTACCTCAAAGTTCTGGAAGCAGTTGCACGAAACCTTGGGAACCAGGCTAGAATTCAGTACAGCTTTTCATCCACAGACAGATGGACAGACCGAGAGAGTCAATCAGATTTTGGAGGATATGCTGCGAGCTTGTGCGCTAGATTATGGATCTAGTTGGGACGATAATTTGCCATATGCAGAGTTCTCTTACAACAACAGTTACCAAACCAGTTTGAAGATGGCCCCTTTCGAAGCTTTGTACGGAAGGAGGTGCAGGACACCGTTATCGTGGGACGAAGTTGGAGACCGCTAGTTTTTTGGACCTGACTTGATTAAAGAGTCTAAACAGAAGGTGAAATTGATTCGCGAAAGGCTCAAGATAGCCCAGTCCAGGTAGAAAAGTTATGCAGATTCTAAATGCAAGGAGACAGTTTACGAAGTCGGAGATAGAGCTTATCTTCGAGTATCTCCACTTCGGGGAACAAAGCGTTTTGGAGTTAAAGGGAAGTTAGCACCACGATTTGTAGGACCATATCGAGTTTTGGAGCGTATGGGAGAAGTGGCCTACAAGTTGGAATTGCCGGAAGGATTGTCAGGAGTTCATGATGTGTTCCACGTTTCCCAGTTGAAGAAGTGTCACGCGGAGATGGCTGACATGCCATTGAGAGACACAGTGCCATTGGAAACTATTCAGTTGGATAACGATTTGACCTACGAGGAGAAACCAGTTAAGATCCTCGAGTTTGCCAGCCGAGTTACCCGCAGCAAGGTTATCAAGTTTTGCAAGGTTCAGTGGAGCCACCACACAGAGGATGAAGCCACCTGGGAACGAGAGGAAGATTTGCTCAAGGACCACCCTCACCTATTTTCTAGCCAACCCGAATCTCGAGGGCGAGATTCATCTTAAGGGGTGTAGGTTTGTAACATCCCAAAATTTCAATTTGTAATGTTATACATTAGATCATCATTGCATATCATATTTTACTTTGCATTTTGGTTGATCCTAGAAATTCTACGCAACTCAATGACCCACGGAGAGAGTTGGGGATTTCGTTATTTTCATATTTGAGTTTTCTCAAATTTTGAGAATAGGATCATTTGATTTTATTTATTTTATCATCAATTATTTCTATTACAAAAATATGAGAGAGGGAATAAAATGACTTTCCCAAAATAAAGAAATATTGAGGATTTAATAATAAAATCAAATAAGATTTTATTTCGGAGTTTTTCGGTGTTTTATTTGAATTTAGGAAAAATGTGCGTTTTTCAAAATTGCATTTTGGTCCCAAATAAATGTTCACCTTCTGCGGCTTGATTTTAGAAACCCGTGAAAATTTATTTTGGAATTTTTGGAGTCCGTTTAGTATTTATTTTTATTTTTCTTCTACGCGTAATTTAAAAAAAACGCGCACCGACCTACGGGCCGTATCCGACCGGGACACCGGCCGGGGCAGGCTTTATAAGCCGGGGCAGCCCACCCAGGCAAACCCTAGCCGCCCCAGCCCCAAGCCGCCGCCGCCCCGCCGCGCCGCCGGACGCCGCCCGAGGTTCGCCGCCGCCTCGAAATCCGCGCCGTTTTTTTTTGAAAAACCGTTCAGTTCTTCCGTCGGTTTTTCCATCGGTTTTTTAGATTCGGTTTTTTTAAATAGATCAGTTTTTCTGGTTTATTTAAATAGTGAGTGTTCGTCGGTTCGTTCGTTCTAGCGAACGTTCATCGTTTTTCTTTTTCTTGGATTAAATCCGCGATTTTTCTGATCGCGATTCCTGATCCGATTTTCGTTTTAGTATAACTTTTCGCTCGTTTATCGGAATCAGGCGATTCAAGCGCCTGGAGTTTCGTCTCGAAACCCTCTATCCGTTTAACCAACTTAAACAAGATTTTTCTACTGTAAAATTTGCCCTAGATCCAGATTAGTAGAACAAAGTTGTTTTCTTTCGCCGTTTGACTTTCGTTGCTTCGTTCGATTTGATTCTTTTTGCCAACCGGAGGTCTTAAGTTAAACCTTCTGGTTAGATCTCTTATTTGAGTTTTACCCGTGCATTAGATGAGTACTTATTGTATGCTTGTTTGTTTGTCTGCGATAGAATACCCGGAGTGCGCCGCCTGTTACTTCGAATCTCTAGGTTTCGCGGATCATCAACAAGGCAAGTAGCACTTTGATCATACCTTTCCTACTACCCAGTTTTATTGCATTAGATCAATCCTCACACATTGCATGATTAGGATCTAATTAAATTGTGGGATGGGAAGTAGTTGAGGTAGTACCTATTACCTATTTATTATCAAACCTTTGGGAGTTACTTCTACGTTTGCTTATTATGCCATGCTATGCTAGTAGACGTGGATTGGGTGAGTGATATCCATGACAGATGTGAGTTTTGTTAATTAATGGTATATCTAAGGTGGCAACTTAAACACACATCTGGGTGGATTGTGGCACCTGGGTATTCCAGGACTTGCCTGTTTTCTTTTGGACCGCCACCCAGGCTCAAAGGGATCATGAGACTATTCATACTAGAAACTTCCGTGTGCAGCCACAAGCTATTATGGGCTCTAGCATAGTTGACTAAGTTGTGCGAACTCTTACAGTGGTAGACTAGCAGATGTAGGGGATGTAGGTGGTACGGTCTACCTGATCGTAAGGTGCTAGCGCTTCTGAAAGACTATGACTCGGTCATCCGTCTTCTCAAACACCATGTAGTGCGAGAAACCAAATGGAGGCAATCGAGTCTTGTGGGGAAAAGTGCGCAAACCTTTGCAGAGTGTAATAAACTAATCATGGTTAGCAGTGTCCCCGGTTATGGACATCTTGAGTATCTAGTACCTGGATTATCATGTGAATCTCAACATGTTACTCTAAATTAATTTTGTTGGGTTATGTTTAATGATGATGCTTAATTGGGATTGAGAATGCTGTCAACCATTCTCAATGTTTAACAACTACCATGATAGTTAAATAAATCTATTCCTTTGAAGTAGGGAAAAATTGGCTTTACGCAAAACTGTAACCATATAGCTTTCCACCGGCCAAATATGCATATAGTATAGATGTTTCATTCCATTACTCTCTATGTGTTACATTGCCAGCATATTCCATGTGCTGACCCGTTTCGGGCTGCAATGTTAATGTTGCAGACTTTTCAGATGATGATTAAGGAGTTTTTAGGTCGTGGTTCTATACTCAGTGATGCCGTTGGAGTTGATGGACTCACTTATCTTCCAAGCCTTCCACTGTTATCATTATTAGATGGCCTTAAGCCATATTTATTGTAATAAGTTCTCTTTTGAGACACTCGATGTAATAAGTGTGTGATTGCTACTCTGCTATAAATCCTCCAAGTACTGCATGGTGTCAGCATTACTGATCCAGGGATGACACCGGAGCACAGAGATCAGACTGTTTGAGGTCTGGTCGCTACACCGACGTTGAGTGCCAGGATTTTAAGAACTTCCTCAAGGACAAAACAGTGAAATTCGTTACTGTAGACTTTAAGAACAACAGGGATGTCCTGCGTTGGATAGGTCTTGTTGTAGGCAACCCCTTCGACCTCCAGAAGAACCAGCTGGTGTCCTCTTGTCAGCCTTCAATGCTGACCCTGGCAGGAGCCATGGTTCATCCTTCGTACCGTAAACTGGAGAAACCTCCATACACGTTTCATCATCATGCATGGCAGCGGAATGTACTAGATATAAACCACATCCACTATGTTGCAATGGATGGCTACCTTTGCTTCAATATCTACAAGGGTTGGATGAAGAGCAACAGCCAAGTGTGCGGTTCAAGCAAAGAAGTATCGGCCAACAGGAAGAGGGACAAGGACGAAGTTGAGGACGTGGATGAGGACTCCAAGTAAGGTGGCAGTGTCGTTGCTCATGGTGGTTCTAATGCAGTGTCTACCGGAATAGTTGCAAAGTTTAATTTTAGGTGTGCTTAATTTAATTTGAGGTGTGTGTTGTGCTGAGCCCCCAGCAGAACTATGTTATGTTTCTTCTCGTTACTTTAACTCTTCAGTACATACATACTAGTATTTCTTACATTTCATCTTTTAGTTGGTATAGTACTACCACTCGTTTCTTCACATTATATATGTACAATATATATGGACAACATCATATAGCCAGCAGTTTAGTTGTCAAAGAATTTCAGGGTGCTTAGTTTTGTCAAAGAATTCCAGGATGCTTAGAGGGTGCTTGGATCCAAGGGACTTATTTTAGTCTGACTAAAAATAGTCTCTTTCAGAGGCTAAAGTTCCAAGCACCCCTGACTAAAGAGGGGCTAAAACTAGTCTTGAGACTAAATTTTTTTAGTCAGTGGTACCCCTACTAAAATGTGGATAAGTCCTCTCCCTACTCATTTAACTCCTCTCCTTTAACACAGACGAGTTCTGGATTGGAGGGTTTGGAGGATAATAAATGCTCACTAACCTGATTTTAGCCTTTTTAGTATTTGTCTCCAAGCATGGGTGAGGCTACCATGTTTTAGTCCCACTACTTTTAGTCATGGGACTAAAATGTATCCAAGCACCCTCGTAATTTTATTTGAGGGGTGGGTTGTGCTGGACACCATTATTGTGACTAGCCTTTTTAATAGTACTATATGCATAATTTGGTGACGAGCGCTCTCTATATGTACCACCTTTTTTTAATTTCAAGTTTTGCTTCATGGCGCAATCCATCGATACTACTGCTGTACAAAAGTATACATTTTTTAAAAGGCTAGAGGGCGGGGCAGTCTAGCTTGTTCGGTTTCACGAGAGGCGAGAGCCTTTGTGATTTGACGGCTCATTACTGCTGGAAGGCAGGGCCTTGTGATTTGAGTGCTCATATAAATGCGCCGACGACCTGATCGAGGAGGAGAAAAGAACCGTGTGGTATACTCAAGTTTTCCACTGGAGTAGTACTGCGACGGAGGAGCACGAAACACGGCAGCCCAGTGCCATATGGCGATAAAAAATGATCTAATTTTGCTAGTCATCTCATTGTTAGCATTGTTCTATTCATTCCCTAAAAAACCATTGTTCTATTCATGCCTCGGAGAGAACGTGACACGTGCGGCGAAACACCCGAAGCAAAAGATGAAACACAGGAGCAAAAGAAGAAGGAAGATTATCACTCCAAATGATATAATTCACCGCGGAGTCGTAACTGCTTCTTCATCGCCTCCACGACCTCCATCTCCTTGCGCGTCTCCTCCGCCATCTTCTTCATTCTGTCCATGACGCGAGATTTCTCGACGCGAGCCTTCATCATCTGTTCCACTGCCGCATTACGTACCTTGATAGCATCCGGGTGCTCGATGCGGAGCTTCGCCAACTCCTCCTTCTGTTCCATGACGAGGTCCTGTAGCATCTTCATCAAGGAACTACTATTCTCATGCAGCTTCTTCCAGCCGGCGCTCTTCTCCTTCAATAGGTCAATCTCGTGGCAGAGCTTCGCCTTGTCCTCCCAAAGTCGCAGGATTTCGCCGGTCGCCTTCTTCTCTTAGGCAATGCTCTTCTGCAGCAGCATCACCAAGCCGGCGGTCAACTCCCCCTGCTGATTGAGCTCAGCGGGCATGTCATCGAGGCTCTCCTTTAGCAGCTCCATCAAGCCTTGGATGAACTCCTTCTGCCTATTGAGGTGCTTATTGAGCTGATCGGGCATGCCGTCGAGGGATAACGACTCCAGCTCCACCGGCTCGGCATGTTCGCCTCCGCGGCTAGGGCGCTCCTAGAAGCCATCGCCTGCCCGTGAGAGATCTTTCGAGGTCTCTGCGTGGTGGCGAGCCCTCTCTTTTTTTTCCACAGCCTTGGTTGCCGCTTCCTTGTTACGAGTAGTTCTCGACCTAGAGCTCTGCTCACCGGCCATGGCAACGACGGGCGAAGAAGAAGCACTTATGAGGAGGAAAGGTAGAGTAATTTTCGGTTAGGTAGTTCCCCTTTTTATAACCTAAGTACTAGCACTAGTACTAATACCTGCATAGTGGGAACACGTTCAGGTTTGGTACGTACTAGTAGGTGTGAACAGGCTTTCGAATGTGATGGGAACAAGGTAAAGATTAATTGATGGTTTTGGTTTCGAGGCCTGAAACGGCTCCCGATGAGTTTAGCGTAACATAAATTTCAAGTACTACACTGCCCAAACGCATAAATATTATGTTACTGTAAAAAATTGGCACAAAATACGAATGAGACCAATGGAAGTACTACTAGCAGCCCATGATTTAACTACTCGCATGCGTGCAGTGGAGTTATAATGTCTTTCTTCCGCCCTCACGTCCACTCAATTTGCATGCGCTGTATTAATTGACCATTAATGAAGTGAACGACTTTACACGCGTCACATGGGGGTGGATCTTGGTAAAAAATTGCGTCCACCCGTGTACCCGCGTGTGTGTGCGACGGAATGAGTGCGTGCGTGGCGTGTGTGCACATCTTCGCTTCGTGCATGTACCGCCAGTATGGCTCAAGGAGGATGAGTACATTCTTCTGGAACCAGCAGCATGTCACTGTGTTCAATCCATGCAAGGAGGTCGCGACAACGCCTCCACATATGCCATGTGGCTTCATGAACTGCATGAGAGACACTGTGTAGCGTGCAATTGGTATTCTAATTTACGTGTTTTGCACATACTCGAAGTACTAGTAAGGTACACATGCATTGCACGCATCAGATTTTGCAACCAAATTATGAATAAATACCACACTATAGCATGTAAGCTCTGAGTCATATATGCCTGATGTAGCCCTTCATTTAATTCTTATAGTTCATCTCATTCAAAATCAATTAGTTTTTATGAAAAAGCTAAGAACGCGGGAATAGGAAAAACATGGGATTATAGTGGAATGTCGTCTTGAATCCTACAGGATTGTACGAGTGTTTGATTGTGCATAGAAAAAACTCAGAATTCTTTCAAAGAGGTTTGAGTGGATGGGATGTTTCCTATGAAATCTAGTGCAAATGAATCATATGGAAAAATTCCTATGGTTTACAATCCTACGAATCAAACAACCAAGATAGGAAAAATTCCTAATGATTAGAATCCTCCAAAATTCCTTTGAGAATCCTTTTAATCAAAGAAGCCCTTAATCTATTTTATGATTCATGGAATTGTGCGTTGTAAAGCATAAAGTAAAAACAAATAATGGCAATTCAACTAGAAAAAAAGTTTGGGCAGTTATGATACGGAAGATTCTAGAACAAAAGAGAACCACTGTTGTTTTGAGGTTTGTGCATTATGCTTAAGTTCAACCATGGAGTCTGCTAGATTGTACATGTGGCAAAACCCGGTGGGGGGCTAGAAGATGGTGCGAGGGGCCGAGTGGAGGGAGACTATGAAGGAATGCACAAGTGCGAGATCGATATTTAGAGAGAGGGGGCGAACACGTGCGCTGTTGCGCGCAGTGGCGGAGCCATGAAAAATAAATGAGCTAGGGGGCTAAGCATTGCTAATCCTTTACGAGGAGGGTCAATTCATGAACTTAAACCATTTTTAGCAGCAATTGTCTAATGATCACATTCATATTAGCCTCGATATATAGTGATGTTAGGAGGGGGGGTAGGGCCCTTACTGCCCCTGTCTTCGCCATTGTGCACGCGTCTGAGAGATGAAGCGGAAGGCATGGATGACGAGAGGGGGACGTTGGATATATAATTAATGTGGGTGTATTAGCTATATATGTTAATCCTATATAGAGAGGTATAGGTTGATCGATGTGGACGTGGGAAAGAGGGTGAGACCTCACTGGATATATCGATTGATCAGTTTGTGTGGAAAACTATGAAAGACCTAGCTATATACACACATACATAGAGGAACATCGATCATTGCGCATGCACACGTGAGAGATAAAGAATGCCCGATATGATGGAGAGGGGGATGTCTGTGGGTGTGTGCCTTCATGGGAGACCGACGTGAGGAAAAAGATTGCATGCGTGCGATGGATAATGCCGACTGGTAGTGTGTGTGCATGCATGCACGAGAGAAAGTTAGTGGTACAATTATAAAGAGAAGACTACTGTGTCGGTGTAAAAGAATAGGTGAGGTCATAATCAATGTAAAGTTGAATTCAAATATTTGAATAAGAGATCTTGATGTTTGAAACCCATGCATGCATGAATATAACGGAGATCTGCGCGGTGTGGTTTGGAAGCGAGCATGTTGTAATGTATACACATTGAACAAGGTCAGACTGATTTGAATTTGAGATACCGATGACAGACATCATTTGGCCATGTCGCATCCGTGCGTGGACACACTATTCTAATTGGAGATGATGGGCGGCTTTCACATCACATATCTATATCTATACCCCTATATATATATTATATTTTATATATTTTTTATTGTGTGCGGGTAACTTTAACTCTGAAAGATGGTCGTTGGAAGAGGCGAATCCAATGGTCCAAAGATGGCAAATTTGAGCACTACTGGCTGTTGGATATCATCTAGATTCCACCAGATTTTGCCACATGTACAATCTAGAAGACTCCATGGTTGAACTTAAGCATAATGCACAAACATCAAAACACAAGCACTTCTTATTTGTTCTAGAATCTCCCGTATCAAAATTTCCCAAATGTTTTTCTACATGATTTGCCATTATTTGTTTTTTACTTTATGTCTTATGATGCACAATTCCATGAATCTTAAAATAGATTAGCTTTCTTATAAAAACTAGATGATTTTGAATGAAATGAACTATAAGAATTAAACAAACATCTACATCATGCATATATGACTCAAAGCTTGCATGCTATAATGTGCTATTTATTCATAATTTATTTGCCAAATCTCATGCGTGCAATGCACGTGTACCTTACTCTAGTCTAAATGGTGTTTGTGTGTGTGTTGTCTGTGTTGAGGTGCAAATTGTCTTTTTTGGGTACACGTTAAGCTTGTTCTTTCGAAATTTCAAACCGCGCCCTGTTATGCCGAAAATTCAAGCTAGCATCTCTGTCTATTGTGCTGTGAAACTCCCGTCTCTTCAACCTGTGCCTTGTTAGCCCGAAATATTTAAGATATATCTATGTATCGTTGTGCTCGGACAACTCCCTCCATCTCAAACCGCGCCTTGCTATTCCGAAATTACAACGCACGCGAAAACTCCCACCTCCTGTGAAATCCTAACATGCAAAATGCCCGTGGTAACCCTGAACCGAAAGAACCGCCTCAAATTGGTGGGGGTACTTTCATAACTTACCCCACATTTCGGACAAGCGCGTCTCTAAGCCATGGTTCCCCACTGCCATCCCATCCGCCCACCCATTCGTACACCGAGGCCGCGAAAACCCGCGACGAAACCCCACACCCTGCTCCATCCGCCACCCAGCCGGAGCCTCTTCCCCGACGATGTCGTCCACAGCAACACCTCGACGTCCCTGATCCACTATACCGGATGAGGATCCATCGTCGATCTCATCGTCCCGCTGGTTCAGCCACCCCGTCCTCCACCTCCAAGGAGCTGCCCTGACATTCCCCTCGTCTTTCGCGCCACCTCCATTCCCACACCGCCGTCTTCACCTGCACCACCAGAAGAGCATCATCATCACCGTTTCCTCGGATGAAGTTGTGGCCTAATCGGTGCCACCAAAGAGGTTGTACACTAGTCGCCTCATTTTCTTCTTGATTCGATCTCACGGTGCTACCGGCGCTCGGTCCCGAGCCGACACGGTGTGGCTCCATCCACGGCGGTGTCGCCGGCCACTTCCTCCACGGCGTCGCTCCCTCAGTGGCGACGTCGACAGCAGTAGGAGCTGCTGCTGCTTTAGCTCTCACTCGCTCTGCTGCTCTGCTCTTGCTCTCGGTCCCCTGCCTGGTCTGCTCTTGCTTGCGCTGCTGCTCTCGCTCTTGCTCTTGCTCTTGCTTGTGATGCTGCTCCGATTTAGCTACAGTTCAGTCGACTGCATCGACTTTTGGGTCAGTCGATTTTCAGGGGGTGGGGGGCTCGCCGGGGTGAAGGAAGAACCAGCCGCAGCAGGGAGGAGGGCTCGCCGGAGAGGTACCCCACTATCTATCTTAGGGTTCAGGATGGGGGCGGTGGTCGCCGCGGTGGTGGGGCATGGGCGGGGCAGTGGCGTGAGGATCGCCGGAGAAAAAGCTCGGCACGGGGAGGCCTAGAGGGATGGCCGGGGCGGTGGTGGACCAGTGGTGGGGAGTGTTTTCAGGGCGGGCGGGGCGGCACACTGCCGACCGCGGGTGGCGGGGGGCCCTGATTGGCCGGTAGTGGCTGGCGGCTTAGGGGGGTGGAGGTTGAACATGAACCGTAGGCCCTTGATTTCATATCCAACGGCTGCAAAATCGACTGACCAGAGATGAAAAAGTCAGTCGACGGACGTGTAGCCTCACCTTGCTAGTGCATTCCGTTTCGACAGCAAAGTTCAGTTTCGACAGTAAAATTCAGTTTCGACAATTAAGTTCAGTTTCGACAGTTAAATTCAGTTTCAATAGTTAAGTTCAGAGATGAGCGGCTGATGTATTTTACATCTAACACTTTGTGGTTATGTATTTTACGTCATGTATTGGAGATGCTATTAGAATTCCACTCAGGTTAACGTTGTTCATTGTCTCTCTTGTCCTGCTTCAGCCTCGGCATCGTACAACTCACCGGAGCTGCTCCAACGACGAAACCCTCCATCACAACGGAGCAGTACCTCGGGCTCCATCTCCAGACGCCTAAGATCTTCTTCCCCTCCTCCGACAACCAAGTCAGCTGGAGCATCCTCACCGGCCAACCCAACCACGCTGAGATCGACATGGCTTCGCCAAAGAGGTTGTACACTTGTTGCATCTCTTTTTTACTCTACATGTTATATATATTGTCCACTAAGTACTCGTAGTAACGGGAAATACGATTATTTTATCCTACTATATGACAAGCAGTGAGGTACCAGGCAACTTAGCTATCCGTGATGGACTCTCTTGAACGCCATCATTATTTATCTCTGCACGTTTGAGCTGTGCATTTGTCGATGGGCCTGGGAGTTGAGCTAGTATGGCAGTGGCCTGGGTCCAAAGTAATAGAAGTAGCACAAAAACATTTTTTCAGTGTAGGATTTTCCTTGCTCAAGCCTGCCTACTAGAATCGCCAGTGCTTGAAAGGAAAAGTGAATGAAAAACATCGGAATTGGAAAGTTTCCTATGGTACTACTTTTCATGAATTTGGTGCAAAGTAATGGAGCAAAGGAAAACTGTAGGATTTGTTCCTTTAGTGTCCCCTTGAAAGAAAAACCGTAGGAATTCTAATTTCCACTTCTCTTCCTTTTCATATTCCTATTCATCAAGCACAAGACTAAGAGATAGTAGCATAATAGCATTATAACCGTACATTTTCTTGTGGTTTGACTTAATCTCACCATGCTTTTTTGCATCTTGTGATCTTCCAATTGTTGTGAATCAAACACCCAGATTGGCAGAAATCCTGTGTTTTAAAATTCTCTGTTTTGCACGTGCATTCCTATCCTATTCATGTCTATTTCCTATCCCTGCATTGTTAGAATCCTCAAATTCAAACAAGCCCTTACTCAATTACTTCTGTTACAGATATGTGTCAAAGAAAGCCTTGTGTGGTTTGTCCTGCTCCTGCGGCGCTGTGTTCCACCCTAGCTCAGCTGCTCCAACGACGGAAGGGTTCACCACAGTAGGGATCCACTCTCCAGACTGTCTTTCGCCGCCTCAGATCTTCTTCCCTGCCGCCGGCAGCCATGGCAACTGCATTACCATCATCAACTAAGCAGATGACCTTGAGGACTACACGGGTCCGCAAGAGAGGTCGCACTCTTCTGTGTCTGCTTACGTTATGCGTTGCTTAATATGATGACATGCTACATTATCGTCGTGTTCACGTATTAGACTCCGAGTCAGGTCCAAACTAATGCTGAAACTTGAGTTTTTAAATGGTTGCGGGGTACATATTGGGGCAGCAATCAGTACTATCTGTCTACTATCTAGTTAATCTCCGGTGTCTACTATGAGTTTCATGTTGGGTGCAAACAAACATTAAAGGAGCCATTATCTGTATTTTTTAACTAAAGCTATTATCTGCCTGCTATCATTGGTTTTGGGTCTATCCACAGTTTGCTACCATCACTCTGGATTTGTGCATGCACTCCTTACATAATCTCACTATGTTTTATTCCTATGCATGCCAATTATTGTACACAATGGAAATGATCATGTAGACAAAAGAGACGAGCCTTGCATGGCAATAAAATTTCATGCAGACGTCGTTCCATGGTGGGTGCAAAGGCAGCCCCCCTCCACCCATTTCGGATCGTAATCAAGAGGAAGATAACTGTTCTGAGGGGGATTCAGAAGGAGAAGACCACTCCTATTTACCCCATGAGGTCTTCGCTCTAACCTGGCATGTTGATGTTGGTAATATCAAGCATATGGTGCCTTGCATTGCTTACTGTATACATTAAAGATGCCATCTGCTTAGTTTAGACATGCTTTGTGTCAATACCATCTGTTTAGTTTCTTTATCGTATATGTGAATCATGCAATGCCATCTTGTCTAGCCAGGCATCATATATTTAAATTTTGCAATGCCACCCTGGTTAGCCAGTCATCTTATTTGTGAATTATATCATGCCATCATTTTTTTATTACATGTTAAATTTGTCAACAATTTTAGTACATTCAATTACTCTTCCTGTGCATCAGCCATTCGGCATGGTCATGGAAAAATCTGGAGTGGAAACAAGGTCTTCAGAGCAGACAATGCTATCTGACGAAGCGCATGTCTTGCTGGTTACCGGTAGCTCCTCAGAGGAGGATTCAGAGACAGATGACCAGTCATATCCCCCCCCCCGAGGTGCATGCCCTAACTTGGCAGGGTTATGTTGCTCATATTGTGCGTATGGTATCTTGCATTGCTATGTCATTTGCTTAGTTTAGACATGCTTTGTGTGAATGCCACCTGTTTAGTGTCTAATTACCATATATGTGAATTATGCAATGCCATCTTGTTGCAAGACATTATATATGTGAATTATGCAATGCTATCTTGTTGCAAGGCATTATGTATGTGAATTATGCAATGCCATGTTGTTTAGGCAAGCGTCATATATGTGAATTATATCATGCCGTCCTTTTTTGTATTTCTCATTGTTTTTGTCAACATTGTTTGTATATTCAACTGCTCTTCCTGTGCATCAGCCATTTGAATTGGTGATGGAGAAATCTGGAGTGAAAACAAGGTCTTCAGAGCAGACAATGCTACCTGCTGAAGCAGATATCTTGCTGGTTACAGATAGCTCTTCAGAGGAGGATTCAAAGGCAGATGACCAGTCCTATTATCCCCCTGAGGTGTATGCTCAAACTTGGCAGGGTTATATTACTCATATAATGCATATGTTGTATTGCAATGCTTAGTTTTTACATCAGGCACACAATATTGAATGCCATCTCCTTAGTTGACACATCATATATGCGATTGCCCTCTGTTCACTTCCTTAGTATATAAATCATATATTTCAATTATGTCATGCCATGATGTTTACATAGACATCATGTATCTGAATTATGGCGTGCCAACCCATTTTCTAAACACATAATATAGTTATATCATTCTATCCGTGAATTATATCATGCCATCATGTTTCCATCGACGACATGTTTGTGATTTATGACATGCCAACCACTTTAATAGGCACATCGTATAGTTATATCAGGTCATCCTGTTTACACAATCATCATATTTTTGAAGTATGTCATTCTATCCTGTTTAGTTAGCCATCATACATGTGAAATTGTGTCATGCTATCCTGTTTAATTAGCCATCATATATGTGAAATTATATCCTGCTATTGTATTTGCTTAGACAACATAAATGTGAATTATTTCATGCCCTGTTTTCTTCCCTACTATCCATTGCACCCGTCTATCTTACAATGTCTATACATTCAATTACTTTTCTTGTTTATCAGCCATTTCAATTGGAGGGAGTGATGGCAGTATCTGTGGGAGTAAAAACATGGTCTTCAGAAAAGATCGTGCTACCTGTCGATGTAGATAGAACCACAGTTGTACTTGCCCAAGAACCAGCCCCACCACACATAACCCACACTCATGCAGATTGTACCCCTACCCAATTGGACAGAGAACCACCTACACCCCTTCTAACCCCAACCCCAGCAGATAGACACCCAGTTCCCATTGACACATCACCGTCTCCACCACAGAGCACCCAAACACGAGCAGTTAGTAAGGCAACTGCAGTGCCCAAATCACGAGGACCACCACTCTGAACCCGAAGTCAACGGTTAAAGCAGAAGAAGAATTGTTCTCAGGTCAGGTTCCGTAGCTATGGTTCATACTACTTTGCTCTTGCATCACTGTATTTACTAATACCAAATAATTTCAAATTTGAAGGATGCAATTGAAACTCCAATGGAGCAACGGGTATGTTTTAAACCTGTTGCTTCAACGTGTTTGGCTGTTTGCTGTTGTAACTTGCTCTATGTTGATTTTAGTTTCAATTGAATAAACAGTTATGTTCTCATGCCATGCACATTACAAGTGTTGTTATTGCTGTGTAGTTTCCCACACTTATATTTTGTCTATGCTGCTTTGTCTTAAATAGATATGATTCGAACTGTATCTATCTTGATTTGGCAACATAAACTAGAATGATATAGACCATACAGTGACCATACTACATAGATATATGTTTGTTTCATGCTATTATCCTGTCCACCTTACTACTGAACAGGTTTACCAAAATGAGTTTCATATACTACATTGTAAACCTGAGATGTGTTTGTTTGTTTCTCTTTTAGAACGCAGATAAAATATTGGAGAAGAGTACCCTGTTATGGAATGGTAAAGGAAGTAATGCAGATAAGGTTCAAGATAGTGAGACATCCCTGTTGGTCTCCAAGAAAGCTGGTAAAAACTATATTGAAGACACTGAGACAACCCCAAAGTCCTGTCTTGATGTAGTGTTCGAGTTACTGGCTACCACTGCTAGCACCAGCTCTTCGAACTCGTTGCCTGAATCAGTTCAGCTTCTTGAGTCTCAACTTCAAGTTGAAAGACATCGATCAGATGTTATGTGACAGGAAGCCGAAGGACTGAGGAAGTCCCTGCAGAATTCAGATGAATACTTTCTGGTGCAACAGCAAGCGCTGGAGGACTTAAGCGCCAAACAAGAGAAAGTTAATAAGCTTGCTAAGCATCTTGTCAGCATTATGGGTACCCAGGATATTGTTTCTTGAGCTCTTCTGAAGTGGTTTCAGTTCTGGACTTCTTTTGCTGCGGTGTTTATATGCTGCTGTGTTCCCTATATTTGCACTGGTGGCGAACTTTGATGCCAAGTGGATGTAATATGTGTAATAGCCATGTTAGCCTAGTGTAAGTTTCTTGCTTATTTATTTCCTTGTTGCCTTGTCTATTTGTTTGCTTGTAGTCAGTGCAGTTCTTTTTCTGTGGTTTGCTAGTGGCTGCAATAACCTATTTTTTAAAACTAGGCCACAATAACCATGGGCTAATATTTAATGTAGTGACACTAGGCCTCCTATGGGTTGTAGAAACAGTGGGCCTTCTACAGGCCGTATAAACAGTGGGCCTTCTATGGGCCGTAGAAACAATGGGCGTTCTACGGGCCGTAGAAACAATGGGCCTTCTATGGGCCGTATCATCAATGGGCCTTATACGGGCCGTATGATCGATTGGCTAAACATGGGCCAAAAAGACCGCATTCTGGCCGTAAACAGGCAAGAGTTGGAATCATCCATTCATGGGCCGACCATAATGGGCCAATGTTAATAGGTCGTATTTGATGACGCTATGAAAACGGCCCAACGTATTAACGGACCAGAAACAGGCCGACTGTAACCACAGGCCGAATTTGGCCCACAAGCAGAAAATGACAGTAACGGGCCGTAAGTAAAAGAATGCTAGAAATTAGCCCAAGAATAAATGGGCTCTGAGAAGGCCGAAAGATAACATGGGCTGGAAACGGCCCAACGGAATAACGGGTCGTTAATGGGTATAAAGTGATACACTGTTCTTTACGGGCCAGTTTCACCATGGGCCGTTAATGGGTGTAAAGTGATACACTGTTCATTACGGGCCAGTTTCACCACGGGTCGTTAATAGGACAAGAGCTACATAGGGCCTCATGTGGGCTGAAAGACGTCATGGGCCATACATGGGCCAGAAGTGAAAATGGGCTGGAATCATATTGGATGGCCCAGATGACGCTACTGGGCCTAATTCGAATAGGGCGTAACGGGCCTTGGGTCAGCGGCTGTAAATGGGCTATATGCGAACATGCCGTTAACAGGCTTTCCATGGGCCGGCCCACCACCTTTTGACCAAGTCAAACGGGCCGGCCTTTTCACAGGAATGGGCCTCTGTTGGGCCGTGCCACGTGTCGACGTATCATAGGCGCCTTCTATCCAATGAGTGGATGACAGCCGACACGTGTTTCCTCCAGCCAATGATGATTTTACATGTGGAAAATCCCCATTGGTCGGGGCTGTTAACGGGTTATCGGATCCAAAACCCGACCCGATAGCTTAACAGCGTTCCGTTACGGTGGATGCCATGTGTCGGTCACCCTTGACGAAAGCACTTCTGTGACGCGCGATTTATCGTCATGGAAGTGGACACTTCCATGATGATAATTTTGGTAATGTCATGGAACACTTCTACGACAGCACAGGCATGACTATCTTGATTCTGTCATAAAATCGTCATGGATGTACATGCATGACAGAAAACGCGATCTACTGTGACAAACACGTATCATCACGGAAGTGTTTTTTTTGTAGTGTATCTCCCTCGTGTAATGCGGATCGACCACCACGTGGTCGGGACAGGGCGGTGGAACGGCCACCCCGTGGTTGGGATAAAGCGGCAACTCAGACCGAACAGTAGACCGCCCCACCACCCCATCAAAATAGGGATGAAAGAGTCCTGAGTCATATGTACGACCTTCGATAGACCCTAGATAGTAGAGCAGGACACACAAGATCAATCTATGGATCACGAGGACGTGCCTCGAGGCACGACGACGGCTACCTATTCGGACGTGACAAACCTAACCACGCTCGGGACGAATGCCGCAGACGGACTCCTTCAGAGCTCCGCCACGATGCGGCCCGCTATAGTGGCGCCGCACACCCTCTCTGCTTCACAGACGAGGTGCTGGATCATGAATTCCCCAAGGGGTTCAAGCCTGTCAATATTGAATCGTACGACAAAACAACCGACCCCGCAGTGTGGATCAAAGATTTTATTCTTCACATACACATGGCCCGAGGAGATGACTTCCATGCCATTAAATACCTCCAATTAAAGCTCAAAGGACCAGCTTGACACTGGCTAAATAGTTTGCCTAAGAACTCCATTGGCAGCTGGGAGGACTTGGAAGAGGTCTTCCTTGACAACTTCTAGGGTACATATGTCCGGCCACCCGATGCCGACGACTTAAGCCACATAGTTCAACAATCTGGAGAATCAGCCAGAAAATTCTGGACTAGGTTCCTAACCAAAAAGAACCAGATCGTCGACTGTCCGGACGCTGAAGCCCTAGCGGCCTTTAAGCATAGCATCCGGGACGAATGGCTTGCCCGCCACCTCGGCCAGGAAAAGCCGAGATCCATGGCAGCCCTCACGGCACTTATGACCCGCTTTTGCGTGGGAGAGGATAGTTGGCTGGCTCGCAGTACAAACACAACCAACGAAACAGGCCCCTCCAAGGCCAAAAACAGCATCGGCAAGCTCCGGCGCAACAGACACAAACGCCGAAGCAATGGCGATAACGCCGATGACACTACAGTTCACGCTGGATTCAGTGGCTCCAAGTCCGACCAGCGAAAGAAACCCTATAAAAGGAGCAACGGAGGACCATCCAGCTTGGACCGCATACTCGATCGTCCTTGCTAGATACGTGGCACCCCAGACAAACCGGCCAACCATACTAACAGAGATTGCCGGATATTTAAACAAGCCAGCAAGGTCAATAGTAGAAACAAGGAAGGAGAATCATAGAGCGAGGACGATAATGAGGAGCCTTGGTAGTCGAACACTGGGGAGCAAAAGAAATTTCCCCATCAAGTCAAAACGGTGAACATAATATACGCAACACACATCCCCAAAAGGGAGCGCAAGCGCGCACTTAGGGATGTCTACGTGTTAGAGCCAGTCGCCCTGAAATTCAATCCATGGTTGTCATCTCCGATCACCTTTGACCGCCGAGATCATCCAACCAGCATTCAACATGGCGGCTCAGCCGCACTGGTCCTCGACCCAATCATCGACAGATTTCACCTGACACGAGTCCTAATGGACGGGGGTAGCAGCCTCAACCCGCTCTATCAGAACATAGTATGCAAAATGAGCATCGACCCCTCACGGGTCAAGCCCACGAAGGCTACCTTTAAAGGAGTCATACCAGGCATAGAGGCCCTTTGTACGGGCTCAATAACACTGGAGGTAGTATTCGGTTCCCCGGATAACTTCCGAAGCGAAGAACTAATCTTCGATATCGTCCCATTTCGCAGCGGCTATAATGCCCTGCTCAGACGAACCGCATTCGCTAGATTCAATGCGGTGCCACAATACGCTTATCTCAAGCTCAAGATGCCCAGCCCACGTGGCATCATTACAGTAAATGGAAACACGGAACGCTCCCTCTGTACAGAGGAGCACACTGCCGACCTAGCAGCAGAAGTACAGAGAGGCCTTCTCAAGCAACATTATAATCCGGCAGCCGAGCCCCTGGACATCATCAAGAGGGTCCGGACCACACTTCAGCAGGACAGCTCGGCTCGTCAAGAGCCGAATTAGCAATTTGACCTCCGCCCCAGCCCCGATGAGGCAAGGGGACTAATACCGCGCGTACATAAACTACGCACTCAAAACCCCATGGGAATTGACGGAGGTATAACTCATTCGCGATCCACTGTATGGCTCGACTGACCCTGGGATTCGCACGCTTTTACTTTTTTACTGGTTTTCTTCTCTTTAGAAGGTCTATGCGGACAACCCGCTTGCCAAACACACCAAGGAGGCAAGGAGCTCTGGCTTACAAGGGAATCCCCAGGTGGTCTCTACTAAACGATTGCCATACTTGCTTTTCATACCCACACGTAGCTCGCCCTTGGTTGCGGCATGTTAAATAGCCCTACTTGCTTATCACATTACTGGTACAAAGTACGCCTTGACGTACTAGTTACATCACAATGGTGAATACACGGTAGCGTCAGCTTATTATTCCATTTTTTCGTTTACTCACCTCGGTATTGATTACTCACTGCACACGTACACCATGGTACGTATTACTATGCTAGGGGCTTCATTACACCCAACACTACGGCAATAGAAAGTCCGAACACTTTTATAGGATAGTTCGGCACCCCGAACTTATTGCATTATATGCATCGGCTCCGAATCATGTCTTTGGTCAATAGTTGGGTTGCCCGGCTCCTGTGCTTGCTACCTTACGTTCCGCTATATCGTCTAGGTTAGTAAAGGGAGAACTACTGCGATTGTGTCCCAGTTCTTCCGGACGAGCACCTTAGTAGAGAAAGCCGAAAGCTGACTGTCATGATGCGGTGAGAGCCGGTCAGCTATTCGTGAGGTCCCAAATCGTTAGAGATTCTTTTCGCTTCTTGTGAAGAATTGGTTCCCCCAATTAGGCGTGCATAGCGCCCCTAGTTTAGTCTTCCGAATACCAGGGGCTTCACCATCTTTCTTAACTGTCAAACTCTTATGGCTAAGTGAGGGCGGTAAAGGCCGCATAGTCTGATTGCCTTGTTCGTTGTGCTAAACACCTCCTTTAAGGACCAGAATGTGGATTAAAGAGTGTTTAGATTTATCCCGAACACCCCCGTACTATCTAAGGGGGGTCAGAAGCCGACGACTGGTCAACCCTCAGAGCTAATAAATGGCCGCACATGAGGTAAATTTAAATCATAAGCATTATGCTACATAAACACCATTGTTCCATATTACAGGGCAAGGTAATACACATGTTCTCATGGGAATATGATATCCTTCGAACACTGCTCTGCCACAAGGGGGCCCCCTCCAGGACACCTTCAAAATAATGCTCGGGTCGATGATGATCCTTGCCCTCCGGCAGTCCCTCGGTCATTAGCTTCTTGGCATCCAGCTTTGCCCAATGCGTCTTGACGCGGGCAAAGGCCATACGCGCACCTTCAATACAGACCGACCGCTTCACGGCTTCGAGCCGCGGACAGGCACTCACAAGCCGCTACACAAGCCCGAAGTAGCTGCTAGGTATAGGATCGGCAAGCCACAACAGGACTATCAGGTCCTTCATGTCTAGCTCTGCCAACCTATGCAGCTCGACCAACTGCTTTAGCTGGTCGCTGAAGGGCACTAGATGTTCGGATCCCAGATATTGGGACCAGAACAACTTCTCCGTAGACATCCCTTCTTCGGCTCTATAATGCTCGGCAGCATTTGACACACGGTGTGGTAGATTTGTAAACGCCCCTGGAAAATACAAATTAGGATAAGTACAAGGAACGTTTCTTCTACACACTTGCTATGCATGGTGAAAGATTTACCCGCCGTAATCTTCTTGGTTGCCTGAATTTCCTAGAGGGTGCTCTGGGCTTCGGCTCGTGCATCCCGCGTGCTCTGGCGGGCCTTCGCCAATTCGGACTCTTGCACCTTACAATAGTGCTCCAAGGACTCAAACCTTTCTATCGCGCCCTGGAGCTGTTGCTGCGCCTCGCCAACCCCGGCCTCGTGCTCCTCGCGTGAGGCGCGTTCCTTGGCTGCTTTGTCCTCGGCCTTGGCTAGCGCATTCTTAAGGGCTGCCACCTCGGTCGTGGCCACTAATAAAGTTTATGACACTTTAGTCCGGTTGGACTACTCATTTTTTTGAAATGTACACACAGGTTACTGCATACCTTGGCTATCTTCCAGCCGCTTCTTCACGAGGCCGAGATCCTCCTCGGCCCGCTCCAGTTGCCGCTTCAATCTGGAAAATTCCGCAGCATGAGCAGTGGCAGCCTGCAGCTATACCTGCTTATTCACATAGACAACTCATGTTAGACTCCTGCGATATTTATTCTCGATCCTCTGTTTGGCTTTCCCCCCGAACACCAAACAGAGCATCAGGGGCTACTGTCTATATGGTGATATTTTTCCTACAATCACATTACTTACCTCAAAGCCCGTTAGAAGGCTGGTGCAGGCTTCGGTCGGTCCGCTGTTGACAAACTGAACCTTCTCTATTACCATGTCCATAAGTACACAATGCTCATCCACTATAGAGGCGCCTCGTAGTGCCTCCAGCAGATTATCCGGTGCCTATGGTTGGACAGAGGTCACCGGTGGAACAGGCACATTCCCTCCTCGGGGGAATGTCGTTCGCTGGACCCCGGAGCCATGTAGATCTCTCGAAGGGTATCCGGCTGAGGCCCGAAGGGAACTCGGGCCCCGTCACCAGTCCCCGTGGGGACTTTTCCCCCCGTATGTCCGGTGGCTGAGGAGTCATCCTGGGACGTCACCTCGATGGTCTCTGGAATCTCCCCCCGGCCTGGGAAAGTCTTTTCGGACACCAACTCGTCATCACCCTTGGGTGAGATGGAATGAGCAGGTGGCGGAGACATGCTAGCCATCTCCTTCGAGTCCAACGAATCCTCTGTCGAGGATCGCGGGGAGGCATCACGTGCCGGACTGCAATGACAAGGTTTAAGATGTATCAATATTACAAACCGAGAAGGCCAGATGTTTTTGATTCTGGTACTCACGAGGCGGCCCGGGGCTTGGTCTGGCAAGGTCGCTCCAGACTGCTATCAACATCCCATGCGGAGTTATCCGCGAGGGAGCCTCTCCCCCTCTTGGGCGCCTTCGCCTCCAAACTCGTGGAGGCCTCCCTTTTCTCCCTTCCTCTTGCAGGAGGGGAGTCGCCTCCCTCCTCGTCATCATCGTCGGCGGCTGAGGGGTCTGTCTCATCGTCAGACGAGATGACCAAGGTGCTCCTTCGGCGAAGCCCTCTCCTGGTCCCCTTGGCCGTGGTTTTGACCTTCTTCTCCGGTACGTCGTAAGGCGCCGGAAATAGCATCTTTGTAAGGAGTGGGGTTTCTTTGTCTTCACGCAGCGGAGCCAGACTATTAATCCATCCCTCTAGGTCGACCCAGGCCTGGAAAAGAAATTGATAAGAAGGCTCAGTATCCTTCCTTGAAGCGTGTCCTTAAAGACTATACCTTGATGGCTTACCGAATTGGCTCGACGCTTAAAGTTGAGCCCGTGATCTTTGGTCAAGGGTGGCGGTGTCTTGCTGCCCTTGAAGAGCACCTTCCAGATATCTTTGTGCGTCATGCCAAAAAGCCTTAGCAACATCTGGTGCTTGGCCGAATCGAACTCCCACAAATAACAGGTCCGGCGCCGACACGGAAGGATCTGGCGTACAAGCATGACCTGGATCACATCAACGAGCTAGATCTTCCGGGTTACCATATTTTGGAGGCACGTTTGGAGCCTAGTGATCTCTTCCAAAGATCCCTAGGTTAGGCCCTTCTCTTGCCAGGAGGTAAGCCGCATCGGGACTCCGGATCGGAATTTGGGAGCCGCCACCCAGTTGGTGTCGCGCGGCTCGGTGATATAGAACCACTCCGACTGCCATCCCTTCACCGTCTCTACAAAGGAGCCTTCGAGCCAGGTGGTATTGGGTATCTTGCCCGCCATGGCACCTCTGCACTCAGCCTATTGGCCGCGCACCACCTTTGGCTTTACATTAAAAGTCTTCAGCCATAGGCCAAAGTGAGGTGGGATGCGGAGAAAGGCTTCACACACAACTATGAATGCAGAGATGTTGAGGATAAAGTTGGGGGCCAGATCGTGGAAGTCCAGCCCATAGTAAAACATCAATCCACGAATAAATAGATGAAGAGGGAATCCCAGCCCATGGATGAAGTGTGTGAGAAACACAACCCTCTCACAGGGCTCGGGGGTAGGGACGATTTTCCCTTTTGCTGGGAGTTGGTGAGCAATCTCCTTGGCTAAATAGTCAGCTTCCTGTAGCTCTGTGATGTCCTTATTCTCAACGGAGGAAGCCATCCACTTGCCTCCAGCTCCGGATCCGGACATGATTGGGGTGCCTTCTCAAACGAGGAAAAGCTAAATCTTGGGCGCTAGAATTCGAGGACGGAGGGACTGAAGGTGAAGAAGGGTGTGGGTCAAGGGAGAGTGTCCTTATCCTATAAAGGCCGCGAATATCAAGCGCCTCCCCACTCATCCTAAAAACCCCCCTATTCCCAAGGGTTGTATAAATGGCACAGTTAGGTTACCCATGCCCGCATTGATGAGAATCCCGCGATAAGGGGACATGATCTCTGCTTTGACGAGACGTGCCAATGGCAACCGCGTCTCAAAACGTGGAACGGTAGATGAAAAGCGGTTCAAAATTATGACCGGACAAACATATTGTCGTTATGTGAAAAGCTGTCAGCGGATAGAACTCGTGTGAAAATATATTCTCTTTGTAGCTATGTGTGGTATGTAACAGGTCTGGATACTATCATCGCATCCGAAGACTATCTTGGAGTTCGGAGAAAGGGGAACCCGCCTTGCAATTCCGTAGACAATCTGCGTGCCGGACTCCTTGTCATTGAAGCCAGGTTCAGGGGCTAGTGATGGAGTCCTGGACTAAGGGGTCCTCGGGCGTCCGGCCTGTTATCCATGGGCCGGGCTGATGGGCTATGAAGACATGAAGACCGAAGACTGCACCGTGTCCGGATTGGACTCTGCTTGGCATGGAAGGCAAGCTTGGCGACCGAAGATTCCTTCTTATGTAACCGATTCCATGTAAACCCTAGATCCCCTTGGTGTCTATATAAACCGAAGGGGATAGTTCGGAAAGTACACTACATATACTCATTACCATATTCATAGGCTAGACTTCTAGGGTTTAGCCATTATGATCTCGTGGTAGATCAACTCTTGTAATACTCATATTCATCAAGGTCAATCAAGCAGGAAGTAGGGTATTACCTCCATAGAGACGGCCCGAACCTGGGTAAACATCGTGTCCCCCGTCTTCTGTTACCATCGATCCTAGACGCACAATTAGGGACCCCCTACCCGAGATCTGCCGGTTTTGACACCGACACCAAGCCCTTCTCAATTCTCATTGTAGCTTGAATCATATAGCCCTATTGATCTTGTTTTGACTTGAGGAACACCTGAGATGCTTCTTCTGCACTTGGCATCCTTGCAGCTTTCTCTGCCTTAGCTTTGGCTCTCTTCTCATGTGCTTGAGCTGATGATGGTTCATTCTCATTCATGACAACTTCATTGTCTTCATATTCAGGATATAAGGGTAGATGCTCCTTGTCCAACAAGTATGTTCCTGTGCCCATCCTAGAATTGATGAGCTCCTGAATATGTGGAGCATACCCACAGCTTCTCTTTTGGTCAGCAACTATCCTTTAGATTGTCTCTACAATCAGGCTCGTGACTTTAAACTTCTAAGGGACATCAAAGATTTGCAACATGTTGATGGAATGTCCTCTAACCATCTTGTGATCTCCAGACTTGGATAGCAATGTGTGCCTTTGGATCCAGTTGATGGTAGGCAGACCAGACAACAAGTAATGTACATATCCAAGCTTGTGAGTCTCCAAAGCTTTATCAGGGATCTCTTTGTACATGTTTGCCATGGAGTTGTGGTCTATCTTCTTCTTGGCATACACATCCAATTCATCCTCATGTTCCTCTAGGGCATTGATCAGCTTGGCCCATTCTTCAATAGTGGATTGGTACCTAGTACCTTCGGACATCCATATGATCTTCCCATCTGGGTAAAAGTGAGCAGTGGAGTAAAACTGCATGATCAGTTCATCATTCCATTTTGTGAGATTTTGTCCAACAAACTCATCTACTCCACATGCTTTCAAGCTGTCATATACTCCTAGGAAATGATCTTCATTCTCCTTGATGTATTCCCAATCAACCCATCTCATGTCACAAATAATGGGCTTCTTGTCGAGCAAAATTATCTCATAGAAGTCTTGTTGTTCTTTTGTATGAAATCTTTAATCAACTGTAGTCCTTCTCCTAACAACATAGGGATCAGACTGTCTCCACAATCTCAGTCCAACATCTTTTCTGATGTGCATATCTTCAGCCACTGGATGAGCATCATTGTTGTCTGGGATCTTGGGTTTCAATTTCCTCAAAACAAGAGACTCATCATCCTCTTCTTAAGCTTGAAGCACTAGGGCCTTGTTTTTCTCTTCAGTAGGAGTACTTCTAGTGATTCTATTGGCCTTTTACTTCTGAGCTTGAGCTTTGGGAGCAGACTTGGGCTTTGATGTTGCAGCCCCTTACTTAATTTCATCTCCCATAAGCTTCTGAGCTTTGGGTGCTGGAGCATCCTCTTCCTCTTCCTCTTCTTCTGCGGGATCCTTAAAAATGGATAATCTCCCTAGGAATCTGGCAGTGGTCTTCTCGGCCCTCTCTTTTCTCTTCTTGCCTTCTCCAGCCTCTTTGGGTTCAAAAATGAACTCCATAGTTTCTTCCAAGGCTGCTTTCCTAGGCTTGGATGTTGGCATTCTCTTGGTAGGTGCCTCCTTGTGCATCCCTGGCTTTGTTGTAGCAGCTGTGCCATATTCCTTCTTCAACACTTTCTTCTTTAAGGTGGCCTCATCCTCAACATCCACATAGTCTTCATCCTAAGAGTCTGAGGTTTTCTTCTTCCTTGCTCTAGTGGCTGCCTTGGGCAAGTTACTGGGTGTGCTTCTACTGCCCTCATCATAGCTGCTTGAGGGATCCGAACCCTCACTCAATTACACATGTTCCTCAGATTTGTTCTGACTATCACTTTGGTCAGACATCTTGGCAATCACTTACAACAAACCTTGTGAATAGATGTAAATGTGGTAGAGTGGATGAGCATCACAAAGTGCAGAGTTTTTGCAAAATAGATGACTTAAAAACTTAGTTTTAGTTCTCCACAGAAAGCATTTCGGAGCTACCGATTTGATAAACTCGGTGATACCGAAGCAGCTTTTGGAACCTAAACTAGTAAACTCGGTCAGACCGAGTCACAATTCGGTGGCACCGAGACTGCTAGGGTTTCACGGAGAATCGAACTCGGTCACACCGATTTGCAATTTTTGGTCAGACTGAAAATGCATGTGCTATGGCCTAAGCCAAATTGGTGAGACCAATTTCTACAATTCGGTCGGTCCGAGATGAATTCGGCGGAGACCTAACCCTAAATTTTCAAATCCAATCTAGCCTAAAGGAAGTTTTCAGTGGATGGATTGTTCGCATACGTGGTCATGATCATGGCAAAGCAATGTGCTATGAATCAGAGTTAAGGAATAGCACATAGAGTCGAACCCATACCCTAGTTCGGCGGAGGTTCGCTATGGCAGCAACGACGGAGCAGATTTCCATTGACGGCGATGGAAAATAGCGACGGGAGGTCGCTGGCGGTGAGGAGACGATCCGGAGACCTGAGGAGGCAGAGCAGGACACACACGCGGGCTGAGGAGTTTGAAGAAATTTCCAAAATCTCACCCGTGGGTATATATATATCCCGACCTTGTCGGTGTGACTGAGTGGAACAACTCGATGGCACCGAGATGCAGAATCGCGAGCGGTTACTACAACTCGATGTGACCAAAAAGTTCAAATTGGTTGCACCGAGATGGAAAATCTAGATCAACTTAGTGAACTCGGTGTGACCGAAGTGGATGACTCGGTCATACCGAAATGCAGAAAGAGGTTTTGGAAGTTTAAGTCTATGACGAATCGGGGACTCTGGGTGCTCCTCACACAGAGTGGTTCGAATCTGACTTGATCAAACTTTGTGATGTAGCATGAATAGAGTTTGAGACAAGAAAAGCATAGATAGCTAGAGGGGGTTCTTAGGCATTCTTGTCCATCCACTTGGCAAAAGTGCAAAAACGCCAAACAATCAAAACAACAAGTGGATGTCCTCGAATGAGTAAAATATGCAACCAACATGCTCACACAATAAAATGGCAAATGAAATATGTGACAAAGCATGTACAAACACTCTAGCATCTATCAAGCAATTGGCGATGACTAGGTCATCTATATATGAGTATATTGAGTGAGGAGTCAAATGAGAACATTTGATCGTAGGTCATACTCATCGTTTAAGCACAAGTGGGGTTGCCACTTTTACATAAAGCATTGTTGTGTTCACACCATTAGAGTTGCTTTATCTCAATTGATTAGAGTAAAGCTCCCCCTAGATGTGATATCCCCTCTAAGAGGGATGAACTAACCTTGGGTTTTGTCGATGATGACTTCATGTAGGTGTTGGAGATGTAGATGCTCAATGTTCATGTAGATCATTTGGAGCAATCCATTGGAGTGAGTTGCACTTTCAATACCTAAACGGGTTAGTCCCACAAGGAACAAACAAGGATATCCATAGACATAGAGTGATGTTCACATAAGATGACGTCCATGAAAGCATTAGGTTACCTAGTCCCTTGTCTTACTAACAAGAGGGTTTGTGACTCCTTGAACTAGTGGAAGATATGGAAGTTGTTTGCACATGTCCTTGCCAAAAGATATGAGTGAAGTATGTTGGCGGAGTCACCCTCAAGAACTCTCTAGTTATTTTTCTTCGGGATCCACACCATCTTGATGGGAATCCTTGGACTTGTAGTCGTACTTGATGAAGTGGAACTTGATGTAGTCTTGGGAACCCACTTGACCAAGGCCTTGGGAGCTTCTTCCAATGCATCAATCTCCTCTTGAAGCTTGTCCTTGCCTTTTTGCTTGTGGTCTTGTGGTGGAAGATCATCTTGAGCTTGTGTTCCTTGGAAAGAAGTAGGATCATACTTCTCTTTTTGAGGAACAAACTTCGTCTTGGGGTATTGATCTTCTTCCCACTCAACTCCATTGGCATTAAACATTCATTCAAAACCAATTCCTTGATTCATCCGGTGTCTTCCTTGCCTGCGTACAATTTCCTCAAATTGCTTAACTCTGGCAAGGCTCTTGTAAACACCTTTCTCTATAATTCCCTTCAATAAGCTATTTTTTGCTCAAGTGTAACTTGGCTAAGAGAATCATTAGTGGAATCAAGAGAACTACTAGAAGCAACAACATTGGATTTAGCATGATTATTGTTACTACTAGAAGAAGAATCTTTCTTACTCTTGTTGTTAGATTTAACTTGTGGCATGTAAGTAGACAAGAGTAAACGCTTGGCAATGTAAGAAGAACTTTTCTTGCGAAGATCATCATTGATCGCTTTTAAGAACCCATGGTCTTACTCAAGGTTGATCTTTTCAAAGCGTAACTTTTCATGAGTCTTTAAAAGATCTCGATGATTTTCCAAGGTAGTTTCATGAGCTAACTTAAGAGTGTTTAGTTCTTTAGTTAAACGCTCAATCTCCTTCTTATCATCATCATTCATTTTATCTTGTTTAGCATGATTAATAGCAAGTTCATCATAGTTTTCATCACTAGAATTGTCAACAAGTAAATCATCATCACCTAGCAAATCATCTTCATCACTATTGAAATCAACATACTCGGGGTGTGGT
Source organism: Triticum dicoccoides (assembly GCF_002162155.2). Lineage (NCBI taxonomy): Eukaryota > Viridiplantae > Streptophyta > Magnoliopsida > Poales > Poaceae > Triticum > Triticum dicoccoides. The sequence continues at coordinate 208,565,151 of NC_041386.1, read as the reverse complement.
ACCTTTGGGCCTTTAGCCATGAAGCATCTTCCAATTCCTTCATTTGGTGACTCAAATATGTCGTAGGAGTTGGTTGACACAAGTGCTAGACCGACAACACCTTCATCTTGAGTATATTCAGAGTCGGAGTGATAACTTCTCTCGGAGTGATTGTCGGAGTCGGAGCCGGATACCCATTCACCAACATGAGCTTGATGTCTTCGTTTTGTGTAGCTCCTTGATGATTTGTCATTCCTTTCCGAATCCTTGCTTCTCTGTGATGTTCTTCGTTCATAACGGTCATCTCTACTCCTTCTCTCTCTTGGTGGTGATTCTTCTCTTCTCTACTTCATATTTTGGGAGAATCTTCTCTTCTTTTGTAGGGAGCCGTACACTCATTGGAGTAGTGTCCGGGTATTCCACAATTGTAACAATTATATTCATGACTCGAAGATCTTTTGTCATTGTAGGACCTTGACTTGGAACTTCTCTCCTTGCTTCTACTCTTGTAGAACTTGTTGAAGTTTTTCACCATTAGGATCAATTCTTCATTGAAGGCTTGTTTCTCACTTAATGATGTGGGAGCATCACATGAGACTTTGTAAGCACCACTTGACTTGTCGTGAAGCTCTTCCTTATCCTTATGTGACATCTCATGAGCAACAATTCTTCCAATGACCTCCATTGGCTTGAGATCTTTGTGATTGGGCATCATTTGGATCAATGTGCACACGGTATCAAATTTTCCATCCAAGGTTCTTAGGATCTTCTTGATGATGAATCTATCAGTCATCTCTTCACTTCCTAAGCCGGCAATCTCAATTGTGATGAGAGCAAGCCTAGAGTACATTTCAGCGACACCTTCACCATCCTTCATTTTGAACTTGTCAAGTTGACTTTGAAGCACATGCAATTTGGATTCCTTGACGGAGTCGGTACCTTCATGCATATCTATCAAAGTATCCCAAATTTCCTTTGCATTCTCAAGACGGCTGATTTTGTTGAATTCTTCGGGGCACAATCCGTTGAAGAGAATATCACAAGCTTGAGCATTGTATTGCAGCATCTTAAACTCTTCCGCGGTAGCTTCACAGTTCGGTTCTCTCCCATCAAAGAATTCACCTTGCAAGCCAATACACACAATAGCCCAAACGGCGGGGTTATGTCCAAGAATATGCATTTTCATCTTATGCTTCCAACTAGCAAAATTAGTACCACCAAAGTAAGGACCTCTACGGTGGTAATTTCCCTCGCTAGACGCCATACTCTCCTAGGTTGTGAAACCAAGTCTATGATCACCAAAAGCTATGGAAATCAAGGCAAAAGGAGACCAAAGCTCTGATACCACTTGTAGGATCAAAAGTATGTCTAGAGGGGGGTGATTAGACTACTTGACCAAAGAAAAATCTAGCCTTTTCCCAATTTTAAGTCTTGGCAGATTTTAGCAACTTAGCACCAGTCAAGCAATCAACCTACACATTCAAGTCTAAGAGTATAGCAGCGGAATGTAAAACATTGCACATGAAGGTAAAGGGAGGAGTTTGGAGGGAGCAAACGCAATGTAGACACGAAGATTTTTGGCATGGTTTTGATAGGTGGTGCTATTGTACATCCACGTTGATGGTAACTTCAACCCATGAAGGGTAACGGTTGGGCGAGTCCATGGAGGGCTCCACCCACGAAGGGTTCACGAAGAAGCAACCTTGTTTATCCCACCATGTCCATCGCCCACGAAGGACTTGCCTCACTAGGGCAGATCTTCACGAAGTAGGCGATCTCCTTGCCCATACAAACTCCTTGGTTCAACTCCACAATCTTGACGGAGGCTCCCAAGTGACACCTAACCAATCTAGGAGACACCACTCTCCAAAAGGTAATAGATGGTGTGTTGATGATGAACTCCTTGCTCTTGTGCTTCAAATGATAGTCTCCCCAACACTCAACTCTCTCTCACTGATTTGGATTTGGTGGAAAGATGATTTGAGTGGAAAGCAACTTGGAGAAGGCTAGAGATCAAGATTCATATGGTTGGAATGGAATATCTTTACCTCAACACATGAGTAGGTGGTTCTCCCACAGAAAATGTACGATGGAAGTGTAGGCATGTTCTGATGGCTCTCTTCATGAATGAAGAGTGGGTGGAGGGGTATGTATAGCCTCCACACAAAATCTAACCATTACACACAAATCACCAAACTCGGTGGGACCAAATAATGAAACTCGATTCGACCGATTTAGTTCAAAATGTGAACGTTTGGATTTTCGGTGGGACCGACATGTCGACTCGGTGAGACCGATTTCATTATGGTTAGGGCATAACGTAATCTCGGTGAGACCGATTACATAAACTCGGTGGGACCGATTTTGGTAATAAGCTAACCAGAGAGTTGGTCAGGCAAACTCGGTGGGACCAATTCGCTCATCTCGGTGAGTATGAAACGTTACGAAGGGGAAACAGAGAGTTTGCATTGCAAACTAGTTGGGACCGATCGCTCATTTCGGTTGGACCGAAACGTTATGAAGGGAAACAGAGAGTTTGCAATCCCATCTTGGTGAGACCGAGATCCCTATTGGTGAGACCGAAAAGATTGGGGTTTTGTGGTAGTGACTATGTCAACTGAACTCGGTGGCGCCAGATAGAAAGTTTCGGTGGGGCCGAGTTTGACTTTTGGTTTGGGACATATGTGGATATGAGAAAGTGTTTGAGGGTTTTGGAGCATATCACTAAGCATTTTGAGCAAGTAAATCATTAAGCAACACCTCATCCCCTTTTAACAGTATTGGCTTTTCCTATGGACTCAATGTGATCTTGGATCACTAAAAGGTCAAATGTAGAGTCTTGAGCTTTAGAGCTTGAGCCAATATTTTGTCCTAGCATTTTGAGGGGTCCACATTTCTAATCCATGACATGCCAATCATTGAGCTTTCCTGAAATATTTATCTTGAAATAGTATTAGCTCAATGAGCTATATGTTGTTAGGAATTAGCAAAACCACCCAGGGATAGTTGCACTTTTATAAAACGAGAGGCAAATGGCAAATAATGTAATGCGAGGGAGAAGAGTTTGTGATGGGTACTTGGTATGTCCTGACTTGAGCGTAGATCTCCCTGGCAACGGCGCCAGAAATCCTTCTTGCTACCTCTTGAGCATGCATTGGTTTTCCCTTGAAGAGGAAAGGGTGATGCAGCAAAGTAGCGTAAGTATTTCCCTCAGTTTTTGAGAACCAAGGTATCTATCTAGTAGGAGACTACACGCAAATCACCTAGTACCTGCACAAACAATCAAGAACCTTGCAACCAACGCGATAAAGGGGTTTTCAATCCCTTCATGGCCACTTGCAAAAGTGAGGTCTGATAAAGATAATAAGATAAATATTTTTGGTATTTTTGTTGTATAGATTGGAAAATAAAGATTGTAGAACAAATAGCAAACTTGAATTATAGATTGGAAACTTACATGATGTAAAGTAGACCCGGGGGCCATAGGTTTCACTAGTGGATTCTCTCATGATAGCATATATTACGGTGAGTGAACAAATTACTGCCGAGAATTGATAGAATAGCGCATAGTTATGAGAATATCTAGGCATGATCATGAACATAGGCATCACGTCCATGTCAAGTAGACCGAACGATTCTGCATCTACTACTATTACTCCACACATCGACCGCTATCTAGCATGCATCTAGAGTATTAAGTTCATAAGAACAGAGTAACGCATTAAGAAAGATGACATGATGTAGAGGGATAAACTCAAGCAGTATGATATAAACCCCATCTTTTTATCCTCGATGGCAATAATACAATACGTGTCGGTTCCCTTTCAGTCACTGGGATCGAGCCCCGCAAGATTGAACCCAAAGCTAAGCACTTCTCCCATTGCAAGAAAGATCAATCTAGTATGCCAAACCAAACTGATAATTCGAAGAGTCTTGCATAGATATCAAATCATGCATATAAGAATTCAGAGAAGAATCAAATATTGTTCATAGATAATCTTGATCATAAACCCACAATTCATCGGATCTTGGCAAACACACCGCAAAAATTATTACATCGAATAGATCTCCAAGAACATTGAGGAGAACTTTGTATTGAGAACCAGAGAGAGAGAGAAGAAGCCATCTAGCTAATAACTATGGAGCCGAAGGTCTCTGGTAAACTACTCACGCTTCATCGGAGAGGCTATGGTGTTGATGTAGAAGCCCTCCGTGATCGAATCCCCCTCCGGCAGATCACCAGAAAAGGCCCCAAGATGGGATCTCACGGGTACAGAAGGTTGCGGCGGTGGAAAAGTGGTTTTGTGGCTCCCCTGGATGTTTTCAGGGTATAAGAGTATATATAGGCGAAAGAAGTAGGTCGGTGGAGCTACGAGGGGCCCACGAGGGTGGGGGTGCACCTACCCCCCTGGGCGCACCCTCCTGCCTTGTGGCCACCTCGTTGCGTCTCTGACTTCCATTCCAAGTCTCCTGGATTGCCTTCATTCCAAGAAAGATCCTCGTGAAGGTTTCGTTCCATTTGGATTCAATTTGATATTCCTTTTCCGCGAAACACTGAAATAGGCAAAAAAAAGCAATTGGCACTGGGCCTCCGGTCAATAGATTAGTCCCAAAACTAATATAAAAGATCATATTAAAGCCCATTAAACATCCAAAACAGATAATATAAGCATGGAACGATAAAAAATTATAGATACGTTGGAGACGTATCACCATCCCATGGGCCGGTACTGCCTCCTCTCCAAGCCCTTGTACTGCCGGACTGCGGCCCCCTCGTTAGGTCCAGGGCTCTGGAGGAAGCCTACACTGCGATAGATCAGCTCCGGACCGCTCTTCAAGACGCCGACAGGTGCTTGGTGAGGGAACGCACGGGGCTGATCTCGGGGTGGCTCTAGGCCGACGCGTCCGCTAGGACGGCCTGGGGCCGGGCCGAGGCCACCGCCGCAGAGGGCAAGAGGGAGGCCAACGAAGCCGCGGGAGCTTGCGACGCGACGCTGGCCGATGCAGCGTCCGCCAAGGAGCACTGCAGCAAGGCGGAGGCTGAGCTGAAGACTCTCTGTGAGGGGCAGGTTGCCCACAGCCAATGGCTTCAGCAGCGAGAGGAGGAGCTCAAGGCCCGTGAAGTGACACTTGCCGATCGTGACGCCAAGCTGGCCCAGGCGACCGCCGACCAAGCTGTGGAGCGAGACCGCCTGGGCAAGCTAAAGGGGGAGGTGGAGATGGCCCAGGTGTCCCACGCCCAGCTCGTCTCCGAGACGACGGCCCAGCTGGAGGCCAGGGAGAAGACCCTCACCGTCGCCGAGAAAGTGATGGCCGTGGAACGCGAGACCTTCCTTTCCCTCGAGCTCAGGTGTCACGAGGCACTGCGCTTCATCCATGGGGGAGGGTACGACGAGTCATTGGCGACCCCGGAGAATGGCCTTGCTGGGCTTCTTCCCCGGCTTGCTAAGGCGCTTGAGGGTGCCGCCGCTGGAGTGGACTCCTGGGTGGAGGGGGAGTGTCGTGCGCTCTTCACCTCGGCCGCGACGCGCGTCTTCAGCTGCCTCCACCTCCAGGACCCGGGCTTCAACCTCGGCGCACTGATCGAGCCAATGGATCTTGAGTCCCGCACCACTGCCGCTTAGGCCGTGAAGGGGAAGGTGAATGCCCTGCTGGGGAAGTTCCTGTACGTCCCCGGCCACAAAGCTGTGACGGCGGAGGTTGGCGACGGCGAAGATGGGGTCAGCGTCATCGACGGCAGGATTCCTAAGGCGAGTGGCGGCAGCGACCAAGGCGACGATGGCGTTTCTTCCTAGTTTGACCCTGCAATATTTATCGTGCCTTGCGGAGGCGTGAGAACTTCTTAAATTTGGGGAACATTATGTTTTGTAATAACTTGCTAGAACTTTGTGATTTCCTTTTCGTGCTCAATTTCCTTCTTGTTTGCCCTAGTGTTTGCTGGAACTTCTGCTTAAATTCCACCCGTTTAGCTTATTATCTTGGGGTGCCCATAAGGGGGGATGACATTGAGTTACCACCTTCTTTCCTTGATTATAATGCTATGGTACGCTACCAGTTTCTTGAGAGGAACGAGCAGTCCCTCCTATACCGACTGATTTTTGATAGACAACATGCTGCCCATATCATCCTTCCTGCCCCTGCCTTATTTAACTTTCAGGAGAAACGGAGATATTTTATAACCAGTTAGGAGGCGAATGAGTATGAGAGAGAGGTGGGCATAGACCAACTTCAGGCAGTAGCGGCAGCATTCCAGTACAACCCGACTACAACTTTCGATATCCGCCAGGCCAGCCGTGGGCATAGACCAACTTAGGACAAAAGCCTAAGCTTGGGGGAGTACGTATTTCTCACCAAAATTACATTCATGTTCATACACTCATTCCAGTTGTTGGTGTTCATACTTTTTCGTTGTATCAGCCATGCTAGTTTATCTTCTTTTTCTCGCTTTCTTCTTGTCTGTTTGAAAAACTTTGAGAAAATCCAAAAAAATTAGTTGTAGCTTCTTTTCAGTTTTCCTTCCATGTTTACTTAGTAGTAGTATTAAAATAAAACCCAAGAAGATTTCTCGTTCTTCTTTTACTTATTGGAGCTTTCCCGTGTAAATAGTTTTTCTCGTTCTTGTTTTTACCTTCTTCAGAAAAACAAAAACTCAAAAAATATTTCAGTGTGTTTCTTTGAATTTCTTTTTCCTTTCTTTGGGTCGAGAGGAGAAGACCATGATGAAAATGTTGAGTGGCTCTCATATGCATTATTGTTGATCTAATAGAGAGCCCATATTACCTTGTCTTCTCCTTTGAATAAATGTTTGTAGATTCCAGCTTAGTCCAATGCACGTGCACTCTTATTAGTATTCACACCGTTCGGTCATGCAAGTGAAAGGAAAGAATGATGATATAGGATGAAATGATTGAGATGGAGAAAAGATGGTATGAACTAGACCTATTTTGTTTCTGTAAATATGATTAGTTCATCGTTCTTGATTCAACCCATTATAAATGAAACATGTTTGCAATGACAATTAGAGATTATAGTTACTCATGCCATGCTTAATTATCTAGGAGTTTATAATGGTTTACCTTGTGTGCCAACATGCAAATTAAAATGGTTCTGATGTGGTATGATAGGATGGTATCCTCCTTTGAATGATTTAAGTGGCTTGACTTGGCACATGTTCACGCATGTAGTTGAATCAAAGTGAACATAGCCTTCACGATATTTATGTTCATGGTGATTTATATCCTACTAATGCTTGCACTCAATGTTGGTTAATCTCAATGCATGTTTATGGCTGTTGTCGCTCTCTAATTGTTCGCTCCACAATCTTTTGCTATCCTTCACTTGTACTAAGCAAAATACGGCTTGTGCATCGAATTCCTTAAACCCAAAGTTGTTCCATATGAGTACACCATAACTACCAATATGCGATATTTCCTATTGTTCCAAGTGAAATTTGCATGTGCCAAATTCTAAACCTTCAAATAATATTCTATTTTGTATGCCCGAATCGCTCATGTAGTGACTAGGGGCTGTCAGTATCTTCCATGCTAGGTGGGTTATTCTCACGATGAGTGTTGATTCACTTTTCATTCATGAGAAAGTGGCTGGTAATCAGGATGCCTAGTTCCATGCTCAAATCAAATCAAAATATAATTTCAAACAAAACTCCCCCAGGATTGTTGTTGGTATGGACGGTACCCATTGTTTCGGGCCAGCCATGGAGTGTGCTTGTTGGTGGCCGGGGAGTAAAAACTTTACCATTCTTTTTGGGAACTGCCTATAATGTATCAATCATGGAAGATACCGAGATCACTTGTTTTTTATGTTGACAATGAAAGCATACTCCTCAAAATTATATTCATCGCTGTTAAAAAGCTTGAGCTCTGGCACCACTGCAAATCCTTGCTTCCCTTTGCGAAGGGCCTATCTATTTACGTTTATTGTCGAGTCATCATCCGCTTATAAAAAGCACCTATTAGAGAGCACCACTGTCATTTGTATGCTTTGTTATTAATTGATATTGAGTATGACTGTGACTAGAACTCTTTTACCATGAATTACAATGTCTAATCAGTCCTTGATCTTCAGGGGTGCTCTGCATTTATGTTTTGCGGTCTCAAAAAGGGTTAGTGAGATACCATTTTGTTCTATCATATCATGATTGTTTTGATGAAGTGTTGTCATCTGAGAATATTATTATTGCTCGCTAGTTGATTATGCCATTGATATGAGTAAATGTGAGACCTAAATGTTATTTTGAATATGGTTATTTTGTAATCTTTGTTGAAAACCTGAATGCTGGCTATACATATTTGCACCAACAAGATCAAACAGAGTTTGTATAAGTTTTTCTTTATCATTTTCAGTTTGTCAACTGAATTACTTGAGGACAAACAATGGTTTAAGCTTGGGGGAGTCGATACGTCTCCATCGTATCTACTTTTCCAAACTCTTTTGCCCTTATTTTGCACTCTAATTTGCATGATTTGAATGGAACTAACCCGGACTGACGCTGTTTTCAGCAGAATTGCCTTGGTGTTATTTTTGTGCAGAAATAAAAGTTCTCGGAGTGACCTGAAAATTTACGGAGAATATTTTTGGAATAAATAAAAAATATTGGCGAAAGAATCAACTAGAGGGGACCCACCAGCTGTCCACAAGGGTGGGGCGTCCCCCTAGGGCGCGCCCCTGCCTTGTGGGTCCCCTAGACCTCCACCGACCTCAACTCCAACTCTATATATTCATGTTCAGGGAGGAAAAAATCAGTGAGAAGGATTCATCGCGTTTTACGATACGGAGCTGCCGTCACCCCCTGTTCTTTATCGGGAGAGCAGCTCTCGAGTCCGTTTGGGGCTCTAGAGAGGGGAAATTGTCTCCATCATCATCACCAACCCTCCTCCATCACCAATTCCATGATGCTCACCACCATGTGTGAGTAATTCCATCATAGGCTTGTTGGACGGTGATGGGTTGGGTGAGATTTATCATGTAATTGAGTTAGTTTTGTTAGGGTTTGATCCCTAGTATCCACTATGTTCTAAGATTGATGTTGCTATGACTTTGCTATGCTTAATGCTTGTCACTATGGCGCGAGTGCCATGATTTCAGATTTGAACCTATTATGTTTTCATGAATATATTTGTGTTCTTGATCCAATCTTGCAAGTTGTAGACTGGTACGTCTCCAACGTATCTATAATTTACGAAGTATTCATGCCATTATATTATCATTCTGGGATGTTTTACAATCATTTTATAGCAACTTTATATCATTTTTTGTGACTAACCTATTGACACAGTGCCCAGTGCCAGTTGCTATTTTTTGCTTGTTTTTTACATCACAGGAAATCAATATCAAATGGAGTCCAAACACCGCAAAACTATTTGGAGATTTTTTATGGACCAGAACACCCAAGATGGGCCAGAGTAGCACATGGGGGGTGCCCCGAGGGGGCACAACCCACCAGGGCGGGCCTGGAGGCCCAGGCGCGCCCAAGTGGGTTGTGCCCACCTCGGTGGCCTCCCTCACCCCCTCTTTGCCCTATAAATTCCCAAATATTCCAAAAAACCTCGAGGTTAACCTAGATCAGAAGTTCCACCGCCGCAAGGCTTTATAGCCACCGAAAACCAATCTAGACCCCGTTCCGACACCCTGCCGGAGGGGGAATCATCTCCGGTGGACATCTTCATCATCCCGGCGGCCACCATGATGAGGAGTGAGTAGTCCACCCTCGGGGCTGAGGGTTTGTACCAGTAGCTATGTGATTAATCTCTCTCTCTCTCCGTGTTCTTGAGATGTCATGATCTTGATGTATCGCGGGCTTTGTTAATATAGTTGGATCATATGGTGTTTTCCCCTCTCTATCTTGTTGTGATGAATTGAGTTTTTCCCTTTGAGATCTCGTTGTTACCGGATTGAATACTTTTATGGATTTGAGAACACTTGATATATGTCTTGCAGTTGAATACTCGTGGTGACAATGGGGTATCATATTGATTCACTTGATATATGTTTTGGCACTCAACTTGCGGATTCCCGAGGTGACATTGGGGTAATCTATGCATAGGGGTTGATGCACGTTCTTGTCTTTGTTTCTCTGATAGAAATCTTGGGGCACTCTTTGAAGTTTTGTGTTGGAATGAATATTGTGAATCTAAATGTGCTTTGGTGTTATTTTAGTACGAACTCTTGGTTAGATCGATCGGAAAGAATAGCTTCGTGTTATTTTAGTACGAACTCTAGGATAGATTGATCGGAAAGAATAGCTTTGAGGTGGTTTCGTACCCTACAAACAATTCCGTCTTATGTTCTCCACAAGATAGGAACTTTGGAGTGATTCTTCATTGCACATTGAGGGATGGTTATATGATCCAATTATATTAGCATTGTTGAGAGATTGCACTAGCGAAAGTACGGACCCTAGGCCTCATTTTCAAGCATTGCAATACCGTTTTGTGCCCGTTTACTAGTTGCTATCCTGCTGTTTTTATTTATTCAGATTATAAAAATATATTTCTACCATCCATATTACACTTTTATCAACATCTCTTCGCTGAACTAGTGCACCTATACAATTTGCCATTGTATTGGGTGTGTTGGGGACACAAGAGATTTCTTGTATTTGGTTGCAGGGTTGTGATAATCCCCAAGTGCAGGGAATCATCGTAGCAATTCCCAAAGGTGGAAGTGATAAGTATGGAGTTTCGAACCCACAACGAGCTAAATGTAAGATCAATATTCTCTTAAGTCCTATCTGCCACTGATACGACTCTACGTACACCGAACGTTTGCTTCTAACTAGAAACGAGAAATAAAACTACGTTGTGGGTGTGAAGAGGATAACTTTGCATGGTATCGGAGAGATAAAATATAAAAGTAGGCACTGTTATCATATAGTTAGAATATATTACTAAATAATATAAATAGCGAGTGTGGAATAATGATGGATCGGTGTGCGGAATTGTCTTGGGAAATTGCTAACAAGACCGGTAGTCGTCATTGCAATTTCATGTGAGGGAGAGGCATAAGCTAACATACTTTCTCTTCTAGGATCATGTGCACTTATGATTGGAACTCTAGCAAGCATCCGCAACTACTAAAGATCATTAAGGTAAAACCCAACCATAGCATTAACATATCAAGTCCCCTTTATCCCATACGCAACAACCCCCTTACTCGGGTTTATGCTTTTGTCACTCAAGCAACCCACTATAAGCGAATCATGAACATATTGCAACACCCTACATCGGGAATCCCTCACGCTTGCGCGACACGGAGGGCACAATAGGACAACGCCAAAATAAAACATACAACTCATACCAATCTAGATCATCAATCAACCCAAAGACAAAGGATATCTGCAAAAAACATCATAGGATGGCAACACATCATTGGATCATAATATGTGGCATAAAGCACCATGTTCAAGTAGGGATTATAACGGGGTGCGGGAGAGTGGACCGTGTAAAAGAGATGAGGATGGTGATGATGATTGTGATGTTAATGAAGACGATCACCACAGCAATGATTCCCCTCCCGATGGAACTCTAGCGCCACCGAGAGAGAGGAGGAGAGGTTCTTCCCCTTATGCTTCCTCCTCCATGGCCTCCCCCTGGATGGGGAGAGGTTCTCCCTCTGGTCCTTGGCCTTCATGGTGATGATGGCCCCTTCGGGATCCTCCTCCATAGCCTCCGGTGATGACGGCCCCCTCCGACAAGGTGCCAGAGAGGGCCTAGATTGATTTCTCGTGGCTACAGAGGCTTGCGGCGGTGGAACTTCCGATCTAGGTTTCTTTCTGGAAGTTTGGGTATAAATAAGAGGTGTTGGAGCCGAGAACAAGTGAGGGGTTCCCCGAAGCAGCCACGAGATAGGGGGCGCGTCCCCACCCTCATGGTGGCCTCAGGACTCCCCTGGTCCATCTCCGGTACTCCGTGGGCTTCTTTTGGTCTAAAAACAATCTCCGTGAATTTTCAGGTCAATTGGACTCCGTTGGATTTTCCTTTTCTGCGATACTCAAAAGCAAGGAAGAAACAGAAACTAGCACTAGGCTCTAGGTTAATAGGTAAGTCCCAAAAATCATATAAAACAGCATATAAAGGCCCATTAAACTTCTAAGATGTATGATATAATAGCATGAATACTTCATAAATTATAGATACCTTGGAGACGTATCATCATCCCCAAGCTTAATTCCTGCTCATCCTCGAGTAGGTAAATGATAAAAGAAATAATTTATGAAGTGTGAATGCTAGCAAGTGAAGAGTTTGATCAGTGATAGTTCTAATCACTTTTTCTAGCATCATTATATATCATAACAGTAGCTCAACTCATAAAACTTCTCATGATCAAGTAACAAGTTATTCACATGTTAAAGTATAGATCATAAACTTTCTTGAAAACTAAGAAACCATGCTCTTAGTCATCAAACAATTGCAATTCATCTTATTTTCGGGAAGGGTGCATGTAAGAGCTTTGGTTCAGCAAACTCCACATACTCAACTATCATTTAATCTTTCACAATTGCTAACACTCACGTGATATTTATGGGTTCAAAGTTTTAATCGGACACAGAGAAAGATAGGGGCTTATAGTTTCGCCTCCCAACCTTTTACCTCAAGGGTAATGTCAACAATAATAATTTATGAAAACCTA
>NC_041386.1:208452995-208551996 GCF_002162155.2 Triticum dicoccoides | reverse complement strand
GGATCGCTCCAACACAAAGTGCTTGCCAAAGGAAATAGTGTAAAAGGAAAGGTGATGATCACCATGACTCTTGTATAAGGGTAGAAGATAAAATTAAAAGATAGGCCCTTCGCAGAGGGAAGCAGAGGTTGTCATGCGCTTTTATGGTTGGATGCACAAATCTTAATGCAAAAGAACGTCACTTTATATTGCCGCTTTTATTTCTTCCCTATCACAAGTTCGTATAAAGCTTATTCTCTTGGCACTAATAGATCATACATATTTAGAGAGCAATTTTTATTGCATGCACCGAAGACAACTTACTTGAAGGATCTTACTCAATCCATACGTAGGTATGGTGGACTCTCATGGCAAAACTGGTTTAAGGGATGTTTGGAAGCACAAGTAGTATTTCTACTTGGTGCAAATAATTTGGCTACCATGAGAGGGAAATGCAAGCTCAACATGTTGGATGATCCAAGACAATATAACGTTTTGAATATAAGAAAACATTACCCATTAAGTCGTCTTCCTTGTCCAACATCAACTTTTTAGCATGTCATATTTTAATGAGTGCTCACAGTTATAAAAGATGTCCAAGATAGTATATTTATATGTGAAATCTCTCTTCCTTCAATATTCTTTCATGAATTGTTCAAGTGACCAATTCTGCGTTTGCTAACTTCCAATAAGTTTACTACCTATACTTATTATGTGTGAAGTCATTAATCCCCATGTTGTAAGCATATGAAACGTATATAAATTCATATTTATGATATTCAATTCATTCAACCATTTACTCATAGGATATATGTGAAGCACGTGAGTAAATGACAAACTACTCCAAAAAGATATAAGTGAAGAATACTGAGTAGTCAAATAATTAAATAGCCATGGGAGGATTTTTTTCATTCAATATTTCAGATCCAATGATTTTATTCAAACAACAAGTAAAATTGAAAATACGCTCCAAGCAAAACACATATCATGTGACGAATAAAAATATAGCTCCGAGTAAGGTATACCGATAGTTTTGAAGATGAAAGAGGGGATGCCTTCCGGGGCATCCCCAAGCTTAGGCGCCTGAGTCTTCCTTGAATATTACTTTGGGGTGCCTTGGGCATCCACAAGCTTAGGGTATTTCCACTCCTTATTCTCCTCATATCGATATCTCACCCAAAGCTTGAAAACTTCAATCACACAAAATTTAACGGAACTTCGTGAGATAGGTTAGTATGATAAAGAGTAAACCATTCACTTTGGTACTGTCAAAGACAAGGTTCATAATTGTTCTCACACAATTCCTACTGTACCAAATCATTTCTACAATTTATATGGACAAATATAAGCCATAGAAACTAGAAAACAAGCAGACTATGCAATGAAAACATAATCTGTCAGAAACAGAACAGTCTGTAATGATCTAAACAGCAACCATACTTCTGCTACTCCAAAATTCTGAAATAAATTGGTGGACGTGAGGAATTTGTCTATTAATCTTCTTAAAAAATAATCAACTCAATCGCACTCTTCTGTGAAAAATGACAACTAATCTCATGAGCGTAAAGTTTCTGTTTTTTACAGCGAGATCACATTAACTTTCACCCAAGTCTTCTACTTGGCACTTTATTGAAAAAAAGCTATAAAACATGATTACTACATTAGCTTAATTATGTAAACACACAAAGACAATAAGGGTAAATATTGGGTTGTCTCCCAACAAGCGCTTTTCTTTAATGTCTTTTAGCTAGGCATGATGATTTCAATGATGCTCACATAAAAGATAAGAATTGAAACATAAAGAGAGCATCATGAAGAGTATGACTAACACATTTAAATCTAACCCACTTCCTATTCCTAGGGATTTTGTGAGCACATAATTTATAGGAATAATAATCAACTAGCATAGGAAGGAAAAACAAGTATAACTTCAAAACTTTAAGCATATAGAGAGGAGACTGGATATTATTGCAACTCCTACAAAGATGTATTCCTCCCTCATAATAATTTTCAGTAGCATGATGAATGAGTTAAACAATATAACCATCACATCAAGCATTCTTTTCATGATCTACGAGCATAGAAATTTTACTACTCTCCACATAAAAAAAATTCTCCTCATTCGGAATAGTGGGAGCAAACTTCTTCTAAATCCACTTTAGATGATAGTATTATTCATACTCCAAAAGATAAAAGTGAAGCTCATGGAGCATTCTACAATTAATATATACTAACCAATATCCAAGATCAAAATATATAAGTGAAGCACACGAAGCATTCTATAAAACCATACTCAAAAGATTTAAGTGAACCACAAAGAGCAATTCCATAAGATCATACTTAAAAGATATAAGTGAAGCGTATGAAGTATTCTATAAATAAATAAAGGGATACCTCATACTAGCATGGTTCTTAAAGTAAAAACAAAAACACAAAGGACACATATCACGTGAACAAAACAAACACTAAGGTATACCGATAACTGTTGAAGAAGAAAGATGGGATGCCAACCGGGGCATCCCCAAGCTTAGATGCTTGAGTATCCTTAGAATATTTAATTGGGGTGCCTTGGGCATCCCCAATCTTGAGCTCTTGCCTCTCTTTATTCTTCTCATATTGATAGCTCCTCGATCTTCGAACACTTCGTCCACACAAAACTTTAACAAAAACTTTGTGAGATCCGTTAGTGTAATAAAGAAAATCACTACCTTTAGGTACTGTTGAAAACTTGTTCCAATTTCATATTAGAACTATATCTACTATATTCCAACTTCACCATGGTTCATACCCCCCCCCCCAATACTACCCATAGATTCATCAAAATAAGCGATCAACACGTAGAAAACAGAATCTGTCAAAAACTGGACAGTCTATAGTAATCTGGAAGTTTAGTAAACTTATGTAACTCCAAACAATTCAAAAAATAAGACAATTTAAAAAAATTGAACGGAAGTAATGTGCAAAAAGTTTCAGACCCATTTGACGTTCCAGTAAAAAATGTAAAATCACACGCTACAGCCAAAGTTTCTGTTTTTGTACTGCACAAAGTAAACAAGCAATCTAATCATCCTAAAACCAAGGCTTGGCACATTATTTTTATAATACAATGGATATATACAAGGGGATAATTATTTTCATAGAAGCTTCCATGAAATGTTTTACATTATTTCCATGAGCATGAACACAAGTGCTCAAGGTCGACCCTCATTTCTTCAAGGCATAATCTTCCAATCACTTCTCTTATTGAAAAACTTTTTAGGCATGAGAGGCAAGTAATTTTTTTGTATTTTCATTCTTATTTTTTTGTAATGTTTCACCCACAACTAAAAAGAAATAAAAAGGAAAAAAATATACTTAGTGAAGAAAGCAAACAAGCACACACGAGAATATCAACCCCACGCTATTGTTCCCCAGCAACGGCGCCAGAAAAGAGCTCGATAATCCCCAAGTGCAGGGAATCATCATAACAATTCCCAAAGTTGGAAGTGATAAGTATGGAGTGTCGAACTCATAAGGAGCTAAAGTTAAGATCAATATTCTCTCAAGTCCTATCTGCTACTGAGACGACTCTACTTACACCGAACGTTTGCTTCCAACTAGAAACGAGAAATAAAACTACATTGTGGGTATGAAGAGGATAACTTTGCATGGTATCGGGGAGATAAAATATAAAAGTAGGTGCTGTTATCATAAATTTAGAATATATTACTAAATATTATAAATAGCGAGTGTGGAATAATGATGGATCGGTGTGCGGAATTGTCTTAGGCAATTGTTAACAAGACCGGTAGTCGTCATTGGAATTTGATAGGAGGGAGAGGCATAAGCTAACATATTTTCTCTTCTAGGATCATATGCACTTATGATTGGAACTCTAGCAAGCATCCACAACTACTAAAGATCATTAAGGTAAAACCCAACCATAGCATTAACATATCAAGTCCCCTTTATCCCATACGCAACATCCCCCTTACTCGGGTTTATGCTTTTGTCACTCAAGCAACCAACTATAAGCGAATCATGAACGTATTGCAACACCCTACAACGGGAATCCCTCACGCTTGTGCAACACGGAGGGCACAATAGGAGAGCACCAAAATAAAACATACAACTCATACCAATCTAGATCATCAATCAACCCAAAGACAAAGGATATCTACTCAAAACATCATAGGATGGCAGCACATCATTGGATCATAACATGTGGCATAAAGCACCATGTTCAAGTAGGGATTACAGCAGGGTGCGGGAGAGTGGACTGCGTAAAAGAGACGAGGATGGTGATGATGATGATGATGATGTTGATGAAGACGATCACCGCGGTGATGATTCCCCTCCCGATGGCACTCCGGTGCCATCTAGAGAGAGGAGGAGAGGTTCTCCCCCTTATGCTTCCTCCTCCATGGCCTCCCCCCTGGATGGGGAGAGGTTATCCCTCTGGTCCTTGGCCTTCATGGTGATGATGGACCCTCCGGGATCCTCCTCCATAGCCTCCGGTGATGATGGCCCCCTCCGACAGGGTGCCAGAGAGGGCCTGGATTGATTTCTCATGGATACAGAGGCTTACAGGGGCAAAACTTCTGATCTAGATTTCTTTTTGGAAGTTTGGGTATAAATAAGAGGTGTTGGAGTTGGGAACAAGTCAGGGGGTCCCCGAAGCGGCCACGAGATAGGGGGCGCGCCCAGGGGGTAGGGCGCCCCACCCTCGTGCTGGCCTCGGGACTCCCCTGGTCCATCTCCAGTACTCCGTAGGCTTCTTCTGGTCCAAAACAATCTCCGTGAATTTTCAAGTCAATTGGACTCCGTTTGATTTTCCTTTTCTGCGATACTCAAAAACAAGGAAGAAACAGAAACTGGCACTGGGCTCTAGGTTAAGGTTAGTCCCAAAAATCATATAAAACAGCATATAAAGGCCTATTAAACATCTAAGATGGATAATATAATAGCATGAATACTTCATAAATTATAGATACGTTGGAGACATATCAGGTCGTTTGAGAGAGACCATCTTCATCCTACACCTCTCACGGATTGATAAACCTTAGGTTATCCACTTGAGGGAAAATTGCTACTGTCCTACAAAACTTTGCTCTTGGAGGCCCAACACGTGTCTACAAGAATAAAGTTGCGTAGTAGACATCAAGCTCTTTTCTGGCCCTGTTGCCGGTGTAGCGATCCGACCTCAGACGGTCAAATCTATGTGTATTAGTGTCATCCCTGGATCGGTAATGCTGACACACACAGTACTCGGGGAATTATAACAGAGTTCAATCACACACTTATTACATCGAATGTCTCAAAAGAGAACTTATTACAATAATATGGCTGAAGGCCATCTAAATAAGATAACAGCGGAAGCTTCGAGGATAAATGAGTCCGTCAACTCCAACGGCATAGCTGAGTGCACGACAACGACCTAGCACACCTTACTCTTTGTCTGAAAACTCTGTAACATAATACATTGCAGCCTGTGTTGGTCAGCACATGGAATATGCTGGCAAAATAACACTATAAAGCAATGAACAGAAAACAACTATCACTACATGCATATATGGCTGGTGGGGGCTCTATGGTTATCATTTGCAGAAAGCTAGTTTTTCCCCTACAACAAAGGAATATATTTTATTTAACTACAAAGTTTGTTGAAAACATTGAGAATGGTAACCCCATCTCAATCCAAAATTAATAATCTAGAACCCAACAAATTAATTAAGTAAAGTGATGAGATCAACATAATAATTCAAGCACCAGATACTCAAGATGTCCATAACTGAGGACACGGCTAATCATGATTAGTTTGTACACTCTGCAGAGGTTTGCGCATATTTTCCCCACAAGACTCGATCTCCTCCGTTGAATTTCTCACACTACATGGTGTTTGAGAAGCGGATGACCGAGACACAGTCTTTCAAAAGCGTTAGCTCATTACGACGGGTAGATGATGACCCACAAGTGTAGGGGATCAATCGTAGCCTTTTCGAACCCAACGAGGAGCAAAAGGAAATGATAAGCAGTTTTCAGCAAGGTATTCTCTGCAAGCACTGAAATTATCGGTAACAGATAGTTTTGTGATAAGGTAATTTGTAACGAGTAACAAGTAGTAAAAGTAAATAAGGTGCAGCAAGATGGCCCAATCCTTTTTGTAGCAAAGGACAAGCCTGGACAAACTCTTATGTGAAGGAAAGCGCTCCCGAGGACACATAGGAATTATCGTCAAGCTAGTTTTCATCATGTTCATATGATTCGCGTTCGGTACTTTGATAATTTGATATGTGGGTGGACCCGTGCTTGGGTACTGTCCTTACTTGGACAAGCATCCCACTTATGATTAACCCCCATTGCAAGCATCCGCAACTGCAACAGAATTATTAAGGTAAACCTAACCATAGCATGAAACATATGGATCCAAATCAGCCCCTTACGAAGCAACGCATAAACTAGGGTTTAAGGTTCTGTCACTCTAGCAACCCATCATCTACTTATTACTTCCCAATGCCTCCCTCTAGGCCCAAACAAAGGTGAAGTGTCATGTAGTCGACATTCACATGACACCACTAGACGGATGACAAAATACATCTCATCAAAATATCGAACGAATACCAAATTCACATGACTACATATAGCAAGACTTCTCCCATGTCCTCAGGAACAAACATAACTACTCACAAAGCATATTCATGTTCATAATCAGAGGGGTATTAATATGCATAATGGATCTGAACATATGATCTTCCAACAAATAAACCAACTAGCATCAACTACAAGGAGTAATAAACACTACTAGCAACCCACAAGTACCAATCTGAGGTTTGGATACAAAGATTGGATACAAGAGATGAACTAGGGTTTGAGATGAGATGGTGTTGGTGAAGATGTTGATGGAGATTGACCCCCTCCCGATGAGAGGATCGTTGGTGATGACGATGGTGATGATTTCCCCCTCCCGGAGGGAGGTTTCCCCGACAGAACAGGTCTGCCGGAACCCTAGATTGGTTCCACCGAGGTTCTGCCTCGTGGCGGCGGAGTTTCGTCCCGTGAGCTTGCTTATGATTTTTTTCTCGGACGAAAGACCTCATATAGCAGAAGATGGGCATCGGAGGGCCATCAGGGGGCCCACGAGGCAGGGGGCGCACCCAGGGTGGTAGGGCGCATCCCCCCACCCTCATGGACGGTGGGTGGCCCCCCTCAGGTACTTCTCTCGCCCAATATTTTTTATATATTCTGAAACGTGCTCCCATGAAATTTCAGGACTTTTGGAGATGTGCAGAATAGGTCTCTCATATTTGCTCCTTTTCCATCCCAGAATTCTAGCTGCCGGCATTCCCCCTCTTCATGTAAACCTTGTAGAATAAGAGATAATAGGCATAAGTATTTTGACATAATGTGTAACAATAGCCCATAATGCAATAAATATCAATATAAAATCATGATGCAAAATGGACGTATCAACTCCCCCAAGCTTAGACCTCGCTTGTCCTCAAGCGAAAGCCAAAATCTAAAAATATGTCCACATGTTTAGAGATAGAGGTGTCGATAAAATAAAATACGGACATGAGGGCATCATGATCATTCTTAGAACAACAACATATATATATATATTGTCATATGATCTCTTATGCTAAAGTAATAATTCAATCACAATTTCAAGTATGAATCATAAATTTCATTGAGAACCAACAAACTCTAATCTCAGTCATTAAGGCAATTGCAATTTATCATAACATAGGAAAGAGTCAATATTAGAGCTTTTCAGCAAATCCATATACTCAACTATCATTTAGTCTTCCACAATTGCTAACACTCACACAATATTTATGGGTATGAAGTTTTAATCGGACACAGAGAAAGATAGGGGCTTATAGTTTTGCCTCCCAACGTTTTACCTCAAGGGTAATGTCAACAATAATAGTTCATGAAAACTCACATCCAATTAGCTATATATATCAGGATCTTTCCAACACATTGTGCTTGCCAAAGGATAAAATGTAAAAAGGGAAAGGTGAATATCACCATGACTCTTTGCATGAAGTATAAGACAAGAATAAAAGATAGGCCCTTTGCAGACGGAAGCAGAGGTTGTCATGCGCTTTTATGGTTGGATGCATGAAATCTTAATGCAAAAGAACGTCACTTTATATTGCCACTTGTGATATGGACCTTGATTATGCAGTCCGTCGCTTTTATTTCTTCCATATCACAAGATCGTATAAAGCTTATTTTCTCCACACTAATAAGTCATACGTATTTGGATAGCAATTTTTATTGCTTGCACTAATGACAACTTACTTGATGGATCTTACTCAATCCATAGGTAGATATGATGGACTCTCATGGCAAAACTGGGTTTAGGGATATTTGGAAGCACAAGTAGTATTTCTACTTGGTGCAAAGAATTGGCTAGCAAGACAGGGAAAGGCAAGGTCAACATGTTGGATGATCCATGACAATATAATTTATCTCAGATGTAAGAAAACATAACCCATTATGTTGTCTTCCTTGTCCAACGTCAACTCTTTAGCATACCATACTTTAATGAGTGCTCACAATTATAAAAGATGTCCAAGATAGTATATTTATATGTGAACCTCTCTTTCTTTATTACTTCCTCTTAATTGCAATGATGACGAAAACTATGTTTGTCAACTCTCAACAAATTTTATTCACCATACTCTTTATATGTGAGCTCATTACTCTCCATAAGATCCATATGATCTCTTTATTTCTTTTTATTTATTCTCTTTTTATTTTATTCCCTCAAGATCATAGCAAAATAATCAAGCCCTTGACTCAACACTAATCTTTATTATATATAGCTCACGGACTCGATTACATAGGAAGATCATCAAGCAAAACTCACAACTAAATCATACTAAAACTTTATTCTACTAGATCAAGATATTATCAAAAGGATCGAACTAAGGAAAACGGTAAAGATAAAAGGTGTGATGGTGATACGATACCGGGGCACTCCCCCAAGCTTGGCAGTTGCCAAGGGGAGTGCCCATACCCGATGCTCAGTTCTTCTTTGTTGGTGAAGAAGGTGTTGGTGATGATGGGTAGTCGCACATCGAGCGTAAGAGATCCTCCAATTTGCGTATAATGCCCTTGAGTGCGATGATATGCTCCTTCAATAGAATATTTTCACTTGTGAGATACTTATTTTGAATACGAGCTAACTCAATCATATTGAAAGCCTCAATCTCCGTTGGGGTAAAGAGATTGTGGTGAGGTGGAAGGATGTCTTCTTCTGCTACTACCGGAACTTGATCCCCCATAGCCTTCTTGATCCCATCATCCTTGTTGATTTCTCTAGGTTCTTCTCTCTTCATCTCTATCTTCATTAGCCAAGCATCATTGCCCTCATTGTTGGAGGAGGAGGGAGACAACATGATGCTTGGCCTTGACAACCCTGGCAGAAAACAACTCAAAACAAGAACAGGAGATTTTTGCGTGATACGGTGATCAAAACCTTCGGGAGATTATATAATGAATTTTTACTGACCAAAAGAAGTATCATGCAAGAAAATGGAGTCTGGGGAGCACACGAGGTGCCCACGAGGCAAGGGGGCGCGCCCAGGGGGTAGGGCCCGCCCTCCACCCTCGTGGAAGCCCCGTGTCCTTTCCGGTCGGCTTCTTATTTTTCCTATTTTCTTAAATATTCCAAAACGGAGAAAAATTGCCATTAGAACTGTTTTGGAGTCGGTTTACTTACTGTACCACGTACCTATTCCTTTTCGGAGTCTAAAACATTCTGGAAGGTGTCCCTTATGTATTCCTCCGGGGTTATGGTTTCAATAATATTAGTTTCAACATTTATGGGATTACCTAAGATATAATGTTTGATTCTTTGACCGTTCACCACCTTCAGATTTATGCCTTCGAAGTTGTTGATTTTTATGGCACCGGAATGATAGACCTCCTCGATGACGTAAGGACCTTACCATTTAGAGAGAAGTTTGCCTGCAAAAAATCTTAAACGAGAGTTGTATAGCAATACATAATCACCTACATTAAACTCACGTTTTTGTATCCTTTTATCATGCCATGTTTTAACCTTTTCTTTAAACAGCTTGGCATTTACATAAGCCTGGGTTCTCCATTCATCAAGTGAGCTAATGTCAAAAAGCCTCTTCTCACCGACAAGTTTGAAGTCATAGTTGAGCTCTTTAATGGCCCAATATGCCTTATGTTCTAATTCAAGTGGTAAGTGGCATGCTTTACCATAAACCATTTTATACGGAGACATACCCATAGGATTTTTGTATGCAGTTCTATAAGCCCATAATGCATCATCAAGTTTCTTGGACCAATTCTTTCAAGATATGTTAACAGTCTTTTGCAAAATTAATTTGAGCTCTCTGTTACTCAATTCTACTTGACCACTAGACTGTGGATGATATGGAGATGCAATTCTATGATTAACATCATACTTAGCAAGCATTTTACTAAAGGCACCATGAATAAAATGTGAACCACCATCAGTCATTAAATATCTAGGGACTCCAAACCTCAGAAAAATAACTTCTTTAAGCATCTTAATAGAGGTGTTATGATCAGCACTACTAGTTGGAATAGCTTCTACCCACTTAGTAACGTAATCAACAACAACTAAAATATGTGTATACCCATTAGAGGAAGGAAAAGGTCCCATATAATCAAAGCCCCAAACTTCAAATGGTTCAATAACAAGTGAATAATTCATAGGCATTTCTTGATGTCTACTAATATTATCAACTCTTTGACATTCATCACAAGATAAGACAAACCTACGGGCATCCTTGAAGATAGTAGGCCAATAAAAACCAGATTGCAATACCTTATGTGCAGTTCTATCTCCAGCATGGTGTCCTCCATAAGCTTCGGAGTGACACTTGCATAAGATATGTTCCTGTTCATGCTCAGGTACACAGCATCTAATAACACCATCTACTCCTTTATAAAGATGTGGGTCATCCCAGAAGTAATGTCTTAAATCATAGAAGAACTTTTTCTTTTGCTAGTATGTGAAACTAGGTGGTATAAATTTAGCAACAATGTAATTAGTATAATCAGAATACCATGGAGTAGTACGAGAAGCATTTATGACATTTAATTATTCATCGGGAAATCTATCATCAATAGGTAGTGGGTCATCAATAACATTCTCTAACCTAGACAAGTTGTCTGCAACGGGATTCTCAGCTCCCTTTCTATCAATAATGTGCAAATCAAATTCTCGTAGCAAGAGAACCCATCTAATAAGTCTAGGTTTAGCATCTTTCTTTTCCATAAGATATTTAATAGCAGCATGATCAGTGTGAATAGTTACTTTAGAATCAACAATATAAGGTCTGAACTTATCACAAGCAATACAAGTGCTAAGAATTCTTTTTCAGTAGTAGCATAATTTCTTTGGGCATTGTCTAGAGTTTTACTAGAATATTGAATAACATTTAATTTTTTATCAACTCTTTGTCCTAGAACAACCCCTACAGCATAATCACTAGCATCACACATAATTTCAAAGGGTAAATTCCAATCAGGTGGCTGAACAATAGGTACAGAAATCAAAGCTTTCTTAAGTATTTCAAATGCTTCTACACAATCATCATCAAAGACAAAAGGAATATCTTTTTGTAATAGGTTAGTCAGAGGCCGGGAAATTTTTAAGAAGTCCTTAATGAACCTCCTATAAAAACCAGCATGACCAAGGAAACTTCTTATACCTTTGATGTCCTTGGGACATGGCATCTTTTCAATAGCATCAACTTTATCTTTGTCAACTTCAATACCTCTTTTAGAAATTTTATGCCCCAAGACAATACCTTCATTAACCATAAACTGACACTTCTCCCAATTCAAGACAAGGTTAGTTTCTTCACATCTCTGCAAAACTCGATCAAGGTTGCTCAAGCAATCATCAAAAGAGGATCCATAAATAGAGAAATCATCCATGAAAACTTCACAAATCTTTTCACAAAAGTCAGAGAATATAGCCATCATGCATCTTTGAAAGGTAGTAGGTGCATTACATAAACCAAAAGGCATACGTCTATAAGCAAAGGTACCGAAAGGGCAAGTAAAAGTAGTCTTTTCTTGATCATCAGCTAACACGGGTATTTGAGAGAAACCAGAGTAACCATCTAGAAAGCAAAAATGTGTATGTTTGGATAATCTTTCTAGCATTTGATCAATGAAAGGCAAAGGGTAATGATCTTTTTTACTAGCTTCATTTAATTTGTGGAAATCAATTATCATCATATAACCTGTAATAATTCTTTGCGGAGTCAATTCATCTTTATCATTAGGAATGGCTGTAATACCTCCCTTCTTACAGACACAATGGGCAAGACTTACCCACTGACTATCAGCAACAGGATAAATTATACCTGCTTCAAGGAGCTTTAATATTTCCTTTCTTACCACTTCTTTCATCTTAGGATTTAGTCGTCATTGGTGATCAATAACTGGTTTGGCATCTTTCTCCAAATTTATTTTGTGTTGACATAGAGTGGGACTAATGCCCTTAAGATCATCAAGAGTATATCCAATAGCAGCATGGTGCTTCTTTGGAGTTTTCAATAATCTCTCTTCTTCGTGCTCTGAAAGGTTAGCACCAATAATAACAGGATATATCTTATTTTCATCAAGATATGCATATTTAAGAGTATCAGGCAATGGTTTAAGCTCAAACATGGGATCACCCCTGGGTGGAGGAGGATCCCCTAGGATTTCAACAGACAAGTTGTGTTTCAGAATAGGTCCCTATTTAAAGAATACTTCATCTATCTCTCTTCTTTCATTCATAAACATATCGTTTTCATGGTCTAGCAAATATTGTTCTAAAGGATCAGTAGGAGGCACAGCAATAGAAGCAAGACCAATAACTTCATCTTTACTAGGAAATTCTTTATCATGGGGTTGTCTACGAAATTTAGCAAAATTAAACTCATGAGACATATCCCCTAAACCAACATAAACAATATTCTTATTGCAGTCTATCTTAGCATTAAAAGTATTCAAGAAGGGTCTACCAAATATAATGGGACAAAAGTCATCTTGTGGGGAACCAAGAACAAGAAAATCAGTAGGATATTTAACTTTCCCGCACAAGACTTCAACATCTCTAACAATCCCAAATGGTGAAATAGTATCTCTATTGGCAAGCTTAATTGTAACATCAGTCTCTTCTATCTCAGCAGGTGCAATATCATGCATAATTTCTTTGTATAAGGAATGAGGTATTGCACTTGCACTAGCACCCATATCACATAAGCCATGATAACAATGATCTCCTATTTTAACATAAATAACAGGCATGCATACAACAGGTCTATGCTTATTTTTAGCATCATGTCTAGCAGCTTCATTGCAGAAGTAAATAACATGCCCATCAATATTATCGGCCAAGAGATCTTGAACCATAGCAATCTTATGTTAAACTTTAATTTGCTTAGGGGGTTTAGGTGTCTTAATATTACTTTTGTGAACCACAGTTGAAACTTTAGCATGATCCTTTATTCTAACAGGGAAAGGTGGCTTCTCAATATAAGCAGCAGGAACAACAGGATCATCATAAGTGATAGTCTTTTCTTCAACTTTAATAGGTGCAACTACTTTTACTTCAATGGGAGGATTATATTTAAACCACTTCTCCTTAGGGAGATCAACATGAGTAGCAAAGGATTCACACAAAGAAGCCACTATCTCAGAGTCAAGTCCATATTTAGTGCTAAATTCACGGAAAGCATCGGTATCCATAAAAGATTTAACACAATCAAACTTAGGTGTTATACCTAACTCCTTACCTTCGTCGAGGTCCCAATCTTCAGAGTTGCGTTTAATTCTTTCCAATAAATCCCATTTGAATTCAATAGTCTTCATCATAAAAGATCCAGTACAAGAAGTATCAAGCATGGAGCAATTACTGAGAGAAAGCCGAGCATAAAATTTTTGAATGATCACTTCTCTTGAGAGCTCATGATTGGGGCATGAATATAACATTGACTTAAGCCTCCCCCAAGCTTGAGTGATGCTTTCTCCTTCGCGAGGCCAAAAATTATATATATATATATATAGATAAATATAAAATTACGATCACGATGAACAAGATGCATATGATAAAACTTCTGATGAAATTCCAATTTCAATCACTTATAGTCCCATGATCCCATATCATCACATAGCCTATACCATGTCAATGCATATCCCTTCAAAGATAAAGCGAATACCTTCTTCTTGATAACATCCTCAGGCATACCTTCAAGCTTAAATAATCCACAAACTTCATCCACATAGATTAAGTGTAAATCAGGATGCAATGTTCCAACTCCTGCAAAAGGATTAACTAGCAGTTTCTCTATCATACCCGAAGGAATTTAGAAGTAAATATTTTCAGTAGGTTCAGTAGGTTGAGGAGAAACTCTTTGCTCTACTGGTCGGGGTGAAGATACCCCAAACAAGCCCCTCAAAGGATTATGTTCCATAGTAACAAGTGACAGTAAATTTCAGCACAGTATATAAATTTTTCCTTACCAAATTCCACCTACCAAAGGCGCTTCACTCCCCGGCAACGGCGCCAGAAAAGATTCTTGATGACCCACAAGTGTAGGGGATCTATCATAGCCTTTTCGATAAGTAAGAGTGTCGAACCCAACGAGGAGCAGAAGGAAATGATAAGCAGTTTTCAGCAAGGTATTCTCTGCAAGCATTGAAATTATCGGTAACAGATAGTTTTATGATAAGGTAATTTGTAACGAGTAACAAGTAGTAAAAGTAAATAAGGTGCAGCAAGATGGACCAATACTTTTTGTAGCAAAGGACAAGCCTGGAAAAACTCTTATGTGAAGGAAAGCGCTCCCGAGGACTCATGGGAATTATCGTCAAGCTAGTTTTCATCATGTTCATATGATTTGTGTTCGGTACTTTGATAATTTGATATGTGGGTGGACCGGTGCTTGGGTACTGTCCTTACTTGGACAAGCATCCGACTTATGATTAACCCCCATTGCAAGCATCCGCAACTACAACAGAAGTATTAAGGTAAACCTAACCATAGCATGAAACATATGGATCCAAATCATCCCCTTACGAAGCAACGTATAAACTAGGGTTTAAGCTTCTGTCACTCTAGCAACCCATCATCTACTTATTACTTCCCAATGCCTCCCTCTAGGCCCAAACAATTGTGAAGTGTCATGTAGTCTACGTTCACATGACACCACTAGAGGGATGACAACATACATCTCATCAAAATATCGAACGAATTCCAAATTCACATGACTACTTATAGCAAGACTTCTCCCATGTCCTCAGGAACAAACGTAACTACTCACAAAGAATATTCATGTTCATAATCAGTGGGGTGTTAATATGCATAATGTATCTGAACATATATCTCCACCAAATAAACCAACTAGCATCAACTATAAGGAGTAATCAACACTACCAGCAACCCACAGGTACCAATTTGAGGTTTCGTTACAAAGATTGGATACAAGAGATGAACTAGGTTTTGAGATGAGATGGTGCTAGTGAAGATGTTGATGGAGATTGACCCCCTCCCGATGTTAGGATCATTGGTGATGACGATGGTGATGATTTCCCCCTCCTGGAGGGAAGTTTCCCCGACAGAACAGCTCTGCCGGAGCCCTAGATTGGTTCCGCCTTGTGGCGGCAGAGTTTCGTCCCATGAGCTTGCTTATGATTTTTTTCTCGGACGAAAGACCTCATATAGCAGAAGATGGGCATCGGAGGGCCACCAGGGGGCCCATGAGGTAGGGGCGTGCCTAGGGGGGCAGGGCGCGCCCCCACCCTCGTGGACGGTGGGTGGCCTCCCTCAGGTACTTCTTTCACCCAATATTTTTTATATATTCTGAAATGTGCTCTCGTGAAGTTTCAGGACTTTTGGAGATGTGCAGAATAGGTCTCTAATATTTGCTCCTTTTCCAGCCCACAATTCCAGCTGCCAGCATTCCCCCTCTTCATGTAAACCTTGTAGAATAAGAGAGAATAGGCATAATTATTGTGACATAATGTG
Source organism: Triticum dicoccoides (assembly GCF_002162155.2). Taxonomy (NCBI): domain Eukaryota; kingdom Viridiplantae; phylum Streptophyta; class Magnoliopsida; order Poales; family Poaceae; genus Triticum; species Triticum dicoccoides. The sequence goes on along the minus strand of NC_041386.1, from coordinate 208,535,999 downwards.
TAATAACAGCCCATAATGCAATAAATATCGATATAAAAGCATGAGGCAAAATGGACGTATCAGTAGACAGTACCACCTACATCCCCTACATCTGCTAGTCTACCACTTTAAGAGGTCACACAACATACTCAACTATGCTAGAGCCCATAATGGCTTGTGGCTGCACACGGAAGTTTCCAGCATGAATAACAGAATGATCCCTATTAGCCTGGGTGGCAAACCACAGGATGATCACACGGATTCCCCGGGATCTCCTTGCACAACATTGGATTCCCGAGGTGTCAACAAACCAATCCACCCAGATGTGTATTAAATAGCCACCTTAAGTTAAACCTTAGTTAAAAATAATCCCTCACATCTTTCATGAATTCTCTCAAACCAACACTACTAGGAAAAGGTCTATAGATGATATGGCCACTAATGGCGCACCAGACATGTGGTGTGCCACTACTATATAGTAATGGCGCACCATGAGTTGGTGCGCCATTAGTGTGGTAGACACTAATGGCGCACCAGACCCAGGGTGCGCCATTAGTAACAATTTTTTTCCAAAAATACTAATGGCGCACCAGGGAAGAGTGCGCCATTACTAGTTTAACTAGTAATGGCGCACCTCCAACACAGTGCGCCACTACAATTTTTTTGCAAAACTACTAATGGCGCACCTCAAGTTGGTGCGCCATTAGTAACCAGGGTTACTAATGGCGCATTTTTGGGTGGGGCGCCATTAGTAACCTGGGACCAGCTAGATATTTTGGACAGCCACACCTACACACTCACTTTCCCCACTTCATTCTATCCACCTCCTCCTCCAAGCTTGTGTCGACTGCCTCCTCCTCCTCACCTCATCTGCACCATAGATTCATCAAAATTAAGTGGTTAAATTACGTTTTTTGATAGGTAAGTAAGGGGAAAGCTATCTTTATGTTGTAGATCTACTTTTTTTCTCCCTCCAACAACGTGCACATGCACTTTTTATGGCCTTGCTAGATCTATGTATGTTTGTGGTGTTGCATATATGTTTGTGTTTGTAGGTACCGGTATTTGAAATGCGATAGTTGCCAATATTTTGCCGGAATGTTGATTCATTTCCATTTCGGCAAGAATTTTGGCGCTATGCATTCTTTTTGGTCCTATTTTTAGGGAAAGTCATGCCAAAAATTCTCTTGGTTCTAAAATATCGTTTTGCTCTACCCCGCAGGCGACCATGGTCCGAACGATGACCAAAGGCATCGTGAATAGGTTTTTGAGCTCCGCGAAGGCCGAGATGCTTCAAAAGAACGAGATGGAGATAAGATGTCCGTGTCGAAGATGCAAGATGAAGAGCCTTATTGCGGACCCGGATTCCAGGCAGGTGCAGGACCACCTACTCTTGCGTGGTTTCATGGATGGCTATCGGTGGCAAGGTGATGAAGATGACTATGAAGTCGTCCATGGGGGCCGGGCAAGAAATGAGGAAGGGCAGCAAGACAACCACCACCACGGTGAGGGCAGGCGAGAAAACAAAGAATCTCCAGGACATGATCACGACGGTGATGCTGTACACAATCATCATGTAGAAGATGCCGGACATGATGATGAGGAAGATCAAGACGAAGGGCATGATCATGAAGATGAAGATGCCGGAGCAGACGACAATGGAGGCTGGGTGCAGGACCCTCATATTCAAGAGCTGCTTCTCAAGCAGACGGATAACGCAAGAGCTGCCGCCCGAGAGAAAGCCAAGCTGGATCAACTGGAGATAGACGCGGTTACTCCATTGTATGAAGGATGCAGGCCCGAGGATACCCGCCTAAAAGTAACGCTCATGACTCTGGAGATGAAGGTAAAACACAAAATGACCGACGCATGCTTCGACGAGAACATGTCATTCTGGCACGAACGTCTTCCCAAGGGGAACAAGTGCCCGACCAGTTTCGAGGAGGCAAAGAAAATCGTGTGTCCTCTGGATTTACCGCACGTGAAATACCATGTGTGCTTGAACAATTGCATCATTTATCGGGACAAGCATGCGGAGTCTACAATATGTCCGGTGTGCAGCGTCACTCGATACAAGAAGCGGAAGAAAGCTACTTGAAAGGTGGTGTGGTACTTTTCGATCACTCCTCGTCTGCAACGGTATTTCGTGGACCCTAAGTTAGCAAAGCTCGTTCATTGGCACATGGATAGGGAGGAGAAGAAGCGAGAATATGACAGAAATGATCCGGAGATAAATAAAAAAGGCAAGATGCCGAGTCACCCTAAGGATGCGAGCCAGTGGCAAGCGTTGAATTTCGAAGACCCAGAATTTGGGAACAATCCAAGGAACATCATGCTGGGTGCGAGCACCAATGGAGTCAATCCGTTTGGCAGCCAGAGAACCACACATAGCACCTGGCCTGTGTTTGTGTGGATGTACAACCTTCCCCCCTGGTTGTGCATGAAGAGGAAGTACATTCACATGAGTATGCTAATTGAAGGGCCGAAACATCTAGGGAACGACATCAATCTATATCTGGGGCTGCTGAAAGAGGAGCTAGACACGCTGTGGAAAACACCAGCTAATACGTGGGACGCCGCAGAGAAAGAATATTTCCCTATGAGAGTCGCACTGCTCACGACGGTGCATGACTATCTCGGTTACGGATATCTCGCAGGGCAGGTGGTCCATGGATTTTCTGGATGTGTCAGGTGCATGGATGACACAACATATCGCCGGCTAGATAGAGATCCCGGGTCTTCGAAAACCGTGTTCATGGGACATCAAAGGTGGCTTCGCAATGATGACCCATGGAGAAAACGCAAGGATCTGTTCGATGGTGAAACCGAACCCCGAAGATACCCGCATACGAGGAGCGGCAAGGAAATAGACGAGCTGTTGAAAAATTGGAAAGATTGCCCACTGCCAGGAAAGAAGCAAAAGGCGTTAGAGCCGGGAAAGAAGCGAAAGGCGCCAGAGCCGCTGCTGAAGGTATGGAAAACGAGGTCTGTTTTTTGGGACTTGTCGTACTGGAAGATCCACCGTGTGCCTCACAGCCTTGATGTCTTGCATATCACGAAGAACATGTGTGAGAGTCTGCTTGGTACCCTGCTCAACATGCCAGAGAGGACCAAAGATGGGCTGAAAGCAAGGGTAGACTTGAAATCAATGGGCATCTGGGAGGAGCTTCACACTAATGATGATGATGATGAGGCGAAGCAGGACACAGAAAGTTTTCGCAAAGGCAAAAAGGCCAAGAAGACCGGAAATGACCACCCTCCCACGTGCTTCACTCTAAGTCAGGAGGAGATCGAGCAGTTTTTCACCTGCCTCGTAGGAGTAAAACTTCCTTATGGTTACGCGGGGAAGATAAGCAGATACCTAGACCCAGCGAAGCAGAAGTTCAGCGGGATGAAGTCCCACGACTGTCATGTGCTGATGACGCAGATACTTCCAGTTGCAATCCGTGCGATCATGGACGCGCACGTCTGTGAAATGCTATTTGGCCTATGCAACTTTTTTGACGTCATCTCTCGGAAGTCGGTTGGCGTGAGGCAACTCAGAAGGCTACAGGAAGAGATCGTGGTGATACTATGCGAGCTTGAGATGTACTTCCCGCTCGCATTCTTCGACATTATGGTGCATCTGCTGGTCCATATCATGGAGGATATCATCCAACTCGGGCTGACGTTCCTGCACAGCATGATTCCGTTCGAAAGGATGAACGGTGTCATCAAAGGATACGTTTGCAACATGTCACGTCCAGAGGGAAGCATAGCCAGGGGATTTCTGACCGAAGAGTGCATCTCCTACTGCACGAATTATCTAGGCATCGAGAAGCCCGTTGGTCTGCCCGTCAACGGGCACCTCGGCAGGCTCGCTGGATGGGGTCACCGTGAGGGTCGCCGCGAAATGCATGCCGACTTCGAGGGTCGACTCGCCGACTTTGAAAGAGCAAACCTAGTCGCGCTACAACACATAGACGTGGTCGATCCTTGGGTGGTAGAGCACAAAACCTTTATTGAGAAGACGTACAATGACCGAGGCCAACAGAGGACGGACGGAGATATAATCAAAGAGCACAACACATGTTTCACGCGTTGGTTCAAGCAGAAGCTTCTGTCGTACCCTTTACATGAGGATGCTTCCGCGGAAGAACAACTCATATTCGCCTTGTCACAGGGCGCCGAGCACAACCTGAGGACTTATGAGGCGTACGATATCAACGGCTACACATTCTCCACCGAGGACAAGGACATGAAGAGCGATGGTTATCAGAACTCTGGGGTAACGATGGAATCCTACACCAGTCACGACAAGGACAGATACTATGGAAGGATCGAGGAGATCTGGGAGCTGAGCTACGCTGGAGAGAAGGTCCCGATGTTCCGTGTCAGATGGGCCAAGAGTGTCCTAAAAGAAGACCGGTATTTCACCACCATGGTTATACCCGAAGCCAAATCCAAGACCGCGGGCGCAAAGGTCACCGCGAAAAATGAGCCATGGGTACTGGCTTCCCAAGTGGACCAATGCTTCTTCATTACCGACCCATCAAAGCCCAGTTGTGTTGTCGTGAGGAGAGGCAAAAGGAAGATCATCGGAATGGATGGAGTCGCCAATGAGCAAGACTTTGACAAGTACGGCAACCCGAAGATGGAACATGACGACGACGATGAAGTAGCAGCATACACCACAAGAAGAAGTAGGACCACCCTACCTAAAGGACGTCCGTTCCACAGAAGAATTCCATTTGCGAAAAAGAAGGGCAAGAAGATTTTGAACAGATAGTTAGCTAAGATCGATTGTATTTAAATTGTAGCCTTCATTTCTCGATTGTATTTCATGGGCACTTTTTGAACTCATGAATATTTTTAAATTTCATGGGCACTTTTTGAATTCATGAATATTTTTTCAAATTTGATGACATTTTTTCATATTCAGTATGAAAAAATATTGAATATTCATGAGGACACTCGATCTCGATCCCCCCCTCCATCTTGATCGCTACCCCCCCCTCGCCAGATCCCCCTTGCCGCCGAGCACCCCCCGCACCCTTCCCTGCTCCACCGCCGACGCCGACCCACCGCACCCTCCCCCGCTCCACCGTCACAAATGAATGCAACTAAAAATCCAAAAAAAACAAATTTGATTATATTTTCAAATAACAAATTTGATGATATTTTCAAATAACAAATTTGATGATATTTTTAAAAAAATTATTACTGTTTTTATAAAACTTTATTACTGTTTCATATTCATATGCATTTTCTAAAAAATTATTATATGCAACAAAAAAATAAAAAAATTACTTATGGCGCACCGCTGGCTGGTGCGCCATTGCTATGCGAAAAAAAGATTACTTATGGCGCACCGCTCGGGGGTGCGCCATTGCTATCAAAAAAACATTCTAATGGCGCACCGCCAGGGGGTGCGCCATTAGTAATCTTCCCCCTAGCTAATTCGCTCGATCCCTTCATCCCTCCCTCGCCAGATCCACTCCCCCCCTCGCCACACCCTCACGTGCGTCCCCTTCTTCCGCCGCCTGCTCCACCGCCGTCGCCCTGCCTCCTCGGGCTCCACCGCCGTCGCCCTGCCTCCTCAAGTCGGGCAGCCACACGCGCCCATCCTCCGCGGCCCCGACTCTGGCACCGGAGCGCCTCCCTCCCCGTCCCCGGAGTAGCCGCCCCCGCCCAGGAACGCCGCCGCCCGGAGCTACACCGGCAACCGGTCCATAGGCAGGTAGCCACCACCCCTCCTTCCTCCTCCCCCTCCCTCCTTCCCTATTGCATCCTCTGCCCGCTCAAAATCCCCCCTGATTTCTGCACTGTATGAGCACCTGCCCTGCTGCTGCCCGCCCTCGCACCACGCGCACCGGCCCCCGCCTCCGCTCTCTCCCCGCACATCGCGCTCGGCCTACCTCCGGCTGAGCCCCGACCCCGCCCGCGCGACCCTGCTGCCACTGCTCTGTCGTGGGTGCACGCCTCCGCCGCCGTGCTACTCTGCTGCTCTACATGCTGTTGTTGCCGCCTCCTTTTCTCGTCCTTGCTGCTCCTCTCCCCTACTGCTGCTACTCCACTGCTTGTTCTTATACCCAGAGCAGCTGGTGATGTTGCAAATAGAAGTAGAGTACTGCTTGTTGTACTTGTGATCTTGCAAATAGGAGTTGGAGTAATTTAAGTTAACTGGAGTAATTTGTTACATCTGTTGTAGGTGGTCTAGTGTTGCCCATCTACTGCCCATTTCCTCTGGTACTGGAGTTGGAGTTTAGTGTACTGGACACTTTCATAAATTGCTAGGGTACTTCCTCTCCTTTCTCTCCTTTAGTGTACTAGAAACTTCAATAAATTTCAGAAACTTCCATATAAATTCAGAAACTTCATATAAAAACTTTATTCACTGCTGCTGATGTACTACTTGTGATGTTGTTGCTGCTGTACTACTAGTGATGCTGCTGCTACTTGTGATTTTGTCAACTTGTGATGCTGCTGCTACTTGTGATCTTCTGAAATGACCCCTTTCTCCTGAAATGTTGATTAATTTCCGTTTCGGTTGAGAATGGGGCACTCCTAGGTCAAGAAAATTAGCAAAGGTCATGCCCAATTTTCTTGACCTAGAAGGTGCCCGATTCTCAACCGAAACAAAAATTAATCAACATTTATAGTTTGACCTAGAAGATGCCCAATTTGTTAACTCTAGGTCCGGTGTTGAATGTTAATCTGAGTGTATGTGATGGTGACTGAACAGATAAATCATGTCTCCCAACATTTTCAGCTAAGTGGACTCTCACAGACACACTATCTAGCTTTACACTTAAGCAGTGGCGAGATCTGCTCCCTCCACACAATGTGCAACAAGCAAGCAGGTGGATCTAGGTAGCTTGGCTAGATTGGCTATGAGCCAATGTGGTCAAGTCAAAAGAGATGATGCATACGGATGGATAGATGGATGGATGGGGATGCAGCACCACTCCACCACCTTCACTTGTCTAGCTTGTGGTTTACCCCTCACTCTCTCATGCACCAGAAGAATATGATACATACATCCACTTTGATAAGCTAAAACTAGTAAGAGCAGCAGGGCAAAAAATATTTTTTGTATTTATTTTAGATCACATACACAAAATAACCTACCAGCAATATAAATCTAGTTTCAGAAACATGTGATACATACATCCACTTTGATAAGCTAAAACTAGTAAGAGTAGTAGGGTAAAAAATAAATCTATGTATGATATAGGGGTGCTACTGCTATATCCTCCATCCCGTCCCACCGGAGCAAGCAAACCTACAAGCTGCTCCTCATGTTTTTCCCTCTACTAGTAGACTGGAACTTCCCAATGCTGGCTGGTTTGCACCCTCTACAAGCTTCTACTGCTTCCGAATAACCTAACAGCCATCGAAATCTAGTTTGAATCAGAAAAATGTGAGAAAACCCATCGATTGAGGCGGACAACTAGTTGTAGATGAGGAAGGGCATTTGAGGCCCCATCGAGTCTACGAAGATGTGATGGGTCCTGATATATTAACTTGTGGATTTTTTTCCTAGACTGCCTCAGTGTCGACAAAACCTAAATGATGAGACCATGGTCTTGTTCCTTGACAATAACCAACTTTTTAACCAAACTTTTTTCCTATTTAGAGCGAAACATGGCCCACAACGATGAGGCCGGCAGTTCGGGCGGCAAGCAATTCTGGGAGCTGTCCCAGGAGATGGAGGAAGAACCTCACCGCTATGAGGACGCCGTGGAAGACACCGATATTGACTACACAACCCCTAGTGGCGTCGCGGATGACACCATTGATGGTGCCGCCGAGGATGCCACCACTGATGGTGCCGCCGAGGATGCCACCACTGATGATGGCAGCGCACGCACAGATGGCAGCCAACCGAAGAGGCAACGGAAGGACCGGCGCCCGAACGTGCTCCGCACCGTCAAGGAGGAATTTACTGAAGTGAACTCTGACGGGCATCCAACGGCGCCCAAAGAAATAGTCAAGGGGTACTCGCTTCAGCTCAGGTGCATTCTTCTGAGCACCGTCTCAATCAACACAGAGAACCTAAGGCATAAGGACCGAGAGAATTTGCGCACCCTCCTCTTCACGAAGCTGCATGAACGATACAAGTTCCCGCCTGAATTTGAAAACACACGCCTCTCAGGGAATAAAGTGAACAGTGCTGCCCTCATGAGGATGAGTATGGCCCTATATACTTGGAGAAGCGCGGTGAAGACAATGATTGAGAAAGGTGATAGTTATGAGAAGATCAAGGCGAAAAATCCTTCGATCAACGAAGATGACTACAAGGAGTTCAAGATCAAGTGCGAGAGCAGCGCAACCTCCGAATCGAGTCAGTGGGGGAAAGAAATGCGGGAGTTGAACTTAGGGGAACACAAACTCGGTCCCGACGGTTACAGAGTGGCGGAGCCTATATGGGACAAGAAGGACGAGGAGCGTGCCGAGCAAGGCCTACCGCCTCGCTTCGAGAAATACCGTGACAAGCAGACCAGGAACTATGTCAGGGCCCGGTACAAGGAGGACCCGGTAACAAAGGAGCTTACCACGAATCCAAAGACCAGGGCGATTGAGCTTGTTCTGGTAAGGAATACACCCCCGCGTAATTAGCTCCATATGGTTGCATTCTAATTAATGAAGCCAAATTTCTAAATGGTTCACATTCCTTCTGCAGGATACTGAAAGCAGTAGCGCAGGGTCGTCTCAGAGCACCCCTTGGGACAGCACTCTAAATAGGGCGTTGAACGTAATGAAAAACAAGGATAAGCTGAGTAAGCCGTCATCAGCTGGTTGTGTGGCCGGCAAAGGCTTGTCCACAAAATGGTCGTCCTACTATAACGCTGGTGGGCGAAAGGAGAGAAAGACCAGCTCAGAAAGCCAGTCGCGCGAGGTTCAAGAACTCAAGGCACAAGTGGCGCAGATTCCGGAGATTTTCCAAGAGCAAGTGCAACAACAACTGGGATCGACGCTCACCGGCATTATGCCTACCTTGATTCATGGGCTGCCGGCGTGGATTGCGGGCGGCCAACAGGGGCCGCCCTTGATTCCCAGCTTCACGGCCAGCAACTCGCGCAACGCGCAGGCGGCGCCATTGGTGTCTCCGACGGAGGCGGTATTGGTGTCTCTGACGCTGGCACGGGCATTGGAGCTTAATGCACCCGGGTGTACGCCGGCTAGCACCTCGGCAGCAAGAGGCTCCTCCGTCAGTTGCACGCCCGCCGTTGGCGGTGCCTCGACATTAGCCGAGCTCGACGCCATCATCACGGTAACTAATTAAGCCTCTCAGCCGAGGACTTCATCTCCTTGCCTTTGACTGGGCATCCCTAACGCCCTATATGTTTTTGCAGGGCGCCGCCGACGTTCTGTGCACTCTCCTGCACTTCGTGAACGACGAGTTGGTCGATGTTGCCAAGGGCAAAATCGTTCAACCGGGCAACCCCGTGTTCCACGGTAATCCGATGCCACCCACCGTGTATAGGGTTCAACTGGTTCGGGTGCTGCCAGGCTGCGACGAGTTGTTACCTCCGATTCGACCCGCCGGGGCAGACGAAGATGATGTGATGACCCTCAGCGCCTGCCTAAGCTGGCCCCTGCTTTGGCTGAAGAGCCAGATTCGTTTGGGGGCGGGGGACACCACCCCAAAGACAACACCACAAGTCTTGCCGGCGCCAAGCCATGGCAAGACCGCCGCAACGCTACCGGACATGCCGGACATCCCTATGGCACAGGATCCGAACATGCATATGGCACAGGATCCGGACGACGACGACAACAACGACGGTACATTTACCAACGTCGATAAGTACTTTGCCGAACATGGGTACGGTGACGAATTCTTCGGGCCTCCTTCTCAAGAACCCAACCCTGAAAAAGACGACCGCAATCATGCTGGTACCACGGAGAAACCAAATTGCAACAAGCGTCGTCTGGCGTTCAGTTCTCAGGAGATGCCTCCAGCTGCCGCCTTCACCGAGCCTCAGATAGCCGAGGTGCCAGCTATTATCAGCCCCAACACACTCAAGAAGGCGGCCTGTGAGCAGAACTTGATCCCATTACAGCAGAAGAAGAAGGGACAGAAAAGAAAGAGTAACAAGGGTGCCAGCCAGCCGGCACCGAGTACGATCCATGCTCAGGACAGTCCACCTTCACCTAAGGATATCTCGAGGAGGGTGCATGTGGCAGGTAGGCCGATGCTACCAACTAATCTGCTCAATGCTGCAACCGGTGCTATGCGGAGTCTGCATGACAGTGTTCTCTCTTTGGAGAAGCAGCGTCTCTCCGAGAATGATGTGGCATAACCGGTTTTAATGGCCAAGGTGCCAGAGGGCAAGGGCTTTGTGGATAACGCCATCGGGGGTGCGATCGTCCTGCGGTTTGATGACATCTTCGCTATGTTTAACCTTCATCCGCTACACTACACCTTCATTCGGCTATTTTCGCTGAGTATGGAGATGCGGATCATTAGAGACAAGACCCCGGACATCGTGATAGTCAACCCCTTATACATGTGTGCCAAGATCTTGGGCAGCGCTGGGGACCGGCAGGTCGCGAGTTCTTACCTCGAAGGCGTCATTCTGGCAAACCCAGATAAGGATAACTTCCTCGTGCCTTACTTTCCCGAGTAAGTCATCCCCTCACCGCCCCGTAACATATAATTTCTTAGATTTCGATCGTTCTTTTTTTTCTAACATTCCGTGTTTTATGCAGTGACACATTGCACACTCATCCTCTTAAGCCCGAAACATTCCATGGCCACGTATGTTGACTCGGACCGTCAGTCGAAGAAAGACTACACAAATATCAAGAAAGTTCTTTATGATGTTCTCCCTGGCTACGCCAGATCTGGAGGCACCTTCACCAAGCCAGTTCGTAGGTACGGCAAGCACGTGTTCACCCACACTACGATGTTCCCCTGCGTCAAGCAGCCGCCTGGCGGTCATAAGGATGCCTACTACGCCCTCCATCACATGTGGGCGATCGTACAGGACCATAATCACCTTCTGCTACCAAATAATCTCAAAGATTGGGCCGCAAGATTGTCGGCAATCCAGGACGCGGACATCAGACAAGAATTCTTTCGCATCCAGTCAGAGTTTGCGGAAATCATCCATCAAGATGTCCTTCGTACCTAGGGGCAGTTCTACCTCAAATATCAACCGTCCAACAGTGAGATAGACACAACGCTACAAATGCAGGCTGACAACGCTCGCGATTTCATGACCATCACGAGAGACGGCAGCTTCATCCATGCTCCGGTCCCTGAGTCGAGTCGAAAGTAGTGATGCTATGTGTAGTTCTGAAACATCGATTGGCTCATGTTGTAATTAAACTTTAATGAACTTGTATGTCTCTTTGGTTTGGACAGTCGTTCAACTTATATGTAATCGATGTTATTTATTAGTAGGACCATGAATCGTGCTATTAATGTGTTGCTTTTCTCTTCCGATCCTTTTGTTGCATACTTATATATTGCTTATGTATTGTCTGTGAATTGTTACTAACGTTTTGTTTGGCTAGTGCATAGAGATGCCGTCGTATGTCGTGTACAAGGGTAAGGTTCCCAGAGTCAACGACGACTGGGAGGAGTGTCAGAGACAGGTTCACCGTTTCAGCGGTAACAGTTACAAAGGGTACACCACTAGGGCGGAGGCGGAAGTTAGATATGCGCTCTATCTAGCGAGAGAGAGGAGGGAGCGTTGGAGGAACCAGATGAAGACCAGTTTCATCGCGATTATTCTCATCGTGATGACCGCAACCCTCTTCTATGTGATGGTAGTTTAGATGATCGATATCGACTTGTAATGTGAAGACAAACTTGCTACTCACGGGTTCGAGACTTCTAATGTTCTAACTTTGTTCGGTATTTTAAATTCGGAGACTAATATGATGAATCTGCTGTTGCTGTGTGGTGCTAGCTATATTCTGTCCAATAATATATTTTGTAACCTGTGAAAATATCAGAAAAGAAAAAAATAATCCCTAATATTCATACTAGTGGCGCAGCACCACATAGTGCGCCATTAGTAAGCCAGAGCACACTAATGGCGCATCATCCACCAGTGTGCCATTAGTATGCCAAAGCACATGGGTAAATATGGCCCCCTGGGAGGCATACTAATGGCGCACCGTGGGCTATACTAATGGCGCACCACAGGTGCGCCATTAGTAAAAAATACTAATGTTGTGATACTAGTGGCGCACGTGTAGTGTGCCATTAGTAGGCAAAACAGGTGCGCCACTAGTAGGCCTTTTCCTAGTAGTGCAAACCACGTCTATGAGCATAGCATAGCAGTACAAGCATACGTAGAAAGTACACAGGGTTTGATATAAGACATTAGGTACTACCTCATCAGCTACTTCGCAATAGCCACATGTTAACAAACCTACTCATGCAATGTTTGAGGGTTGAAACTAATGCATAAAACTGGGTAATAAAAGGATATGATCAAAGTGTTACTTGCCCTGCTGACGATCTGAAAACCCTAGTGATTCGTAGTAGCAAGCCTTGCAGTCTGGAAACTCTATCGTGAACAAACAATAGCATACATAATAATCACTCAAGCATAATATGCAAAGGTAACACTCAAGAGAAAAGATCTAGACTTAAAGTTCAACTGAAGAGCTTCAATTTGCAAAAAAAAATCAATTGAATCGGAGCTACGAAACTCAAACTGCGATCAAAAGAAGTTTGAATTCAAATCTGCTTGAAACCAAATTTTAATTTTGTCAAAATCATGTTCAAGTTGGTTATCTGGAAAGAGGGGAACAAGATGAAGATTTCTGGCATTGTTTTCACTGGATTTGGACAAACGAGCAGAAAGTAGCGAGGGTTTAAAGATCAGGGACTAATCTGTGATAAAAGTATTCGTGGATAGGTCCCTGGCCGAAAAATTAAAACAAAAAGAAAAACCTAACAAACGAGCGTTCGCTAGCAGAAGTAAATGAACGAATTCATTCATTAACAGAAACTAACTGATGAACGTTCGTTAATTAATGAACTAAAATAAAAAAAACCGATCTAACCTAAACCTAAAAAACGAAAGAAAAACGAGCGGGTTTTTGCGGTTTTTACCGGTTTTCGAAAAAACCGGCGACAAGATCCGGCGCGGCTCCGGCGACTTCGGCGGGTCCGGCGAGGCGGCGCGAGGCAGGGCAGCGGGCGGCGGGGTGCGGCGGGAGGCAGCGAAGGGAGGCGGGGAGCGGCGCGGGGCGAGGCGAGGCGGCGACGCAACGCAAGCGTCGGCGACGACGCGGCTCAGGGTGGGCCGTGGGGTGGCGGGGCGATGAGGTGGAGGGGTGGCAGCTGCAGCTTATAAAGAGGGGGGTTGGCCCGGCTTGGAGAAGGGGCATGAGGCGACGGCGGACTCGGAGTCCGGTCCGGACTCCAGCGAGGCGTGCGGGAGCGGGACTCCGTCCCGGCGCAGGAAGGCGGCGGTGGTAGCGGGCCGGCTCGGCTGGGCCTTCGGCCCACTCGAGCGAAGAAGTTTTTTTAAATAAAGTACGCGTGAAAGAAAAATCCTAAAATATAAAAAATTGTAAAAATACAGAAACAATTCTCACCGTCCAAACCTAATATTTAGGACAAGGTGAACATTTTTGTGGCCTAAAATGCAATTTTAAAAAAATGTATATTTTTCTAATTCAAATAAAGTAGCAAATAAAATAATAATTTGATTTTAAAATTTCCTCTACAATATTCCTCTCTTATTGAGGAAGTCATTTTATCTTCTCTATTTTATTTTTATTATTGGAATTAATTGGAGAGAAAAATATTAAAATCAAATTGATCCTCTTTTCAAATTTGAGAAAAATTCAAATATGGAAGTTTGTGAAATCCCCAACTGTCTCCTTGGGTCCTTGAGTTCCTTAAGATTTCTAAGATCACAACCAAAATGAAAATAAAATATAATATGCATATGATGACCTATGTATAACATCCAAATTGAAAATTGGGATGTTACAAACCTACCCCCCTTAAGGTGAATCTCGTCCTGGAGATTCGGGTTGGCTAGAAAATAGGTGCGGGTGGTCTTTCCGTAGGTCTTCTTCTCGTTCCAGGTGGCTTCTTCCTCGGTATGGTGGCTCCACTGAACTTTGCAAAACTTGATAACCTTGCTGCGTGTAACTCGGCTGGCAAACTCGAGAATCTTGACGGGTTTATCCTCGTAGTTTAGGTTACTTTCCAATTGAATTGCTTCTAGGGGCACTGTATCTCTTAGAGGAATATCGGCCATTTCAGCATGGCACTTCTTCAACTGGGAAACGTGGAACACATCATGAACTCCTGACAATCCTTCTGGTAACTCTAGCTTGTAGGCCACTTCTCCCATACGTTCCAAAACTCGGTATGGTCCTACAAATCTCGGGGCTAATTTTCCCTTCACTCCAAATCGTTTATCTCCTCGAAGCGGTGACACACGAAGATATGCTCTGTCTCTGACTTTGTAGACTACCTCCTTGCGTTTAGTATCGGCATAACTCTTTTGCCTGGACTGAGCTACTTTCAGTCTATCACGAATCAACTTAACCTTCTCTTCGGACTCCTTAATTAAATCTGGTCCAAACAATTGACGGTCTCCGACTTCATCCCACATTAACGGTGTCCTGCACCTTATTCCATACAAAGCTTCGAAAGGGGCCATCTGCAAACTAGCCCGGTAGCTGTTGTTGTATGAGAAATCTGCGTAGGGAAAGTTATCATCCCAACTAGATCCATAATCTAGTGCACAAGGTCTCAACATGTCCTCAAGAATCTGATTGACTCTCTCGGCCGTCCATCTGTCTGCGGATGAAAGGCTGTACTGAACTCTAGCCTGGTACCCAAAGTCTGGTGTAACTGATTCCAAAATTTCGAAGTAAACTATGTTCCTCTATCTAATACGATGGTCCTCGGAACTCCATGCAGACATACGATCCTGGTCATGTATATCTTAGCCAACTTCGCACTTGTATAAGTTGTTTTCACAGGGATAAAGTGAGACACATTGGTCAAGCGATCTACTACTACCCAGATGGAGTCATATCACGATCGGGTCCTGGGTAATCCGGTGTTGAAATCCATGCCAAGTTTATCCCGCTTCCATTCGGGTATCAGCATAGGCTGTAGTAACCCTGTTGGCTTCTGATGTTCTGCCTTCACTCTCTGACATACATCACATACTGCTACATACTCGGTAATATCCTTCTTCATACCTGTCCACCAGAAATGTTCCTTCAAATCCAAATACATCTTGGTGTTTCCGAGGTGAATCGAGTATGGCGAGTCATGGGCTTCTTGAAGTATTAACTTCTTGATCTCCACATTATTGGGCACATATATACGGTGTTCAAACCATAATTTTCCGTGCTCATCCTCACTAAAACCCTTGGATTTTCCTTTGCTCATCTTCTCCTTTATCTCAGCAATTTCTGTATCATCCTTCTGAGCTTCTCGAATCTTTCCCAATAATGTGGACTGAACCTCCATTGCTGCAACAAAACCTCTTGGAACTATTTCCAAACAAAGTTCCTTGAGATCGTCGACTAACTCCTGCGGTAATCCTCCGCTTACGAGGGTGTTGACATATCTCTTGCGACTCAAAGTGTCTGCTACGACATTGGCCTTTCCTGGATGATAATGTAGCTTCATATCATAATCCTTCATTAGCTCCAACCATCTCCTCTGCCTGAGATTCAACTCCTTCTGTGTGAAAATGTACATCAAACTCTTGTGATCCGTGTACACATCACAATGGTTTCCAATGAGAAAATGTCTCCAGGTCTTGAGCGCATGCACTACGGCTGCTAACTCCAAATCATGTGTGGCATAATTCAATTCATGAGGTCGAAGATGATGTGAGGCATATGAAACAACTCTTCCGTCCTGCGTAAGTACACCTCCAAGTCATAGGCGAGAAGCGTCACAATAAACTTGGAAATCCTTGCATATATCCGAAAGAATCGGCACTGGGGTTGTAACCAAACGTTTCTTCAACTCCTGAAAGCTGGCCTCATATTCCTCGGTCCATTTGAATTTGGTATCCTTCTTCAACAACTCTGTCATGGGTTTCACAATTTTGGAAAAATTCTCAATGAACCTCCTATAATATCGTGCGAGTCCCAGAAAACTGCGGATCTCTCCTACTGAGGTGGGTGCCAACCACTCAGTGAAAGATTGAACCTTGGTAGGGTCGACTGTTATACCTTCTCCCGATATAACATGTCCAAGAAATCCAACTTCCTTCAACCAAAACTCACATTTGTTGAACTTGGCATATAGCTAATGTTCCCTGAGCTTCTCGAGAACTAAGCGCAAATGCTCCTTGTGCTCCTCTTCATTCTTCGAGTACACCAATATATCATCAATGAACACCACAAAAAACTTATCCAAAAATTCCATGAAGACCTTGTTCATCATACTCATAAAATAGGCAGGGGCGTTAGTCAATCCAAAAGACATGACTGTGTACTCATATAGCCCATACCTTGTCGTAAAAGTTGTCTTAGGTATATCCTGTTCTCGGATCATCAACTGGTGGTATTCTAATCGGAGATCGATCTTGGAGAATACTTTAGCTCCCTGTAGCTAGTCAAACAAATCATTGATCATCGGTAGTGGGTACTTGTTCTTGATTGTCACTTTATTCAATGCGTGATAGTCAACAACCATTCTCAAAGATCCATCCTTCTTCTCAACTAAGAGCACTGGGGCTCCCCACGGTGATGAACTTGGTTGGATATAACCTTTCTCCAGTAACTCCTTAATTTTCTTCTTGATTTCCTCCAGATCATTTGCGGGCATCCGATATGGTCTCTTCGATATAGGTCCGGTGCCTAGCAACAACTCTATTAAAAACTCTATGTCTCAATCTGGCGGCATGCCTGGTAATTCCTTTGGAAATACATCCGGGTAATCCCTCACAACAGGCACTTCTTCCTGAACAACTCCTGAAAGAGAATTCACTTGGGTCCTCCTTGGCGCATGCCTAGATACATACTTGATCCTCTTTCCCTCAGGGGTGGTGAGTAATATCGACTTGCTAGCACAGTCGATGTTTCCTCCATACTTCGATAGCCAATCCATGCCTATTATTATATCCAATCCTTGTGACTCCAAAATTATTAGGTCTGAGGGGAAAACATGGCTACCAATGGTTAATGGTAACCGATAACATGATTGGCTGGCCATATACTCTGCTCCTGGCGAGCTTACTAACATGGATGACCTAAGGGCTAAGGTTGGCAACTTAAACTTTTCCACAAATCCCCTGATATGTATGAATGCGATGCACCAGTGTCAAAAAGAATGAGAGTGGTAAATGACTTAATCAAAAACTTACCAATAACTGCGTCAGGCTGATCTTCAACTTCCTCCATGTTGATGTGGTTCACCTGACCTCTGATGAAGGGATTGGGCTTCTTCCCAGAGTTTCCATTTCCATTGCCATTCTTCAACTCAAAACAATCATTGGCGTAGTGTCCATTCTTTCCGTATTTGTAACAGGTGACATGACTTAGGTCCTTCTTAGCGGGTGTTGCTGGGTTGGAACGGTTATGGCTGTTGCTTCCTTCATACACATTTCCATTCTTAGGGCCACTATGGTTATGTGAGCTTCCCCCATTGTGGGTGTGGCCTCCATGATTATGGGTGTAACCTCCCGAGTTAGGGGTAAAGCGAGGCTTCTGCTGAGCTCCTGAATTATACTTCCCCTGTCCATACTTCCTTTTGCGGCTCTCTATCTGCTGCTGCTTGCCTTCTATCATAAGAGCCTTGTCTACCAACTCCTAGTAGTTGTCAAATGTTGCCCACCATCAACTGCATACTCAGCTCATCATTCAGCCCTTCTATAAACTTCTCCTTATTTGCAGCATCTGTGGCCACATTGTCCGGGGCATAGTGGGCTAATTTGATGAACTCATCCACGTACTGCCCCCCTGTATGATTTCCCTGGCGTAAGTTGCGAAACTCATGGTTCTTCATACTCATTGCTCCAGTTGAGACATGTGCAGTGCGGAATGCTTGCTGAAACTGATCCCAAGTGACATTAGCCACGGGGAAAGTGGTCGTGTAGTTACCCCACCATGAGGCTGCGGGTCCATCCAGTTGATGTGCGGCAAAGCGCACCTTCTCAGCATCTATGCAACCTGTGGTGGTCAGCTCCCTCCCAATCCTGCGGAGCCAGTCATCAGCAACAATCGGCTCGGTGCTACTAGAAAACATTGGCGGATTCAACCTCAGAAAACGGGCTAAGTTGTCAACTGGAGTTGGTGGCGGTGGGTTGTTGTTGTTGTTGTGCTGGTGGTGGTGGCCTTGGTTCTAGACTAGTAGCTGCATCAAGGCATTCTGCTGTTGGATCAACTGAGTGAGCTTCGGTGGGAAGACCAATCTGGGGTCACGTCTCGGAGGCATCTGATAGGTTTAGAGGGGTGAGAATAGAATAGAGTGAGGTATAAGGAGAAAACCACTACCCATATGCACATGAGATAAACACATTCATTTCACACTACTCAATTCAAACAAGGGCATACAAATGATCTAATCTACCGTTACAAAATACTCGGACTATTACTATATACATGGGGGAATACTACTGATAATTTGGTGGCCGACTAGAAATTTTGATCGATGGAAGATTCCATGATATCTGCTCCAGCTTTGTCTTCGTAATCATCATCACTATCAGGGTCGGAATCGGTGTCGTTGATGATGATGTAGTCTTCGCGATGGTTGTCCTCCTCTGTCACGGGATCTTCCAGGAATATTCCAAGCTTCTTCTTCAGGTCTTCATTCTTCTCCAGTAGTACTGCAATTTCTTCTTCATATCCATCGCGTGTAGACTTGAGTTCCTCTTCTAGCTCCATGTTCTTGGTCATCACTTTCTTCATGTCTATCATGCTGGCGCACATCTGGTTCTCCTGACGACGAATGTGTTGGTTTAACTCCTAGATGTAGGCTGCAATGGATTTATCCCTCTTGGTGCAAATCATCTCCCATTGGTCATCTTGGCGTCCACATATCTGGTAGATGGTGTCCTTAAGATCCTTGTGATATACCTCGCCGATGCGTCCCATGGCGATGTGGGCTGCCATGCACTTTCCTATACTCTAGGTTGGTGCATCAAAGGAAAACTTTATGGGCTCATTAACTGGTGTGAACGTCCTTCTTGGAACATGTACTCGAATTGTCCAGCGCTCTTCTTTAGGTAGAGTGGCAGTGTAGGTCCCCGTGAAGCTTGGTATTCTGATGCTCATGTACTTAGTGGCCTCCTTCAAGTGTCATCCGAAAGGGGTGTCGTCGTCCGGTTGAGCAAACTTGTTCCTTGGGTTCGCCATCTATAGAGTAGAAATGGAGAAGAGTCAGAAATGAGTAGAGGAGAGTGTCCTATGGCTTATCTTAGTGGTTGCATCATATAGTCAGCGTGTGCTCTGATACCATCTTGTAGCGATCCGACCTCAGACGGTCAAATCTCTGTGTATAAGTGTCATCCCTGGATCGGTAATGCTGACACACACAGTACTCGAGGAATTATAACAGAGTTCAATCACACACTTATTACATCAAATGTCTCAAAAGAGAACTTATTACAATAATATGGCTGAAGGCAAACTAAATAAGATAAAAGCGGAAGCTTCAAGGATAAATGAGTCCATCAACTCCAATGGCGTTGCTGTGTGCACGACAATGACCTATTGCACCTTACTCTTCGTATGAAAACTAAGCAACATAATATGTTGCAGCCTGTGTAGGTCAGCACATGGAATATGCTGGCAAAATAACACTATAGATCAATGAATAGAAAACAACTATCACTACATGCATATATGGCTGGTGGAGGCTCTATGGTTATCATTTGCAGAAAGCTAGTTTTCCCTACAACAAAGGAATATATTTTATTTAACTACAAAGTTTGTTGAAAACATTGAGAGTGGTAACCCCATCTCAATCCCAAATTAATAATCTATAACCCAACAAATTAATTAAGTAAAGTGATGAGATCAACCTAATAATTCAAGCACCATATACTCAAGATGTCCATAACCGGAGACACGGCTAATCATGATTAGTTTGTACACTCTGCAGAGGTTTGCGCACTTTTCCCCACAAGACTCTATCTCCTCCGTTGAATTTCTCGCACTACATGGTGTTTGAGAAATGGATGACCGAGACACAGTCTTTCAGAAGCGTTAGCTCGTTATGACAGGTAGACACTACCACCTACATCCCCTACATCTACTAGTCTACCATTGTAAGAGGTCACACAACATACTCAACTATGCCAGAGCCCATAATGGCTTGTGGTTGCACACGAAAGTTTCCAGCGTGAATAACATAGTGATCCCTTTGAGCTTGGGTGGCAAACCATCGGATGATCACATAGATTCCCCGGGATCTCCTTGGACAAAACTGGATTCCCAAGGTGCCGACAAACCAATCTACCCAGATGTGTATTAAAATAGCCACCTTAAGTTAAACCTTATTTAACAATAATCCCTCACATCTTTCATGAATTCTCTCAAACCAAACCACGTCTACGAGCATAGCATAGCAGTATAAGCATACGTAGAAAGTACCCAGGGTTTGATATAAGACATTAGGTACTACCTCATCAACTACTTCCCAATACCCACATGTTATCAAACCTACTCATGCAATGTTTGAGGGTTGAAACTAATGCATAAAACTGGGTAATAAAGGGATATGATCAAAGTGTTACTTGCCTTGCTGACGATCTGAAAACCCTAGTGATTCATAGTAGCAAGCCTCGTACTCCAGAAACTCTATTGTGAACAAACAATAGCATACATAAGCACTCAAGTATAATATGCAAAGGTATAACTCAAAATAAAAGATCTAAATTGAAAGTTCAACTGAAGAGCTTCAATTTGCAAAAAGAATCAATCGAATCGGAGCTATGAAACTCAAATTGCGATCAAAAGAAGTTCGAACTCAA
The DNA here is from genome assembly GCF_002162155.2 of Triticum dicoccoides. NCBI lineage: Eukaryota > Viridiplantae > Streptophyta > Magnoliopsida > Poales > Poaceae > Triticum > Triticum dicoccoides. The sequence goes on along the minus strand of NC_041386.1, from coordinate 208,515,099 downwards.
ATCTGCTTGAAACCAAATTTTAATTTTGTCAAAATCATGTTCAAGTTGGTTATCTGGAAAGAGGGGAACAAGACGAAGATTTTTGGCGTTGGTTTCACTGGATTTGGACAAACGAGCAGAAAGTAGCGAGGGTTTGAATATCAGGGACTAATATGTGATAAAAGTATTCGTGGATAGGTCCCTAGCCGAAAAATTAAAATAAAAAGAAAAACCTATTGAACGAACATTCGCTAACAGAACTAAAGGAACGAATTTGTTTGTCAACAGAAACTAACTGATGAACGTTCGTTAATTAACAAACTAAAAAACCGATCTAACCTAAACCGGAAAAAACCGACGGTGAGATCCGGCGCGGCTCCGGCGGTTCCGGCGAGGCGACGCGAGGTAGGGTCAGCCGGCGACGGGGTGCGGCGGGAGGCGGCGAAGGGAGGCGGGGAGCGGCGCGGGACGGCGCGAGGCGGCGACACAGCGCAAGTGGCGGCGGCGTTGGCAGGCGGCGGCGCGGCTCGGGACGGGCCGCGAGTTGGGGGTGATGAGGTGGAGGGATGGCGGCTATGGCTTATAAGGAGTGGGGGTCGGCCCCGCTTGGAGAAGGGGCACGAAGCGGCGGCGGACTCGGAGTCCGGTCCGGACTCCGGCGAGGCATGCGGGAGCAGGACTTCGTCCCGGTGCAGGAAGGCGGCAGCGGTAGCGGCCGGCTCGGCTGGGCCTTCGACCCAGTCGGTGAAGAAGTTTTTTTTAAATAAAGTTCGCCCGAAAGAGAAATCCTAATAAAATATAAAAAATCCTAAAAATACCAGAAACAATTTTCGCCGTCCAAACCTAATATTTAGGACAAGGTGAACATTTTTCTGTCCTAAAATGCAATTTTAAAAAAATGCATATTTTTTTCTACTTCAAATAAAATAGCAAATAAAATAATAGTTTGATTTTAAAATTTCTTCTCCAATATTCCTCTCTTATTGAAGAAGTCATTTTATATTCTCTATTTTATTTTTATTGGAATTAATTGGAGAGAAAAATATTAAAATCAAATTGATCCTCTTTTCAAATTTGAGAAAAATTCAAATAGGAAAGTTTGTTAAATCTCCAACTCTCTCCTTGGGTCCTTGAGTTGCTTAAGATTTCTAGGATCACAACCAAAATGCAAATAAAATATGATATGCATATGATGACCTATATATAACATCCAAATTGAAAATTGGGATGTTACCGCCGCGGAGGTGAGTACATGAAGGTATATCTTTAGATCTTGTAGTCAAATCTTTGAGTTTCTTGTTTTTTCACTAGTTTGGATTATAAGAAAGTATGAAAAAATGGAATTGAGGTTGCATCATATTATTCATCTTTATAATGTCTTTCTCAAAAATGATGGAAAGGAAAATTATGCTCAATTGATAGAAGAAGAATTCAATAGAATGTTTGGTATAAATGATGAGCATGATTTCTATGTTTTTAGTATGAATTCTTTGAATATCCATGATGCTAATGATATGCAAAGACATAAGCTTGGGGATGCTATGTTTGATGAAGATGATATCTTTTGTCCGCCAAGTTTTGATAAGAAATTTTATTATGATGAAAGCATGCCTCCTATTTATGATGATTATATTGATGAAAGTGGATTTGGAGAGGTCATGACTTTATTTAGTGTCGAATCCACTATTTCGGAAGAGGTTTCAATTGATTATGACAACAAAGTTGCTATCTATGATGATTATGCTGATGACATGTATGCTATGAAGAATAATGATGCCCATGGAACTTGTCATCATGATTTTAATTTTCACTCCCATGATAGTTATTTTGTTGAGTTTGCTCCCACTACCGTTGATGAGAAGAAATTTGCTTATGTGGAGAGTAATAAATTTGCTATGCTTGTGGATCATGAAAATAATGCTTTATGTGTTGGTTATATTTTTGAATTCATTCGTCATGCTACTAAAAATTATTATGATGGAGGAACATATGCTTGTAGGTGTTGCGATAATATCAAGTTTCCTTTCTATGTGATGAAAATTTTAAAGTTATGCTTGTTTTGCCTTCCTATGCTAGTTGATTCTTGCTCCCATAAATTATTTTCTCACAAAATCCCTATGCATAGGAAGTGGGTTACGCTTAAATGTGCTTGCCATGTGATTCATGATGCTCTCTTTATGTTTCAATTCTTATCTTTTATGCGAGCATCATTGAAATCATCATGCCTAGCTAAAAGGAATTAAAGAAAAGCGCTTGTTGGGAGACAACCCAACACTTTTACCTAATGTTTTTGTGTGTTAACATGATTAGGCTACTATTGTAATCATGTTTTACTGCTTTTATTTCAATAAAGTGCCAAGTAAGACCTTTGGGATGGCTTACGGTGATAGTTGATTTGATCTTGCTGAAAAACAGAAACTTTTGCGCTCAGGAAAACAATTCTCATTTTTAAGAGAAGCATGATAAAATGCTGGTTCTTCTTGCCTAAGATTAATAGACAAAGTTCCCAGGTTTTCCCAATTTTTCAGAATTTTTGGTGTAGCAGAAGTATGGTTGGAGTACAGATTATTACAGACTGTTCTGTTTCTGACAGATTCTATTTTCTATGCGTAGTTAGCTTGTTTTCTAGTTTCCATGGATTATATTGCTCAATATAAATTGTGGAAATGATATAGTACAGTAGTCATTGTGTGGAAACAATTATGAATCTTGTCTTTGAAAGTACCAAAGTGAAACGGTTTGCTCTTTATCATACTAACCTATCTCACGAAGTTCCGTCAAGTTTTGTGTGATTGAAGTTTTCAAGTTTTGGGTGAGATGTCGATATGAGGAGAATAACGAGTAACAAGACCCTAAGCTTGGGGATGCCCAAGGCACCCCCAAGGTAATATTCAAGGAATATCCAAGCAACTAAGCTTGGGGATGCCCAGGAAGGCATCCCCTCTTTCGTCTCCAACATTATCGGTAACCTCACTTGGAGCTATGTTTTCATTCGTCACATGATATGTATTTTTCTTGGAGCATCATTTAATTTTGTTAGGATTTGCTTGCTGTTATTTAGAACAATGTTTCGCATCTTTTATTTCAATAAAAGTGGCAATGATAGCCTTTGCCATGCTTATTTTGCAAGTATACATGTTGTTGTTTGAAAAAAGAAAGTTTCCCGCTGTTGCAAGCATTCCCTAGAAAAGTCAGAATATGGTTAAATGTTGAAACTTTTTGAAAATAACCTCTGATAAATTTTCTACAGTGTGGTATTTTTTCATAATTTTTGGAGTTTAAGAAGTATTATTACTCTTTCATTCTTTACAGACTATACTGGTTGGCAGATTGCTGTTATGTTTGCATATGTTTGCTTGTCTAATGATTCTATTTGGGATAGGAGTATTAAATATGCAGACACTTTTAGTATGAAATGTTGAATAATAATTTTAGTGATTTGCTATAGTAGATAATGATAAGGTTTTTGCATTGGCTTATACTAACTTATCTCACGAGTTCTTGTTGAGTTTTGTGCGGATGAAGCTTTTGAGATTTAGGAAACCCGTGATGTGAGAAGAATTAAGGAGACACAAAATCTCAAGCTTGGGGATGCCCAAGGCACCCCAAGATAATATTTCAAGAAGCCTCAAGCATCTAAGCTTGGGGATACCTCGATAGACATCCCACCTTTCCTCTTCAACAATTATCGGTTAGTATCGGTTGAGCCTAAGTTTTTGCTTCTTCACATGAGTTCTGCTATTCTTAGAATGTCATTTTATTTTCATTTTGATTGCTATTTTAATAAAATACTTAGATCTGAAAGTCTTTAAATAAAATAGAGTCCTCGAATAGTTGTCAGGGAGGCTAGGTAAGCGGCATTCACATCCCGTCAAAGAAGCTCTTTTCTATGGAATTGCTCTAGTGCTTCACTTATATCTTTTTGAGCACGGTGTGCTTTAGTATTTTTGAATAAATTCTCTCTAGCTTCACTTAAATTAATTTGAGAGAAAGAAATATTATGCTCATGATCTTCACTTATATCTTTTTGGAGTAGCTTGTCATTTACTCTTGTGCTTCACTTATATCCTATGAGTAAATTGTTGAATGAATTGAATATCATGACGTTGAAATCATATCATGCCTAGTGGTAAATTCACATTTGGTTTAGAAAGTGAAATCTTTTGAGGCTTGACAATCACAATATTGTTCATACAAGCAATTCACGAATAATTAGTATAAGGAAGAGAACTTTCACATGCAAATACACTATCATGGAAATCTTTTGTGATTGTGAGCCCCCATCAAAATATTATATGCCAAAATTGTTGACGTCGGACAAGGAAGACAATGTAATGGTTTAATTTTGTTCATATTCGCATAGAAGTTATATTTTCATAGATCCTTCAACATGTGGTGCTGGCCCCCCATCTTTGCTAGCCAAAAAGTTCCACACCAAGTAGAGACACTACTTGTGCATCCAAAAACCCTTAAACCCAAATATTATTTCCAAGAGTCCACCATACCTACCTAAGGATTGAATAAGATCCTTTGAGTAAGTTGTCATCGGTGCAATAAGGCAATAAAAATTGTTTCTAAAAGTGTTAGATCATTTAGTGTAAGAGAAAATTGAGCGTTGTACGAACTTGTGTTGGCAAAGAATAAAAGCGACAGACTACATAATAAAGGTTGCTGTCATAAGGGGCAATATAACGTGATGTTCTTTTGTGCTAAGGGGTTAAGAATACAAACAAATAAGCGCATGGCAACCTCTGCTTCGCTCTGCGAAGGGCCTATATTTTACTTTTTAGTATTTACTTTATGCAAAGAGTCAAAGTTTTTCTCTCTATTCCTTTTTATTTTTCTCCTTTGGCAAGCATCATGTGGTGAGGAAAGATCTAGGCACATATATCCAGTGGGATATGGGTAGCATGAGTTATTATTGTTGACATCACCCTTGAGGTGAAAACGCTGGGAGGCAAGATTATAAGCCCCTATCTTTCTATGTGTCTGGTTGAAACGTTTTGCTCGTGTGTATGCGGTGAGTGTTAGCAATCATAGAGGACTATATGATGGTTGAGTATGTGGAGCTCTTACTTCAACTCTGTTCAATAAGTTGAATTACAATTGCTTGGTGACTGGGAACATAGGTTGTTGAGTTCAAGAGAATTCATTGTGTCGGTGTACAAAAAGAGGGGTACACTTGTTGTACCCCTATAACTGTGCACGGGCAGTCTGAGCCGCGGATACCACCACACCAAGCAAGGCAAGGGAGGTGAGCCAGGGTAAGACCGAAGCTCAAGAGAACTAGAACGACGCCAAGGCCAAGACCATGAAGAGCAAAGGGGACGAAGCGGACTCCCCCGGCAAGATCCTTGCCGGGAGACAGTTCTAGCAGCCCCGGCAAGACCCTTGCCGCGGCGACTCGTCCCACGCCTATGGAGCAAATCACCCTTGAGTTCACTACCCCCAAAGGGCAAGGATTCGGGAGACATCCCCGTGGCGGCATGCAGATCTTTGTGAAGACGTTCAAGATCAGATACGCACTAAGGAGACGACAACCCTTGGCGGGATCTCAGCCGAGGAAGACCACAAGGCCCCCGGCAAGCGCCTTGCCAGGGATGACAGCAGGCGCCTCGGCAAGACCCTTGCCGGGGCCCCTGCAAGGCCCTTGCCGAGGACACCCGCAGGGCCACCATCAGGCCCACGCCGACTACACCTCCACCACCGCATGCATGCAGCTGCCGACCCAACCAGCTGGGCAGGCACCTGTGTGGCGGCATGCAGATCTTCGTGAAGACCCACCACTGCACCACCTCAGCTGCCTGCCTACCTACGTGGCATCGCAGGCGTCGCTGGCCAGGGCGCGTGTCGACACAAGAAGGAGCAGCGACGGACGAGACAGATCTCTCCCCCATCCCTGATAAAGCAAGGACACCTAGGCAAGACGCGTTAAATGCGCCTTGTCATGTAATGCGAGGGATAACCTCGCATCACTGTACCCTTTCCACCTACTGTGTGCCACTGTGGCAACCCCTTTTTCTATAAAAGGAGGCCCGAGGCGACCAGAGGAAGGATTCGGCCTTTTGGAGCTCCTCACGCCCCATAGCTAGCTCAAGAACATAGATATACAATCCACCAAAGCAGGAGTAGGGTTTTACGCATCCTCGCGGCCCGAACCTGGATAAACAAACCGTGTTCTATCTGTTTGATCCGCTCTTCTCATGACCCCGCGCCCCGCTAACCCCAGTAGGGATTCTTGTGATCCCATAGGTGTTGTTCCCACCGACATCTTTGGCGCGCCAGGTAGGGGGCGCAGTTGTGAGAATCGGCTTTAGCAGTTAGTTCGCCGCTTCTTCATCATCATGGCGCCCAGGAAAAAGACGACAGTGGCAGTTGGCCAGTCGGAAGCCAGACAGCCCGTCCCAACGCGGGCGAGCAGTGGACCGGTCGCAGAAAGGACCCGGGGCGCTGCTCGCGAAAACCAACACCATCCCAGCAGCCGGAGTTTGGGAGGCGGCGATGTTTGTGCGCCTGGTAACGGGCCACACGTCGCCAAATCCAAAGGTAGAGCCCAGCCCTTCGCGGGTGGAGCGGGGCCTTCCAAGGTCATCGCCGCCCCGCCCGAAGGCGACGACGCAAGGGCCTCCAAGACTCCCACGCCGGCGCCAACAGCGCGCTCCTCCCAGGCAGCGCGCGACGAACGGCGTAATCACGCCGAAGATCCCGGGCATCGCCACGGGAAGAGCCCCGAGCGCCACTCCCAGGACATAGAAGACTTGCCCACTCGCCGAGGCACTGGTGAAAATGGCATGCGACCGCGGGGTCGTGATAGAGCTCCTTCTGACATGGTCAGAAGTCGATGCGCGTCGCGATCCGTGCAGGTTTCGCTGCCACCGACGCCAGCAGAGGCCCTGGCGCGCGCGCAGTTGCTCCTCGACTTTCCTCCCACTATGGGGAAACTCGACAAATGGAGAGCCACTATTCGAAGCTTTGTTGCAGTGGCCAACAAATACGAACCAAGTCCGGTGGGACCCCCGGGTCGACGCTCCGATGGAGTCCCGCGGACCAGTGGCGGAAAAGCCGGCGGCGCCGCAACCATGGTGCATTCACCTCTTCCCCATCCGGTACCGCGGACGCCGGCTCGTCGCGACATCGCGGGTGACGACATCTCCATAGCATCGTCTGACCCGCGGACCCACTGTGACCAGCGCCAAGTTCTTCGGGAACGAGCCCATGAAGACGCTCGAACCACTATCGAGCGCCGGCGCGGAGCGCGCCACTAGTCAGACAGGCGAGCAGGGCCTGCTGTGAACCACCCGGCCCTGGAGAGCCCTGGAGGCCTACCTTACGAGGTAGGCTGTCCGGCTTTTACCCGTGAGCTGCGACAGTTCCAGTGGCCCACTCACCGCACCTTCAAACCTGACGTTGGCGAAAAGTACAACGGCAAGACTCACCCGTCTGAGTTCCTCAACATCTACACCATCGCGATGCAAGCCGCCGGAGCCCGCGACGATAAGGTGCTTGCGAATTACTTTCCATTGGCTCTTAAACCCAACGCCATGTCGTGGTTGATGCACTTGCCGGTAGACTCTATTTCCTCCTGGTCGGATTTGTGCCATGAGTTTGTGGGCGCCTTTACTGGAGGTCACCAAGCCCATGGCCAAGCAAGCGACCTGGATGTCATTCCCCAAAAGGGAGGCGAGAGTCTGCGCAAGTATATACAGAGGTTCAGCCGGGTACAGTACAATATCCCTGATGTTCACCCTGCCGCCATCATCAGCGCGTTCCATCAGAACGTGCGTAACCGCAAGATGCGCGAAGAACTGGCAATGAACAAGGTGAAAGATGTGGCAGAACTCTATGTTCTTGCTGACAGATGTGCCCGAGCTGAAGAGGGAAGGAAGTACCCCGGCGAAGATGTCGGCGTGGAAACCGACTCCTCAGATGAGGATACTGCCGCCCCGGCGAAGAAAAGCCGGTGCCGCAACAGGAAGCGCAAAGGTAAAGCTGTGCTTGCCGTCGAGGGATCTGACGACGCCGGCTCCGCCAAGAAAACCAAGGCAGATGACCCCAGCAAGGAAATTGCCGGATGTGTCGCCTGCCGGGCCTTGGCAGCTGTTGAGAAGCCAGGAAACTCCGACAAGCAATACTGCAAGATCCATCGCACCAAAGGCCATGATCTCCAGAACTGCCGACAGGTTGAGCTCCTTGCTGAGAAGCAGAGGGCTGAATATGAGAGGCGGGACAAGGAGAAAGGCCAGGACGGCTCTGAGGGGTCCGGCAAGAAGCATGATGGCCAGGCAGGCCGTCGCGGAAAAGATAAACAGCAGGAGAGGCCCGCCCGGGGCCGTGACAAAAATCCAGAAGAGGATGATCACGAAGAGAACGATGAGTCCGGTGACCAAGAATTTCAGATAGCTACAGAGGCCATGTGCGTCGATGGCGGCGCCTCGCTGCATACCTCTCACCGCCAGCTTAAACAGTGGGCGCGTGAGATTACAGCGGCGGAACTGTCGTTTGATGCCCAAAGGCCGCTGAAGTGGTCCAGCACACCTATCATTTTTGACACTAAGGATCACCCTGATCGCACTACTGCAGTCGGGTGCTTGCCATTGTTGGTTTCACCAACAATACGCAACCTCAAGGTGACAAAGATGCTAGTCGATGGCGGGGCCGGTCTGAACTTAATCTCGCCTGCCGTGATCGAGGAATTGCATATTCCTGATGAAGACCTCGAAGAGACGGGCACGTTTCAGGGGGGTCAACCCGGGAAGAAGTCAACCAAAGGGAAAGGTCACGTTGCCCGTGACTTTTGGGAGTGATCTGAACTACAGGACAAAAAGGGTTGTGTTCGACGTTGCCAAGATCCCCTTGCCTTACAACGGGATCCTTGGCCGCCCAGCGCTGGCCAAGTTCATGGCGGCGTCACATTACGCCTACAACACCCTGAAGATGCCGGGGCCTATGACGATCATCACCGTCCCATCAGACAAGAAGGATGCGTTAATTTGCTCTGACCAACTCTACCAGCAAGCAGTTGCAGCAGCCACCACTGCTAAGGCGCTTGCTCCTGCCACTGGAGCCCTGGGAAGGCAAAAGAAGAATACCGGTGAGACCTCAGGCACCCACTCCGGCAAGCGCACCTCTTCGGAGTGTAGTGCTCCCGTCGAGGACGTGCCAGAGAGCTCCGCTGACAGAAACAAGAAGTCCAGGGCCACACCATCGGGAACCAAGAAGGTTTCCGTCAAGGAGGACGGCACGGGAGGAGCTTTTACCATAAGCTCCACCCTTGACGACAAATAGGAAGACGCGCTCGTCACCTTCCTGCGGGCGAATGTCGACGTGTTTGCATGGCGAGCATCCGACATCCCCGGCGTTCCCAGGGAGGTGATTGAGCACCACCTTGCTGTCTTTCCTCATGCACGGCCCGTCAAGCAGAAGGTCAGAAAGCAAGCTTTGGAACGACAAGAATTCATCACAGAGGAGATCCGGAAACTGGAAGCAGCGGGTTTGGTAAGAGGAGTGCTCCATCCAACGTGGTTGGCCAATCCGGTGATAGTGCGCAAGGCAAATGGGAAGTGGAGGCTGTGTATTGATTACACAGATATTAATAAGGCTTGTCCCAAAGACCCCTTCCTGTTGCCGCGCATCGACCAAATTGTTGACTCCACAGCTGGGTGTGATCTGTTGTCATTCCTCGATGCCTACTCCGGCTACCACCAGATCTTCATGACAAGGGAAGATGAAGAGAAAACGGCATTCATCACCCCATGTGGTACGTATTGCTTTATACGGATGCCTTTCGGGTTGAAGAGTGCTGGTTCAACGTTTGCAAGGGCGGTCAAGATTGGTTTTGAACCCCAGCTCCATAGAAATATGGAAGCTTATATGGATGATATAATGGTCAAAACCAAGAACAGGGCAACCCTCATATCGGATTTACAAGAAACATTTGCAAACCTACGCAAGATCAATCTCAAGCTAAACCCTGAGAAGTGCGTCTTCGGCGTCCCGTCTGGCAAGCTTCTCGGGTTCTTTGTGTCACAGCGTGGGATAGAGGCCACTCCGGACAAGATCAAAGCTATAGAGCAGATTGAAGCGCCCAAGCGAGTCAAGGATGTGTGTTGGCTTGCTGGTTGCGTTGCCGCCATGAGCAGGTTCATTTCCAAGTCCGTCGAGCGCACCCTTCCCTTTTTCAAGATTTTGAAAAAGGCGGGCCCGATGGAGTGGACGCCAGAAGCCGAAGCAGCATTGCAAGATTTGAAGAGGTACCACTCCTCCGCACCAATACTAGTTGCGCATAGGCCACAGGAACCGTTGTTGCTGTACCTGGCGGCAACGAACCAGGTGGTCAGCGCCGCACTAGTGGCGTAGAGAGAAATTGATGATGAGGTAATAGCAGCGACGGAGCCCGATGCCACCGATGCCGAGACGACGTAGCCAATTGAAGTGTCGCCGAAGAAGAAAATGATGCAGCACCCGGTCTACTTTGTTAGTTCCCTCCTGCAGGGGGCTAGATCGAGGTACTCTGGTGTGCAGAAACTGCTCTTCGGCCTTCTTATGGCCTCGAGGAAGCTGCGTCACTACTTCCAGGCGCATGAAATCACTATCGTCACTCGCCTCCCTCTGCAACGGATATTGCACAATCCAGACGCAACGGGAAGGATCGTAGAGTGGGCACTGGAACTGTCCAGCTTTGGCCTCAATTTTGTGAGTACCTCGACGATTCAAAGCCGAGTCCTGGCGGAGTTCATTGCAGAATGGACCGTGACGCCTGGCGAAGAAACCCAAGAGACTGCTCTCCCCGGCAAGGAGGCAAGTTGCGACTGGATCATGTACTTTGATGGAGCTTTCTCCTCACAGGGCGCCGGGGCTGGCGTACTGCTTGTCGCGCCCACCGGAGAGCACCTCAAGTACGTGATCCAGATGCACTTCCCCAGGGAGGTGTCAACAAACAATACGGCTGAGTACGAAGGGCTGCTTGCCGGTCTTAGGATCACGGCGGACCTTGGAATCAAGAAACTCATCGTCAGAGGCGACTCGCAACTTGTCGTCAAGCAAGTCAACAAGGATTACCAGAGCCCGTTGATGAAGGCCTACGTCGATGAAGTGAGAAAGCTGGAAGAGCGTTTTGACAATATACAGGCAGAATACGTTCCCCGAGCGAAGAATGATATCATCGATTACTTGTCAAAACGCGCTGCCCTCAAGCTACCTGTGGAACCAGGTACCTTTGTGCTTCGGCTAACTCAGCCATCCGTTGATCCATCAACAGAGCAGAACAAGAGGAGAAAATCAGGGCCCGGCAAGTACTTTCCCGCTGAGCTCCCCGAAGCCGCCGGCAAAGATGTTGCCGGAGACACTGAGCCCGCCACGGGACGGCTAGCTCCGATGGAGCATCAAGCTCTTGCCATGGAGACAGCCGCTCCGATAGCGGAGGAAATGCCTTTAGTCCTCGCTGTAGAGCCCCAGGCTCTAGCGTGGGCACAACATACTGTCCGATTCCTCCAAACAGGGGAACTTCCTGAGGAGCAGGAAGAAGCGGAAAAAGTAGCCCGTCGCTCTACTATGTACCAATTCATCGATGACGTCCTGTACAGAAAGAGGCCGAACGGCGTGAAATTGAAGTGTATCCCTCGAGAGGAAGGACTGGGGCTGTTGGCGGAGATACATGGAGGCATATGTGCATCCCACATTGGGTCAAGGGCCCTTGCTAGAAAAGCGTTTCGGCAAGGCTTCTTCTGGCCCACCGCCCTCCAGGATGCGATGACACTAGTCACCAGGTGTGAAGCGTGTCAGTTCCATTCAAAGAAGCTTCATCAGCCAGCTCAAGCCCTTCAAACCATTCCTCTCTCCTGGCCTTTCTCGGTCTGGGGGCTCGACATACTGGGCCCTTTCCCCCGCGCTGTCGGGGGCTTTGAGTACTTGTACGTTGCAATCGACAAGTTCACAAAGTGGCCAGAAGTGGAAGCAGTGAGGAAGGTCATAGCACAGTCAGCCGTCAAGTTCTTCAAAGGACTGGTGTGCCGTTTTGGTGTACCCAATAGGGTTATCACCGACAACGGCACGCAGTTCACAAGCCACACCTTCATGCAATATATTCAAGACCTCGGCAGCAAGGTCTGTTTCGCTTCCGTTGCTCACCCACGAAGCAATGGTCAAGCTGAGAGGGCAAATGCTGAAGTACTGCGAGGCCTGAGGACAAAGACCTTGGACAGACTGCACAAGAGTGGAAGGCGCTGGATTGATGAATTGCCGGCGGTTCTTTGGTCAATCAGAACGACACCAACTCGAGCCACCGACCAGACACCCTTTGCCCTGGTATATGGGGCAGAAGCAATTCTCCCCACGGAACTCATATACGGGTCACCTTGAGTACTCGCTTATGATGAGCTTGAGCAAGAGCAATTGCGACAAGATGACGTAACGCTCCTTGAGGAAGATCGTCTTCGGGTGGCTGTGAGAGCAGCGCGCTACCAGCAAGCCTTGCGCCGCTACCATAGCCGCAAGGTTCATGCCCGAAGCTTGGAGGAAGGCAACCTTGTTCTTCGGCGCGTTCAATCGGCCAAGAATTCCAACAAGTTGACGCCACAGTGGGAAGGCCCTTATCGGGTAAAACGAGTCACCAGGCCCGGCGCAGTCCGCCTGGAGACCAAAGATGTTGTTCCAGTGAGTAACTCCTGGAACATTGAGCATCTTCACAAGTTTTACCCGTGAGGCACGGCTTGTCGGGCCCCCCCGGCAAGCCACCTTTTGTACGAGCCTTGCCGATGACGCATGTAACCCTTTGTACAAAGCCAGGCGCAGACCCTGAGCATAAGTAAATGAAGTGCTGGCGCCCTAAGTTATAGCATGCATGCTAGGCCGAGTCTCGTCCTTGGTTAGGGTTGATAGTGCTTAGCGGCGACTAACCCCTAGCTTAGAGGTCGAGTGTGCGTCTCTTTGTCTTTCTTTTGTCTTCCTTGGTTCACATGACACACAGATATCCGTGCCGAACCACTTGGGAGAAAAAAAAGAGGAACAGACCAGCATCTAGCCCCCGGCAAGCCAGTATTGCCGGGGGCTGCAAGAGCAAAGATTCACCCACGGCGAACCAGGGTTGCTGGGGACTGCAGCTTCAGATAAGTTCTTCATCCCTTATCATGCATTCCATTATGGACTGAGGTATGTGAAACCTCGTTTTCCCCTAAGCTGTCGTGCTCCCCTAACTCTAGGCCCTAGGGCTCGTTCCTGGGGCCAAGTTTGGTCGTAGTCGCGGCAGCGAAAGGATGAAACAAGGAGCCTGAACCCGCCTCATCCCTGCCTCCGCCAAAGGCGTGAGGAAGGTCGGGCGAAGTGGGGAGACGGCAAGGCCTGTTGCCGGGCAAGGAAATGTTTATCTTGAATATATCAAGGATTTACTCCTTGTCGTGGGTTCCACCCGCAAACAAATGACCCGACAAGCATCCCTTTTTCATTAAAAAAACATTCCACTCAGGTACAGTCCATAGGGAATGAAAAACATGAATGATGGGATTACAAGTTTTAAATTCAACAAATGCCCGAGGGCTTACAAACTAAAAAGAGATAAGGTGCCCGTAATCCCTTTCTTGTCCCTCTCCTCAGGAGGCGAAAAGGACAAAAGGAGCGCCTAGGCGAGCTACGGGTGGCAGAAGACACCAAGAGAACATCTTGGTGGCCGTCCAAAGGCTGGATGGTGATGGCGGCGCCGGAAGCAGAGCTCGAAGACGAGGCGGCAGGACGTTAGCACGCGTCGAAGGCATCGGTGCCCGCGTACTCCGACTTGACGGCCTTGCCGCCCGCCCTCTTCCTCTTCCGCAGATTCCAACGCTAGCCGCCCAAGGAGATGACCCTGAGAAGTTCAGGGAGCCGGCGACACGGATGATGGGGTCGCCGGTGCCGCACAGAGCGGCACCCGACACCTAATCGGACCAGTCATCCTGCCGCCTACTACCCTCGTCGTCGCTGCCGCTGTCCTCCTCCTCACTCCCGCCTGAGGAGGAGTCTTCACTATCAGAAGAGCTCTCCACGCAGCACCTTGCACGGGTCCCAAAGCACCCGAAGACCTTGACGGAGAGAAGGCCACCCTCCATCAGCTTAAAATGGAGAGTGAGCCCCTCCGTCAAGCGGTGGATATGAGCAAACGTCTTCCATCCCCGACGAAGATACATCACGTGTGGGGCGGGGAAGTCGACGCGGACCCGCGTGCCACTGATCTCGCAGCCCCTCATGTGCAGCCGCAACGACTCCGGCGGATCCAGCTCCATCTCCCACGCAAATGGAGTCGGGAGACGAAGGCGACGACGTGGCGGCTGGCGCAGCCTGACGAAGAACTCACAAGGGTCATCCCCAACATGGCCCTCCATTGGAGGAGGAGCTGCTGGCGGAGGCAAGGCCGACGCGCCACCCCGTCCTCCTCTTCCCCGAGCACCCCGGCCTCACCCACGGCCTCGCCCCTCCCCCTTCCCCTCGCGGCTGGCTCTGCCACCGCAGGCGCAGGGGAAGGAGGGACGCGTTGTCGAGCGGTGACCCTTGCCGCCATGGTTGAAGGACCGGGATTCCCTCTCTCCATGACGGATGGAAGGGAGGAGCAGAAGCTGAAGGAAGAAGAAGATGAAAGAATGCGGGACGCCATCCCCCCTTCCGCTCTTTATAAAGGATCGGGGTTGGGGCTCGGCCGCCCCGCTCGGCCAATCAAGATACGGAAGGCGCAGGGAGCCAGGACCGCCCCGCCGCCCCAACCAACGACGGCCCGGTTTCCCACCCCGTGATCGTGGGGAGTGGACGCCTTGAAGACCGCGGCTCAGCCCCATTCAGTAAATGGGCCGCGCCTCCACGCCTCCCTCCGTTTATGGGGAAGGCGTGAACCGCACCTTTACTACGATGTGACGCATGCCTGCGGGAACCAACCCTACGCATGCTGCCCACGTCACACGCACCTCCCCACGCCACGCCACACGCGGGAGTCGTGGGAAGCGCAGCGCGCGAAGGATCTTACCGCGGTAAAAACCGCCTCGCCTGCCCGTGCACCGTCTTTGGGCCTAGCCCAACAACGCGTTGCGCTTATGTGTGGCCCAGGCCCGGGGGCTCCTGTCGGTGTACAAAAAGAGGGGTACACTTTTTGTACCCCTATAACTGTGCACGGGCAGTCTGAGCCGCGGATACCACCACACCAAGCAAGGAAAGGGAGGTGAGCCAGGGTAAGACCGAAGCTCAAGAGAACTAGAACAACGCCAAGGCAAAGACCACGAAGAGCAAAGGGGACGAAGCGGACTCCCCCGGCAAGATCCTTGCTGGGAGACAGTTCTAGCAGCCCCGGCAAGACCCTTGCCGCGGCGACTCGTCCCGCGCCTACGGAGCAAATCGCCCTTGAGTTCACTGCCCCCAAAGGGCAAGGATTCGGGAGACATCCCCGTGGCGGCATGCAGATCTTTGTGAAGACGTTCAAGATCAGATACGCACTAAGGAGACGACAACCCTTGGCGGGATCCCAGCCGAGGAAGACCACAAGGCCCCCGGCAAGCGCCTTGCTAGGGATGATAGCAGGCACCTCGGCAAGACCCTTGTCGGGGCCCCGGCAAGGCCCTTGCCGAGGACACCCGCAGGGCCACCATCAGGCCCACACCGACTAAACCTCCACCACCGCATGCATGCAGTTGCCGACCCAACCAGCTGGGCAGGCACCTGCATGGCGGCATGCAGATCTTCATGAAGACCCACCACTGCGCCACCTCAGCTGCCTGCCTACCTATGTGGCATCAGAGGCGTCGCTGGCCAGGGCGCGTGTCGACATAAGAAGGAGTGGCGACGGACGAGACAGATCTCTCCCCCGTCCCCGATAAAGCAGGGACACCTAGGCAAGACACATTAAATGCGCCTTGTCATGTAATGCGAGGGATAACCTCGCATCACTGTACCCTTTCCACCTCCTGTGTGCCACTGTGGCAACCCCTTTTTCTATAAAAGGAGGCCTGGGGCGACCAGAGGAAGGATTCAACTTTTTGGAGCTCCTCACGCCCCATAGCTAGCTCAAGAACACAGATATACAATCCACCAAAGCAGGAGTAGGGTTTTACGCATCCTCGCGGCCCGAACCTGGATAAACGAACCGT
Source organism: Triticum dicoccoides (assembly GCF_002162155.2). Classification (NCBI taxonomy): domain Eukaryota; kingdom Viridiplantae; phylum Streptophyta; class Magnoliopsida; order Poales; family Poaceae; genus Triticum; species Triticum dicoccoides. The sequence goes on along the minus strand of NC_041386.1, from coordinate 208,499,026 downwards.
GTGCTATCTGTTTGATCCGCTCTTCTGACGACCCTGCGCCCCGCTAACCACGGTAGGGATTCTTGTGATCCCATAGGTGTTGTTCCCACCGACACATTGTTTGAACCTTAACATGTGAATTGGTTGTTATAACATGAGAAGTTTTATAAGAAAGAATTGCTCTTATGATGCTAGGAAAAGTGATTGAAATTATCATTGATCAAACTTATGCACTTTGCTAGCATTCACACTTCATAAATTATTTCTTTTATCATTTACCTACTCGAGGACGAGTAGGAATTAAGCTTGGGGATGCTGATACGTCTCCAATGTATCTATAATTTATGAAGTATTCTTGCTGTTACATTATTGTTCTTGGATGTTTTAATTATTTTATAGCAACTTTATATCATTGTTTGGGACTAACCTATTGACCCCCTGCCCAGTGCCAGTTGCTGTTTTTTGCTTGTTTTTTACATCGGAGGAAATCAATATCAAATGGAGTCCAAACACCGCGAAACTTTTTGGAGATTTTTTATGGACCAGAACACCCAAGATGGGCTAGAGCAGCACCTGGGGGGTGCCCCGAGGGGGGCACAACCCACCAGGGTGCGCCTGGGGACCCAGGCGCACCCAAGTGGGTTGTGCCCACCTCGGTGGCCTCCCGCACCCCCTCTTTCCCTATAAATTCCCAAATATTCCAAAAACCCTCGGGGTTAACCTAGATTAGAAGTTCCGCCACCGCAAGGCTCTGTAGCCACCGAAAACCAATCTAGACCCTGTTCCAGCACCCTGCCGGAGGGGGAAATCATCTCAATGGCCATCTTCGTCATCCCGACGGCCACCACGATCAGGAGGGAGTAGTCCACCCTCGGGGATGAGGGTTTGTACCAGTAGCTATGTGTTTAATATCTCTCTCTCTGGCTTTGTTAATATAGTCGGATCATATTGTGTTTTCCCCTCTCTATCTTATTGTGATGAATTGAGTTTTTCCCTTTGAGATTTCATTGTTATCAGATTGAATACTTTTATGGATTTGAGAACACTTGATATATGTCTTGCAATTGAATACTTGTGGTGGCAATGGGGTATCGTATTGATTCACTTGATATACGTTTTGGCACTAAACTCGCGGATTCCCAAGGTGACATTGGGGTAATCTATGCATAGGGGTTGATGCACGTTCTTGTCTTTGTTTCTCCGATAGAAATCTTGGGGTACTCTTTGAAGTTCTTTGTGTTGGATTGAATATTATGAATCTGAATTTGCTTTGGTGTTATTTTAGTACGAACCCTTGGTTAGATTGATCAGAAAAAAATAGATTCGTGTTATTTTAGTATGAACTCTAGGATAGATTGATCGAAAAGAATAGCTTTGAGGTGGTTTCGTACCCTACAAAAAATTTCGTCTTATGTTCTCTGCTACCTCTTTTAGCACTGTGTTGGTTTTCCCCGAAGAGGAAGGGATGATGCAGCAAAGTAGCGTAAGTATTTCATCAGTTTTTGAGAACCAAGGTATCAATCCAGTAGGAGGCTACGCGCGAGTCCCTCGTACCTGCACAAAACAAATAAATCCTCGCAACCAACGCAAATAGGGGTTGTCAATCCCTATAGGGCCACTTACGAGAGTGAGATCTGATAGATATGATAAAGATAATATTTTTGGTATTTTTATGATAAAGATGCAAAGTAAAATAAAGGCAAAGTAAATAGCAAAGTAAATAACTAAGTAGTAGGAGATTAATATGATAAAGACAGACCCGGGGGCCATACCTTTCACTAGTGGCTTCTCTCGAGAGCATAAGTATTCTACGGTGGGTGAACAAATTAAAGTTGAGCAATTGACAGAATTGAGCATAGTTATGAGAATATCTAGGTATGATCATGTATATAGGCATCACGTCCGAAACAAGTAGACCGACTCCTGCCTGCATCTACTACTATTACTCCAGTCATCGACCGCTATCCAGCATGCATCTAAAGTATTAAGTTAAAAATAGAGTAACGCCTTAAGCAAGATGACATGATGTCGAGGGATAGACTCATGCAATATGAAGAAAACCCCATCTTGTTATCCTTGATGGCAACAATACAATACGTGCCTTGCTGCCCTTACTGTCATCGGGAAAGGACACCGCAAGATTGAACCCAAAGCTAAGCACTTCTCCCATTGCAAGAAAGATCAATCTAGTAGGCCAAACCAAACTGATAATTCGAAGAGACTTGCAAAGATAACCAATCATACATAAAAGAATTCAGAGAAGATTCAAATATTACTCATAGAAAGACTTGATCATAAACCCACAATTCATCGGTCTCAACAAACACACCTTACATCGAATAGATCTCCACAAGAGAGGGGGAGAACATTGTATTGAGATCCAAAAAGAGAGAAGAAGCCATCTAGCTACTAACTATGGACCCGTAGGTCTGAAGTAAACTACTCACACTTCATCGGAGAGGCTATGGTGTTGATGTAGAAGCCCTCCATGATCGATGCCCCTCCGGCAGAGCTCCAGAACAGGCCCCAAGATGGGATCTCGTGGATACGGAAAGTTACGGCGGTGGAATTAGGGTTTTGGCTCCATATTTGATCGTTTGAGGGTACGTGGGTATATATAGGAGGAAGAAGTACGTCGGTGGAGCAACAGGGGGCCCACGAGGGTGGAGGGCACGCCCCCTACCTTGTGGCCTCCTGTTAGTTGGCTTGACGTAGGGACCAAGTCTCCTGAGTTGTATTCGGTGAGAAAATCACATTCTCGAAGGTTTCATTCCGTTTGGACTCTATTTGATATTCCTTTTCCTCGAAACCCTAAAACAGGCAAAAAACAGCAATTCTGGGCTGGGCCTCCGGTTAATAGGTTAGTCCTAAAAATAATATAAAAGTGGATAATAAAGCCCAATAATGTCCAAAATAGTAAATAATATAGCATGGAGCAATCAAAAATTATAGATACGTTGGAGACGTATCAAGCATCCCCAAGCTTAATTCCTGCTCGTCCTCGAGTAGGTAAATGATAAAAACAGAATTTTTGATGCGAAGTGCTACTTGGCATAATTTTAATGTAATTCTTCTTAATTGTGGTATGAATATTCAGATCCGAAAGATTCAAGACAAAAGTTTATATTGACATAGAAAATAATAATACTTCAATCATACTAACAAAGCAATTATGTCTTCTCAAAATAACATGGCAAAAGAAAGTTATCCCTACAAAATCATATAGTCTGGCTATGCTCTATCTTCACCACACAAAATATTTAAATCATGCACAACCCCGATGACAAGCCAAGCAATTGTTTCATACTTTTGACATTCTCAAAACTTTTTCAATCTTCACGCAATACATGAGCGTGAGCCATGGATATAGCACTATAGGTGGAATAGAGTGGTGGTTGTGGAGAAGACAAAAAGGGGAAGATAGTCTCACATCAACTAGGCATATCAACGGGCTATGGAGATGCCCGTCAATAGATATCAATGTGAGTGATTGGGATTGCCATGCAACGGATGCACTAGAGCTATAAGTATATGAAAGCTCAAAAAGAAACTAAGTGGGTGTGCATCCAACTTGCTTGCTCATGAAGACCTAGGGCAATTTGAGGAAGCCCATCATTGGAATATACAAGCCAGGTTCTATAATGAAAAATTCCCACTAGTATATGAAAGTGATAACATGAGAGACTCTCTACTATGAAGGTCATGGTGCTACTTTGAAGCACAAGTGTGGTAAAAGGATAGTAACATTGTCCGTTCTCTCTTTTTCTCTCATTTTTTTTATTTTTTGGGCCTTTTCTCTTTTTTATGGCCTCTTTTCTCTCTCTTTTTTTATTTTTCGTCCGGAGTCTCATTCCGACTTGTGGGGGAGTCATAGTCTCCATCATCCTTTCCTCACTGGGACAATGCTCTAATAATGATGATCATCACACTTTTATTTTTCTTACAACTCAACAATTACAACTCGATACTTAGAACAAGATATGACTCTATATGAATGCCTCCACCAGTGTACCGGGATATGCAATGATTCATGAGTGACAAGTATGAAAGAATTATGAACGATGGCTTTGCCACAAATACTATGTCAACTACATGATCATGCTAAGCAATATGACAATGATGGAGTGTGTCATGAACGGAATGGTGGAAAGTTGCATGGCAATATATCTCAGAATGACTATGGAAATGCCATAATAGGTAGGTATGGTGGCTGTTTTGAGGAAGGTATATGGTGGGTGTATGATACTGGCGAAAGGTGCGCGGTATTAGAGAGGCTAGCAAGGGTGGAAGGGTGAGACTGTGTATAATCCATGGACTCAACATTAGTCATAAAGAACTCATATACTTATTGCAAAAATCTACAAGTTATCAAAGCAAAGTATTATGCGCGTGCTCCTAGGGGGATAGATTGGTAGGAAAATACCATCGCTCGTCCCCGACCGCCACTCATAAGGAAGACAATCGATAAATAAATCATGCTCCGACTTCATCACATAACGGTTCACCGTACATGCATGCTACGGGAATCACAAACTTCAACACAATTATTTCTCAAATTCATAACTATTCGACTAGCATGCATTTAATATCACCATCTCCATATCTCAAAACAATTATCAAGTATCAAACTTATCATAGTATTCAACACACTCATAAGAAAGTTTTATTATTAATCTTGCATACCAAGCATATTAGGATTTTAAGAAAATTACCATGCTATTTAATACTCTCAAAATAATCTAAGTGAATCATGAGAGATCAATAGTTTCTATAAAACAAATCCACCACCGTGCTCTAAAAGATTTAAGTGAAGCACTAGAGCAAAATTATATAACTCAAAAGATATAAGCGAAGCACATAGAGTATTCTAACAAATTACAAATCATGTATGGCTCTCTCAAAATATGTGTACAGAAAGGATGATTGTGTTAAACTAATAATCAAAGAATAAAATCATACAAGACGCTCCAAGTAAAACACATATCATGTGGTAAATAAAAATATAGCTCCAAGTAAAGTTACCGATAGAAGTAGACGAAAGAGGGGATGCCTTCCGGGGCATCCCCAAGCTTTGGCTTTTAGGTGTCCTTATATTATCTTGGGGGTTCCATGGGAATACCCAAGCTTAGGCTCTTGCCACTCCTTGTTCCATAATCCATCAAATCTTTGCCCAAAACTTGAAAACTTGACAACACAAAACTTAAAGTAGAAAATCTCGTGAGCTCCGTTAGCGAAAGAAAACAAAAGACCACTTCAAGGTACTGTAATGAAATCATTCTTTATTAATATGGGTATTATACCTACTGTATTACAACTTATCTATGGTTCATAAACTATTTTACTAACCATAGATTCACCAAAATAAGCAAACAACACACGCAAAACAGAATCTGTCAAAAACAGAACAGTCTGTAGTAATATGTAACTAGCGCAAGATCTGGAACGCCAAAAATTCTAAAATAAATTTCTGGAAGTGAGGAATTTATCTATTAATCATATGCAAAAACAATTAACTAAATATAAATTTCCAAATAAAAATGACAGCAGTTCTCGTGAGCGCTAAAGTTTCTGTTTTTTACAACAAGTTCAACAAGACTTTCCCCAAGTCTTCCCAACGGTTCTACTTGGCACAAACACTAATTAAACACAAAAAACACAACCAAAACAGAGGATAAATAATTTATTTATTACTAAGCAGGAGCAAAACGCAAGGAATAAAAATAAAATTGGGTTGCCTCCAAACAAGCGCTATCGTTTAACGCCCCTAGCTAGGCATAACAAGCAAGAATAGATCTAGGTATTGCCATCTTTGGTAGGCAATCCATAAGTGGCTCTCATAATAGATTCATAAGGTAATTTAATTTTCTTTCTAGGAAAGTGTTCCATTCCTTTCCTTAACGGAAATTGGAATCTAATATTTCCTTCCTTCATATCAATAATTGCACCAATCGTTCTAAGGAAAGGTCTACCAAGAATAATAGGACATGAAGGATTGCAATCTATGTCAAGAACAATAAAATCTACGGGCACATAATTCCTATTTGCAACAATAAGAACATCATTAATTCTTCCCATAGGTTACTTAATAGTGGAATCTGCAAGGTGCAAGTTTAGAGTGCAATCATCAAAATCACGGAAACCTAACAAATCACACAAAGTTTTTGGAATCATGGAAACACTAGGACCCAAATCACATAAAGCATAGCATTCATGATCTTTAATTTTAATTTTAATAGTTGGTTCCCACTCATCATAAAGTGTTCTAGGGATAGAAACTTCCAATTCAAGTTTTTCTTCATAAGATTGCATCAAGGCATCAATGATATGTTTAGTAAACGCTTTATTTTGACTATAAGCATGAGGAGAATTTAGCAAGGATTGCAACAAGGAAATAAAATCAATAAAGGAGCAATTTTCATAGTTAAATTCCTTGAAATCCATAATAGTGGGTTTAGCAACATATAGGGTTTTAATTTCTTCAATCCCACTTTTATCAAATTTAGCATCAAGATCAAAAGACTCAGAATTCTTGGAACGCCTTATAGGTACAGTTGGATCATATTCAGTCCCATCATTATCAAGATTCATATTGCAAAACAAAGATTTAATAGGGGACACATCAATAAATTTTAGATCTTCATCATTATTTTCATAGGAACTAGAAGAACACGCTTTTATAAAGGCATCTTTCTTAGCACGCATCCTAGCGGTTCTTTCTTTGCACTCGTCAATGGAAATTCTCATGGCTTTGAGAGACTCATTGATATCATGCTTAGGTGGAATAGATCTAAGTTTCAAAGAATCAACATCAAGAGCAATTCTTTCAACGTTCCTAGCCAATTCATCAATCTTAAGCAATTTTTCTTCAATCACAGCATTAAAATTCTTTTCCGAAGTAATAAATTCATTAATATTAAAATCAAAATCAGAGGGCATCTTATTATAATTTCCATAAGAATTGTTGTAGGAATTACCATAATTATTAGAGGGATTACTAGGATAAGGCCTAGGATTGAAATTTTCTCTATACGCATTATTACCAAAATTGTTCCTACCAACAAAATTCACATCCATAGATTCATTATTATTCTCAATCAATGTAGACAAGGGCATATCATTAGGATCAGAAGAAACACTCTTATTAGCAAATAATTTCATAAGTTCATCCATCTTTCCACTCAACACATTAATTTCTTCTATCACATGCACCTTTTTATTAGTAGATCTTTCAGTATGCCATTGAGAATAATTAACCATAATATTATCTAGGAGTTTAGTAGCTTCTGCTAAGGTGATTTCCATAAAAGTGCCTCCCGCGGCCGAATCCAAAAGATTTCTAGAAGCAAAATTCAATCCGGCATAAAAAAATTGTATAATCATCCACAAATTTAAACCATGAGTAGGGCAATTACGTATCATTAATTTCATTCTTTCCCAAACTTGTGCAACATGTTCATGATCAAGTTGCTTAAAGTTCATAATATCGTTTCTAAGAGAGATGATTTTAGCAGGAGGAAAATACTTAGAGATAAAAGCATCTTTGCACTTGTTCCATGAATCAATACTATTTTTAGGCAAAGACGAAAACCAAGCTTTAGCACGATCTCTAAGCGAAAAAGGAAATAACTTCAATTTAACAATATCATTATCCACATCTTTCTTCTTTTGCATGTCACACAAATCAATGAAGCTATTTAGATGGGTAGCGGCATCTTCACTAGGAAGGCCGAAAAACGGATCTTTCATGACAAGATTCAGCAAAGCAGTATTAATTTCACAAGATTCAGCATCGGTGAGAGGAGCAATCGGAGTGCTAATAAAATAATTGTTGTTGTTATTGGTGAAGTCACACAATTTAGTATTATCTTGAGCCATCGCGACAAACAAGAAAACTAACACACAAGCAAACAAAAAGCAAGCGGACAAAAAGGGGCAAATAGAGAAAGAGAGGAGGATAGAGAGAGGGCGAATAAAACGGCAAGGGTGAATTGGGGGGAGAGGAAAACGAGAGGCAAATGGCAAATAATGTAATGCGGGAGATAAGGGTATGTGATGGGTACTTGGTATGTTAACTTTTGCGTAGACTTCCCCGGTAACGACGCTAGAATTCCTTCTTGCTACCTCTTTTAGCATTGCGTTGGTTTTCCCCGAAGAGGAAGGGATGATGCAGCAAAGTAGTGTAAGTATTTCCCTCAGTTTTTGGAACCAAGGTATCAATCCAGTAGGAGGCTACGCGCGAGTCCCTCGTACCTGCAGAAAACAAATAAATCCTCGCAACCAACGCAAATAGGGTTGCCAATCCCTATAGGGCCACTTACGAGAGTGAGATCTGATAGATATGATAAAGATAATAGTTTTGGTATTTTTATGATAAAGATGCAAAGTAAAATAAAGGCAAAGTAAATAGCAAAGTAAATAACTAAGTAGTAGGAGATTAATATGATAAAGATAGACCCGGGGCCATAGGTTTCACTAGTGGCTTCTCTCGAGAGCATAAGTATTCTACGATGGGTGAACAAATTACTGTTGAGCAATTGACAGAATTGAGCATAGTTATGAGAATATCTAGGTATGATCATGTCGGTGTACTAGAGTAGGGGTACCCTAGTATCCCGAACTCATGCACGGGCAGTCGCAGCGTCCCGCGGCAAGGCTTGCCGGGTGACCGCCAAGACCCTCCGTGGTTCCCTTAAAGACCATTCAAGAACAAAGTACTCAAACCAAGGCCCCGGCAAGAGGAGCTTGCCGGGAAGAGACAAGACCCCGGCAAGAGGAGCTTGCCGGGAAGGCCACTCAAGGCATACCAAGAAAGCTTGCCGTGACGCGCCCTGCATCCCGGCAAGGCCCGGTGAGCGACAAACTCCCAAACACGACAAGACGACGACCGCGGCAAGGAGCTTGCCGCGAGAAACCCCCACTTCGTGCCCGCGCTCCAGCACACCTGCTAACGTGTCACTCTAGGACTCTCCCAAGCACACGTGGCAGGAGGCCGTGCAGCTAGGGGTGCACGGTGGCAAGCGGAGATGAAGAGAAGGCCATCGTGGCAAACGGTGGCGCTCCTAACGGTCACTTTTTGCACTGTTTAGGCAACTCAGACAGGCATTTAATGCCCTTGTCCCCTGTCGTCAGAGTTAGGTAGGGTGCACTGTATCCACAGTAGCGGTAGCTGCACCTACCGCATCCTTTTCCATTTTTACCCTTCTAGTCTACGTTGCCACCTGTCGGTGACCCCTTGAAAGTATAAAAGGAGGCCCAGGCGCAACATAGAAGGGGGTTCGGCCAGTTCGGCTCATTGGAAACACCAGGAACACTCTCACGCTCAGTCTGGCAGCGTCCATCGCTCCTGAGCAAGAATTCAATACACACAAACAAGCAGCAGTAGGGTTTTATGCATCCGTGCGGCCCGAAGCTGGGTAAAAACCGCTCGCGTGTACTGCCTCGATCCGCTCTTTGTGCGACCTCCGCCCCCCACCGAACCGAAAGGGGCCCTGTCCCCATAGGTGTTGGTGGAATCAGCCTCCCCGACATCTCTGGCGCGCCAGGTAGGGGGCGTCGAGATCGTGCGAACCCGATCCGGCGTGCACACGAGCTAAATCTTCATCGTCTTCACCGACATGCCACCGAAGAAGAAGGCTTCGGGGGCAACAGCCCCGTCTGCGTCACTTCCACCACCTCCGGAGCAGGTGGACGGTGGAGTGGACGCCGGCGGAAGAATGGACATCGACGAGGGTGCCCACAGCGCTGCCAAGTCCAAGGACAAGGCCGCGCAGACCTCGGCGTCCATACGCCCACCACGCCCATCTCAGGAAGGGCGGGACCAGCAGCGTCATAGCGTTCGCAGCACCATATGTCCGCTGGCCCAAGATCAAGCTGGTGGTTCGCGTGGCGTTCAAGACCAGCATGCACGCCAGCATGTTGGCCCCAGTGAGGTGCGGTCGCCTGGACGGGACACTGCTCCTTCTAACTTGGTTAGGAGCCCGAGCATGTCCCGCTCCTCGCACCGTTCACCTCTGCCGCCCACCACGCCGGCGGAAGCCTTGGTGCGGGCCCAGCTACTCCTGGATTACCCTCCGACGGCGGACAAGACCGACGAATGGAGGGCCACTATCCAGAGCCTCATCGGTTTCGCCAACGGCGACACTGCGCGGCAACCAAGCACCTCGCTGCCGCGGCAGGACAGCCGGACGCGAGCCGATGGCAACAAGACCGGGGGAGGTGCGACTTCCATGCACTCTCCACTATGAAGGCCAAAGTCGCCAACTCGCCGGGTCCACCCCGACAGCGGCTCCACCGCGTCGTCGGACCCACGAGCTCGTCACGACCAGCGCCAAGTTCTCCATGAACGACAACAAGAAGACGCTCGAACCCGCATCGAGCGCCGAAGAGAAGCGCGACGTCAATCCGACAAGCGCGCTGGGCCCTCTGTTGACATGCATGCGCCAGGGGAACCAGGCGATCTGCCGTACGCGGTAGGTTGTCCTGCGTTCACCCGTGAGCTGCGGCAAGTCTAGTGGCCCAACACAAAGAATTTCAAACCAGACGTACCAGAGAAGTGTCACATCCCTAGCTCTGACCTGTCCTGTGCTTGCTTCCATCTGTGCATCATGTTTAAATTTTTAAAAACTTGAACTGAGGAAGTCAGAAGCCTCAAAACCCTAAATTAAAGAAGGGCAAAAACCCTAAAATCTCATTCATTGTTCCAAAATGCTCCTCTTAGATGTTTAATATTTTTGGCAAGGGTTTTGATCCAAACCAAAAATAATGAACATTTTAAAAGGATTTATTTTTGGGACTTTGAATTTAAATCATTAGCTATTTGAATTTGAATTATATTCATATAACTAGAATATAATTTCAAATACCCCTGAAATATTTTATAAGCTTTTGGAAAAGTCCATCTAGCAAAATAAAAATATTCAGAGGAGTTTTTGGCATTGTTTGAATTTGTTTAAATTCAAACAATGGCAAAAGATATTAAATAAAAGAAACAGAACAGAAATAAAAAAAAAGAGCAGAAGCCTACCTGGCGCTCACCTCTCAGCCCACCCGGCCCAAACCTACCTGGCGGCCTAGCTGGCAGGCCCAGCCCACCTCCTCCTCCCTGTCGCCTTCCTCCCCGCGCCAGTAGGCAGAGGAGGGACTCGGCGGACGCGCCCGAGCTCGCCACGCCACCACCCTGCTCGTCTGCATCGCCTAGACACCGCGACGCCTCGCGTCATCCTCTCGGCGCTGCCCCGACCCCCTGGAACCCCCTCGACCTCTCCCATCGCCTCTCCCCTTCTCCGTCCCTCTCGCACACAACCGGCCGAGCGCCACCGTCGCTGACCCTCGCTGCCCTCGCGGCCACCGCCACCCCCTCTCCTCCCCGACGCGCTCCCGAGCTCCGCAGTGCCTCCCTCGACCTCTCCGTCGGCTCACGCGACCGGAGAAGCCCCGAAGCGCCGTCCCGACGCTTTTCCCCTCCTCGGCCACCGAGGACCGCCGCTGTCGATTCGCCGCCTCCGACGCCTCCCCGAGACCCCCGAGCTGCTCATCGACCTCGCGGTGAGCCTCCGTGCAGAACCCCTCTCTTTCCCCTCGCATTTGCGAGCTCTAGGCCATAGCTCTGTCGCGGCCGAACTCCGGCCGCCGCTGACCTCGTCGCCGCCGTCACCTGCAGCCACTGGAGCTCCCACCCGAGTGCACTATCGTGCTCAGAACGTCTCCACGAGCCCGTTGCCTGCCGCAGCTCGCCCTCTCGTGCCCCCTAGTGGTCGCCCGTGTCTCACCCGAGCTCCGGCGGCCGCAACCGAGCTCGCCGCCGTCGACTCCGGCCACCCCAGGCCCGGAGACCACGACCATCCGACGCGCCATCGCGCCAGCTCTCCGTAGAGCCAAAGGGCGCACCGAACGGTGCCCTGTACGTGAAACCCGCACCTGCACCGCCGCGTTTAGCCTCGCCGGCGGCTAAACGCCGGCGAGTTGACCCCGCTGACCAGGGGTTTGACCTCCCCCTGGGCCGATGACAGGTGGGGCCAGCCCCCTGTTAATTAGTTTAGTTTATTTTAATTTATTTAGCCACTGTTTCACTGCCATGTGGGCCCGAGGCCCTGCTAATTTGGTTTAGGTACTAATTAAATTTTAGCTAACCCACTGACCCGCTGACTGTGGGCCCCAGCCCTTCTAATTACGTTATTTAAGAATTAACTAAACCCTGTTTAGTTCCTGTGTCACTGACGTGTGGCCCCCACACGTCAGGTTTGACCTGGAGCGCCCAGTTGACTCTGCCGACGTCACAGTGACGTGGGGCTGACGCAATAAGTATTTTCTGGATTTAAAAATATTCAGGAAATTCCAGAAAATAGCTAAAACTTCAATAAATCATAGAAATTCAACCGTAACTCCAAATTAAATAAATTATATATGAAAAATTATCAGAAAAATTCAAGGAATCCATCTGTACCATTTTCATGCATGTTAGAACAACTTATCACTACTGTTTAGGACAAATGAATTAAATGGCATTTGAATAATCACATATGGAGTTTGAATTTGAATCTTGTATTCAAACCAACTTCATTTAATCTGTTGCTAGTTGCATTAGCTCAAAACACATTCATATTGCCATGTCATAGCATGCATCATTTTGTGCATTGCATTGATTGTGTTATTCTTTGTTGCCGGTATCTGTTCCCTCCCGGTAGACGATGTTCCGACGTTGTGATCGTTGACACTGATGAAGACTCAATGTTATCTTCAGAAGTGCCAGGCAAGCAAAACCCCCTTGTTCATTCCGATAAAATCCCACTCTCTCGCTCCTGCTCTCCTTTACTGCATTAGGACAACAACGACATATTTGATACTTGCTGCGGTAGCTGAACCCTTTATCCTTTGCATGGCCTGTCATTGCCACAGTAAATAGATGAAACCTACTAGCATGAGTAGGAGTTGTTTGAGCCCTGATGTGCCTACTCATTCATGCTTGTTTGTCATGCCTGCTACTGCTTAGAGTTGAGTCAGGTCTGATTCATCGGGGATGAATCAGAGGCGTGTGAACATGTCCTACTGTGTGTGAGGTAAGTGTGTGAACACGATTTGGTAAAGGTAGCGGTGAGAGGCCATGTAGGAGTACATGGTGGGTTGTCTCATTGCAGCCGTCCTCAGGAACTGAGTTCTGTGTTTGTGATCCATGACCAGTTACTACCACACATTGGGTTCCAGTAACTCGACCCCTCTCGACTTATTAATCAACATGATCTCTGTCCAGGAGTTGCAACTAGTTTCTGGTGTTTGTAGGTAGTGTTAGTAGTCTACCAAGTGGCACCCGGTACAGGTGGGCTTGGGACAGACTAGGCACAGTGGCCCGGTGTACCAAGTGGCACCCGGTTGGTGGGCTTGGGAACCCTGCACACATCGTTTGGGGCCGTAATCGACACCCCGGCCGGATCTCCTTGCGGATGGAACCCGAATAGGCGATAAACCTGGACCAGAGACTTGTTCGGTTAGTCAGGTCGTGGCCGACTCCCTCGCCCGGCTTCCGCTTGAAGGTTGCCGAGGTACATGACATGTACAGGGCGGTAAGTGGCGAGAGCGTGTGTGAAGAAGTACACCCCTGCAGGGTTATCATCATCTATTCGAATAGCCGGATTCCTCGGATATCGAAACTTGGACCCCTTGTACAGTTCATAGACAAGTGAAAGTGGATACTCTAAAACACGCAAGATAAGCGTGAGTGCTATGGATGGCGTTCTCGTAGGGAGACGGGAGCGGATCCATAGTGGTGTATTGATATGGTGAATATGTGGACTCGTGTGCGCCACCTCAAAGGAGTTACTTGCAGTCGTAGTTCAGGATAGCCACCGAGTCAAAGCTGGCTTGCTGCAGTTAAACTCCACCGTCCCCTTGTTGATAATGATGCATATGTAGATAGATCTGATGTAAGTCTTGCTGGGTACATTTGTACTCACGTTTGCCTATTTTATGTTTTTGCAGAGAGACTTCAGTCTCACTAGTAGTTCCACGTGGACTTCGACGTTTAGCTTGTTACCTCAGCTACGATCTTGTGCCCTCGGCAGGATCTGATAGATAGTCAGGCTTCTCAACCTTTTTCATTTATAGATGTCTGTACCCAGACATGATAGCTTCCGCTTGTGCTTTGATTTGTATGCTCTGAATGTTGGGTCATGAGACCCCTGTTTGTAATATCTCGCTCCTCGGAGCCTATTGAATAAATTACTTGAGTCGTAGAGTCATGTTGTGATGCCATGTTGTATTTGCACATATCTAGCATATTGTGTGTATGTTATTGAAATGCTTGGTATGTGTGGGATCTGGCTATCTAGTTGTTTATCCTTAGTAGCCTCTCTTACCGGGAAATGTCTCCTAGTGTTTCCACCGAGCCATGGTAGCTTGCTACTGCTCCGGAACACTTAGGCTGGCCGGCATGTGTCCTTCTTCGTTCCTGTGTCTGTCCCTTCGGGGAAATGTCACGTGATGAATACCGGAGTCCTGTTAGCCTGCTACAGCCCGGTCCACCGGAGTCCTGCTAGCCCAGTGCTACAGCCTGGATTCACTCGCTGATGACCGACACGTTCGATGCTGGGTCATGGATGCCTGTCCCTGTAAGTTTGTGCCACTTTGGGTTTACGACTAGCCATGTCAGCCCGGGCTCCTTATCATATGGATGCTAGCGACACTGTCATATATGTGTGCCAAAAGGCGCAAACGGTCCCGGGCAAAGGTAAGGCGACACCCGTGGGAATACCGTGCGTGAGGTCGCAAAGTGATATGAAGTGTTACATGCTAGATCGATGTGGCATTGAGTCGGGGTCCTGACAAGAAGTACGACGGCAAGACGCATCCGTCGGAGTTTCTCAGCATCTACACCATCGCGGTGCAGGCTGCCGGGGGACGGGACGACAAGATCCTTGCCAACTACTTCCCGCTGGTACTCAAGCCCAATGTCAGATCCTGGCTCATGCACTTGCCGGACAACTCCATATCCTCCTGGGCTGATCTGTGCCATCAGTTTGTCGGCGCCTTTACAGGCGGCCACAAGCCACATGGCCAAGAAAGCGATCTTCATCTGCTCGCCCAGAAGGAAGGAGAGCCACTGCACAAGTACATTCAGAGATTCAGCCGTGTACAGCACAACATCCCAGACGTCCACCCCGCCGCGATCATCAGCGCGTTCCATCAGAACGTGCGAAACCGAAGGATGAGGGAGGAGATGGCGATGTGTAAGATCAGAGACGTCAGCGAGCTTTACGCCCTGGCCGACAAGTGTGCACGCGCTGAAGAGGGGAGGAGGCTCCCCGGAGAGGATGTAGGAGCAGGAGGATCTGACAGTGAGGATGCCGCCCCGGCAAAGAAAGGCCGGCGGCGGAACAACAGAAGGAGGAAGGGCAAGGAAGTGCTAGTTGTCGAGCAGTCCGGCAACGGAGGTGGCGCCAAGGAAGCTAAAGCTGGTGGCTCCGACAAGGAGGCCCAGCCTGTGGCGGCCGCCGACAAGCAGGTCAGCTCCGGCAAGCAGTATTGTAAGATTCACCGCACCAAGGGCCACGATCTCCAGAATTGCAAGAAAGTCGAACAGCTTGTTGAGCAATAGAAAGCTGAGTACGAGCGGCGCGACAAGGAGAAGGCCCAGGAAGGAACTGGTGGATCCGGCAAGAAACGTCCCGGCCGAGGGGGACGCCGCGGCAAGATCAAGCAGCGGCAAGGAGATAGGCCTCCCCGCGGCCGCGACAAGGATGAAGATGACGACAACGATGAAGACATGGATGATGACGAGGCCGATGAGCAGGAATTTCAGAAAGCCACAGAGGTCCTGTGCGTTGACGGTGGTGCTTCTCTGTATACTTCGCACCGCCAACTCAAGCAGTGGATGCGGGAAGTGAATGCAGCAGAGCCATCCATAGAGTCACGCAAGCCTCTGAAATGGTCCAGCACGCCTATCATCTTCGACATTGAGGATCACCCTGATCGCGTAACTGCGGTCGGGTGCTTGCCAATGTTGGTCTCACCAACTATCCGCAACCTCAAGGTCACGAAGATGCTAGTTGACGGCGGGGCCGGCTGGAATCTGATCTCCTCCGCGGTCCTTCAGAAACTCCAGATCCCTGACAGCGAGCTCGAGGAGACCGGCACATTCCAAGGAATCAGCCCGGGAAGAAGCAAGCCGAAGGGAAAGATCACGCTGCCGGTCACATTTGGCAGCGAGCTGAATTTCAGAACCGAGAGGGTCACATTTGATGTTGCCGATTTCCCATTGCCCTACAATGGGATCCTTGGTCGTCCAGCGCTCGCCAAGTTTATGGCAGCCTCTCACTATGCATACAACATGCTCAAGATGCCAGGCCCGATAAGTGTCATCTCTGTCCCCGGCGACAAGAAAGATGCCCTTATCTGCGCCGACAAGATCTACCAGGAAGCAGCAGCCGCAGCTGATCACAACATACTTGCCGCTGAAGCTCCCGGGGGGGAAGAAGAAGACAAAGTCCGGCAAGAGCTCTGATGCCCACTCCGGCAAGCGCACCTCTTCGGAGTGCTGCGCTACCGTCGAGGACGCACCATCGAGCTCCACCGGCAAGTGCAAGCAGACGATGGCAGCTCCACCTGAGACTAAGAAGGTGTCCGCCAAGGGGGACGGCACTGGTGGTACCTTCACCATCAGTGCCACGCTTGATCCCAAATAGGAAAGCGCGCTCGTTGCTTTCCTGCGGGCGAATGTCGACGTGTTTGCATGGCAACCGTCTGATATCCCCGGTGTTCCCAGGAAGGTAATCGAGCACCACCTTGCCGTCTGTCCTCATGCGCGGCCCGTCAAGCAGAGAGTCAGGAAGCAAGCAGTGGAGCGCCAAGAGTTCATTGCACAAGAAATCAAGAAGTTGGAAGCAGCAGGCCTTGTCAGAGGAGTGCTTCATCCCACGTGGTTGACCAATCCTGTAGTCGTGCGCAAGGCTAACGGAAAATGGAGACTTTGTATTGACTTCACTGATGTTAATAAAGCTTGTCCCAAAGATCCATTTCCCTTGCCGCGCATTGACCAGACTGTTGACTCCACAGCTGGATGTGATTTGCTTTCATTTCTTGATGCATATTCAGGATACCATCAAATCTTCATGGCAGAAGAGGATGAGTAAAAAACCGCATTTATCACCCCTTGCGGCACATACTGTTTTGTACGGATGCCCTTTGGGTTGAAGAATGCTGGTTCAACATTTGCAAGAGTAGTCCATGTCGCTTTTGAGCCACAGATACACAAAAATATGGAAGCCTACATGGATGATATAGTGGTCAAGAGCAAGGACAAGGCTACCCTGATCCAAGATTTAGAAGAAACTTTTGCAAATCTGTGCAAGATCAACCTCAAGCTCAACCCCGAGAAGTGCGTGTTTGGAGTCCCTTCCGGCAAGCTTCTCGGGTTCTTTGTGTCTCAGCGGGGAATTGAAGCCAACCCCGACAAGATCAAGGCCACCGAGCAGATTGAAGCACCGAAGCGCGTCAAGGATGTGCGAAGGCTTGCCGGTTGCGTGGCTGCTCTCAGCAGGTTTATCTCTAAGTCTGCTGAGCGCGCCCTGCCATTCTTCAAAATATTGAAAAAGGCAGGTCCAATGAAATGGACTCCGGAAGCGGAGGCCGCGCTGCAGGACTTGAAGAGGTACCTGTCCTCCACTCCAATACTTGTCGCACCTAAGCCACAAGAGAAGTTGCTGCTATATCTGGCAGCAACCAATCAAGTGGTTAGTGTTGCGTTAGTAACGGAGAGGGAGGCGGATGATGAGCCAGCGACCGCGACAAGTGAATCCAGCGACAAGCAGGGGGCTTCTCCGACAAGCTCTGGCCCCGACATAGTTGAATCTGCGCAGACGTGCAAGGAGGTGCAGAAGAAGATGGTGCAGCGCCCAGTTTACTTTGTCAGCTCCCTTCTCCAGGGGGCTAGGTCGAGGTACTCTGGTGTGCAAAAATTGCTTTTCGGCCTCCTCATGGCCTCGAGAAAGTTGCGCCATTACTTCCAGGCACACGAGATCACAGTTGTCACTCGCTTTCCGCTGAAGAGGATACTGCAGAATCCAGAAGCAACAGGCAGGATTTTCGAGTGGGCATTGGAACTGTCAAGCTTTGGCCTCAAGTTTGAGAGCACTGCAACGATCCAAAGCAGGGTATTGGCAGAGTTCATAGCATAGTGGACGCCAACCCCAGACGAAGAAATTCCAGAGACGAGCATCTCCGTCAAGGAGACAGGCAAAGAGTGGCTGATGTACTTTGATGGTGCCTTCTTGCTGCAAGGCGCCGGTGCTGGCGTGCTGCTTATCGCACCCACTGGAGAGCACCTCAAGTACGTAGTCCAGATGCACTTTCCCAAGGAGCAAGCAACGAACAATACTGCAGAGTATGAGGGTTTGCTTGCCGGCCTCAGAATCGCAGCCGACCTTGGGATCAAGAAACTCATTGTAAGGGGTGACTCGCAGCTTGTCGTTCGCCAAGTGAACAAGAACTACCAGAGTCCATTGATGGAAGCTTATGTTGATGAAGTGAGAAAGCTAGAAGAACACTTTGACGGCCTGCAAATGGAACATGTTCCATGAGCTCAGAACGACATTGCTGATGGCCTGTCAAAGTGCGCTGCACTAAAGTTACCTGTGGAACCAGGGATCTTTGTGCTCAAGCTGACTCAACCATCCGTGACACCATCAACTGGACAGAATAAGAAGAGGAAGTTGGTTTCTGGTGACTACTTTCCGCCAGAGCTTCCCGAAGCCGCCGCCAAGAAGGTCCCCAAGATCGACGCCAGGAGTGCTGAGGAGCAGTCTGCTCCGACGAACCTCTTGGTTTGTTCCATTGAAGCAAACGCTCCCGACAAGTTTTGCTCCGGCAAGCTTGCCGGGGAATATCACGCTCCGGCTGAACCGCAGGTTCTTGCCGTAGAAGCGGATGTTCCCGCAGCAACAGATACGCCTTTAGTCCTTGTTGTCGAGCCACAAGCTCCAGCATGGGCGCAGCAGATTGTCCGTTTCCTTCAAACAGGAGAGCTTCCCGAAGAGCAAGAAGAAGCGGAAAGAGTAGCCCGGCAGTCAAGTATGTACAAGTTTGTCGACAACACACTGTACAGAATAAGACTCAACGGTGTGAAATTGAAGTGTATTCACCGGGAAGATGGACAACAGCTGTTGGCAGAGATACATGGAGGCATATGTGGTCACCACATTGGCGCAAGAGCACTTGTCGGCAAAGCATTCCGACAAGGCTTCTTCTGGCCGACAGCCCTCCAGGATGCAACTGCACAAGTAACCAAGTGTGAAGCGTGCCAGTTCCATTCCAAGCAGATACACCAGCCAGCTCAAGCTCTCCAGACGATCCCTTTATCCTGGCCATTTTCGGTCTAGGGGCTCGACATCCTCGGCCCCTTCCCCCGAGCCGTCGGGGGCTTTGAGTTCTTGTACGTTGCAATCGACAAGTTCACAAAGTGGCCGGAAGTGGAACCAGTGAGGAAGGTGATAGCACAGTCAGCAGTCAAGTTCTTCAGGTCGATTGTTTGCCGTTTCGGGGTTCCTAACAGGATCATCACCGACAACGGCACGCAATTTACGAGCCGCACCTTCATGCAGTATGTCCAAGATCTTGGCGCCAAGGTCTGCTTTGCTTCTGTTGCTCACCCGAGAAGCAACGGTCAAGCGGAGAGGGCAAACGCTGAAGTGCTGCGAGGCCTCAAGACTAGAACTTTCGACAAGCTGCACAAGTGCGGAAGAAACTGGATCGAGGAGCTGCCGGTGGTTCTTTGGTCGATCAGGACGACACCAAATCGAGCCACTGGCCAGGCACCCTTTGCTCTAGTCTACGGAGCGGAGGCAGTTCTCCCCACGGAACTTGTTTACGGGTCACCTCGAGTGCTCGCTTATGATGAGCTCGAGCAAGAGCAGCTGCGACAAGATAACGCGCCGCTCCTTGAGGAAGACCGTCTTCAGGCTGCTGTGCGAGCCGCTCGCTACCAGCAAGCTTTGCGTCGCCACCATAGCCGCAAAGTTAAGGCCAGAAGCTTCGAGGAAGGCGACCTTGTTCTTCGGCGTGTTCAGTCCGCCAAGAATTCCAACAAGTTGACGCCGAAGTGGGAAGGCCCTTATCGGGTGAAACGAGTCACTAGGCCCGGCGCTGTCCGCCTTGAGACCGAAGATGGCATTCCGGTGAGCAACTCCTGGAACATTGAACATCTTCGTAAGTTTTACCCATAAGGCGCGGTTGCCGGAAGCTTTTCCGGCAACCACCTTTTGTACAAGTCTTGCTGCTGTTGCATGTAATCCTTTGTACAAAGCCGGGCGCAGACCCCGTGCACCAGTAAAGTTCATGTGCCCCGCACATCTTGTCAGTTTTTTATGCTATAATCCTTTTTTGCATATGTTATCTGACACTTTGTGCAGCACCAAATCCCGGTAAGCAATAACGAGCCCAAGGCTCCATATCATTACTTTATTTCTCTGTTTCTTTCTCAAAAGAAGGAAGGTTCCCTCGCCCACAAAGTTTACCGGGGGGGAAGGAGAAGATAATGGTGTGGACCAGGCCGTTCAAGAAAGTTTCTCCTTGCCGGGAAGCAGACGACAGAAAAGCTAAGTTGCTAAAGCTTGAGCAATCAGTTTTTTTAAGTTTTTGAGTTATTTTCCTTGAACGACCGTGCTTTGTATGGAAAACCTGTGCGCGGAGGAACCAACTCGTAGCTAGTTGCGCCTTTACTTTGTTTCGAGTCGGCTCAACAACTTAAGTGAGCTGCTAGCACCCTTACTTTGCTTCGAGTCTGCTCAGCAACTTAAGTGAGCCGCTAGCGCCCTTACTTTGTTTCGAGTCCGCTCAACAACTTAAGTGAGCTGCAACTAGTTGCGACAAGGTTGCTTGTCCGTAGCGACCCCACCAGCAGGCTGCTGAAGTTCCGCACTCGGCGCTCGCAGCAAGGGTACCTGCGCCGGCAAGTTTCCCTAGAAAGCGTAGGGCAGAACCATACAAAGCCAAGAGTCGAGTAAAGGAAGTAACACAACAATTCTTTGCCTAAGATAGAGTTATATTACAAAAATAACTTGTCGCGCCTCTAATAAAGTGTTCCCATGACATGACTGGCAGCGACAAGAAAAGAAGAAAACGGACGGCCTAATCTACGCGACCGCCATCAACCCTTTTGACCTCGTTCACCCTGTCCACAATGGGTGCGACGAGGGCCTTAAGTGCATCAAGATCAGCGTCCGCCGGCAGCCTCTTGAGGATGTTGGTGAGGTTGAGGCCCGGATTGCGGAAGGCCACCTTCACCAGCACCTTCTCCAGAACTCCGGCACAAATCAAGCGTGACTCGTCGGCCAACTGCTTTGGGATCCGCTCCCGGAGTTGCTAGAGCGCCGCCGCCACGCCTTTGAAGAACAGAGTGAGCTTGGCGCTGGGTTGGAGGTTCTCGTCGGAGGAGTACCCGAAGCCTTCCACCCCCAATTGCACCAGCTCCTCTTCGATGACTGCAGCGATGTTCACGAGGCCCTCCGTCCAGAGCTCCATAGTATCTCTGAGAAGATTCTGGGTTTCGGCGGCCCTCGCTAGCAGCGCCTCGTTGGCCTCGATGTCCTTCTTCAAGTCTGCCTCCCGTTTCCTGGTGCTGTCCAACGTCTCCGTCAAGGTGGCCAGCTTCAGCGTCAGATCGGCGTTGGAATCCTTGGCGGCGCTCAATTCCTTGCCCCTCTCGGTGAGTCGGCCCTGCAGCTCACCGTGGGCAAGGGCGTCCTTCTCGCGCTCTAGCTTGAGGGCGGCAAGCTCTTCGCCACCAACCTTCAGATCAGCTTCTAGCTGCGCCACCTTTTCCTCCAATTCTTTCTTGGTGGCCTCGGCAGCCGCAGCCGCATCCTTTGCCTCTTGGAGCTCCCCGCCAAGTGCTCGTTCGTGCACGGCAAGCTCCTCTTCGTGGCTGTCGAGGTTCACTTTCCGCTGAGTCAGCTCGCCTTCTCGCGCGTACAGCTTCTCACCGGCGAGCCGCTGCTGCTCTTCAGCTTCGGCCTTCTCGAGGAGGAAGGCCTTCCGCTCCTCAACAAGCTGCTCCCGCTCCTCCGCCAAGGCCCGGAGAGTTTCTTGGCGAAGACCCCGGAGCTCCTCCGCACGCTTCTCTATGTCCACGCTCGCCCTCGCGACAAGCGCTTCCCGGGACTCCAACTTGACTTGGCGGGTGCGGTAGAGCGCCAGCAGCCTCCGCAGCAGCCGCTCCTCCTCGGGCTCTTCACTGCTGCTTCCCGGCGCGTCGACGATCGACAACCCGGCGGAGGCAAGCACCTCCCCATCCAGAGCTTCTCCTTCCATCGGCGCCCTGGAGCTCGATGTCCAGGGGAGCTTGATGAAGATGCCCTTGCCAGCCTTCAGATAGGCACCGGGTTGGGCTCCTCGGAGCCTGACGCTGCGGCAGCGGCGGAGGGATCGGCGGTCAGTGCAGCGCCTGACGCTCCTGCGGCCTCAGGGCCGTCAGTGCGATCGCCAGATCCCCCGCCAACTTCCTCGGCGACAGCCTTGGCGGCCTCTTCGCCGGCGGGCGCGTCAGCACCGGCTCCTTCTTCGGTGGCCACGGCATCGTCAGTATTGTCGCGCGCGTCCTCCTCATCGCCCGCCTCGGTCTCCATCGGATCCGCGGAGGGTGGGTCTGACGACCGGAGAAGAAGGAGAAATCAAACAAGTATCCGAGAAGAGAAATCAGCAGGAGACTACAAGGAAAGTTTCGGGCAAGAAGGACTACCTGTGCTAGGATCTGCTGTCATGACCTCCACCACCGGGGGATCGTTGGCGCTGTCCCTTGCCAGAGACTCCCCCCTTGCCGGAGACTCCTCCCTTGCCGGAGATCGCTTCCTTGCTGGAGAACGCTCCCTTGCCGGGGAGTCCGCCCTTGGCGGCGTAGTCGAAGCAGACGACGAGTCGGAGGAGATCACCACGCCCTCCTGATCAAGCTGTTCTGCTCCTGCACAAACAAACCAGTGATCAGATGTCAACAAAGGAAAAGAGCAACCACGCGCACTCAGAAGCAGAAAGTAAACCACATGCTTACGCTGGGGGCTGCGCTGGGGGCTGCTCTGCGAAGTGATGGCCGGATCCGGCAAGGTGGTCTCAGGCGCGCCTCCTGCCGTCGCAGTGGGCTCGTCCTCGATGACCACCACCTGAGCCTTGGCCCTCTTCGCCGCCCTCTGGGCCAGAGTCCTGAAAAGAAGAGCTCAGGGTGGATCAGATCCGATGCAAGACAAGATCAGCAAGTTGAAGAACTACAAGAACAAGCAAGGGAATCTTACTCTTCTTCTTCCTCCTCCTCGTCGAAGCTGAGCGCGGAGAGGTCGAAGTTCGGCCTGCTTCCGGCGCGACCAGGTGGAGGGGTGGGATCCCTTGGCCGCTTGGCGGGGACTGCGGCGCCAGCCCGAGATGACCCCGCCCCAGTTGCTACTGCGGCGGGAGGCGCACCCGCGGCAACCGTACTTGCCGCGGCGGAGCGCGTCGCGCGGCGCTGCGGCTGTTGACCAGCTTGCCGCCCTGCTATGTCCCCGACCCTGCGGAGGCGCCTTCTTGGCTGCACTGGGGGCTGCGTTCCGGGCCCTGTTTCCGGCAAGCTCCCCGGAGATGGCGGGCCGCTCGCACCTTCGGCGGGCTCACTCAACTCGGCGTCGGGCGCAGCAAGCTCTTCTTCGTCTTCGGGCCATTCCCGCTCAGCAAGGCTCATCGCCGATGCCGGGTCCGCTTCCTCCATCGTGAACCCAAATTCGCCAGCGGCTGCGGCTGCCGCCGCCTCTTCCGCCCTGGTGGCGATGCGCTCCATCTCTTGATCGGTGGTGTCGCGGGTGAGGAGCTTCTTCTCGTCAGCATTGACCGCCACCTCCACTAGGCTGTCGAAGAACTGCTGCACGACATCGCCGGTGGGCTCTTGCCAAGTTGGAGCGATCCCGTGCGAATCACACAACGGCATCATTGCGCAGATGCGGTCGCGCGAGGAGTTGTTACACAGAGGCACGACGCCTGCCGGCAACCTGAACCACTCGGGATGCTGCGGGTCGTGCTTGAATATTTCTTTAAGTATCCCGTCCAATTCTATGACGGTGAAATTGAAGTTGAGGCCTGGGCGCAACCTCATGATGTCCGCCGGGCCTCCAAATTCCCAGGCGGGTCTCCCCTTCGCCTGCAGAGGGGCAATGCGGCGGCGGAGGAAATCTGCGCCGACAGCTCCTACAGTCAACCCGGCAAGCCTGAGGAGCAAGATCCGGGTGGTGGCGATCTTCAACTTGTCATCGTCCACGGACAAAGCGCTCCAATCATTGCCTCGCACTGCTGGGGCTTGGCGCAGGGCGGTGAACGGCTGCGGGTTCTCCTCTACAACCCAGCACCAGTTTGCTCTCCACTCATCCCACTTGCTGCGGAGCTCCCCCTCCAGATAGGTCTCCTTCTTGCCGGCTCGCGAGATCCAGGCGATCCCCCCGGCAAGGGTTTCCCCTCTCTCGACACGGGGCATGAAGAAATGGCGGAAGAGAGCTACGTTGGGGTGGACTCCGACAAAGTTTTCGCATAGATGGGCGAAAACTGCCATGGTCAAGACGGCGTTGGGGGTAAAATCAAGGAGGTGGAACCCGTAGGTGTTCATGATATCACAGAAGAAATCAGAGAATGGCGGGCAGAGCCCGCAGTAGAAGAACACGGCAAAGAAAGGGTACCCGCCAACTGGAGCTTCTTGCGAGGTGATGGCGGAGAGTACCTTTGTGCGCGGATGCGCCCGTGTCTCCGTCGACCAGAAGAGATAATACCACTCCCTCAGGTCCTTTGCGGAGAGCTCGGGGAGGAAGGTGGCCCGCTCTTTCCGCAGCGCCTCAAGCCGCTGCGCCTCGGTCGACTTCACAGCTTTCTCGGCCTTCCCCTTTCCGGGCTTCGGAGCCATGGCGAAGGCGGTGGGGGAGATCGATGGCGCTGGTAGTGGCGGCGGCGACGGGAGCGGAGCACTGCTCTCTTTCGACTTTGGAAGAGGAGGAGGGCGGCGGAGGTTTCTGAGATTGCAACAGCGAATGACGAAGATGGAGGAAATGCCCCTGTTTCCCCTGCTTATAAATAGGGACGGGGCGGACATTTCGGCCTTCCAAATAAACAACCTCCCACGATCTCTCCCACGACGCCGCATTTGACGCGTGCCGTTCCGGGCGTGCGCGGTGGGAGCGGAGAGATATGCGGCGTGACCTAGGCCGCGCGTGCCCATGCACTGTTTTGGGCCTGGCCCAACAGCGCTCGGCATCGTGTATGGCCCAGTCCCGGGGGCTGCTGTCGGTGTACTAGAGTAGGGGTACCATAGTATCCCGAACTCGTGCACGGGCAGTCGCAGCGTCCCACGGCAAGGCTTGCTGGGTGACCACCAAGACCCTCCGTGGTTCCCTTAAAGACCATTCAAGAACAAAGTACTCAAACCAAGGCCCCGGCAAGAGGAGCTTGCCGGGAAGGCCACTCAAGGCATACCAAGAAAGCTTGCCGCGACGCGCCCTGCGTCCCGACAAGGCCCGGTGAGCGACAAACTCCCAAACACGACAAGACGACGACCGTGGCAAGGAGCTTGCCGCGAGAAACCCCCACTTCGTGCCCGCGCTCCAGCACACCTGCTAACGTGTCGCTCTAGGACTCTCCCAAGCACACGTGGCAGGAGGCCGTGCAGCTAGGGGTGCGCGGTGGCAAGCGGAGATGAAGAGAAGGCCATCGTGGCAAACGGTGGCGCTCCTAACGGTCACTTTTTGCACTGTTTAGGCAACTCAGACAGGCATTTAATGCCCTTGTCCCCTGCCGTCAGAGTTAGGTAGGGTGCACTGTATCCACAGTAGCGGTAGCTGCACCTACCGCATCCTTTTCCATTTTTACCCTTCTAGTCTACGTTGCCACCTGTCGGTGAACCCTTGAAAGTATAAAAGGAGGCCTAGGCGCAACATAGAAGGGGGTTCGGCCAGTTCGGCTCATTGGAAACACCATGAACACTCTCACGCTCAGTCTGGCAGCGTCCATCGCTCCTGAGCAAGAATTCAATACACACAAACAAGCAGCAGTAGGGTTTTACGCATCCGTGCGGCCCGAAGCTGGGTAAAAACCGCTCGCGTGTACTGCCTCGATCCGCTCTTTGTGCGACCTCCGCCCCCCACCGAACCGAAAGGGGCCCTGTCCCCATAGGTGTTGGTGGAATCAGCCTCCCCGACAGATCATGTACGTAGGCATCACGTCCGAGACAAGTAGACCGACTCCTGCCTGCATCTACTACTATTACTCCACTCATCGACCGCTATCCAACATGCATCTAGAGTATTAAGTTAAAAACAAAGTAACGCCTTAAGCAAGATGACATGATGTAGAGGTATAGACTCATGCAATATGAAGAAAACCCCATCTTGTTATCCCCGATGGCAACAATACAATATGTGCCTTGCTGCCCTTACTGTCACCGGGAAAGGACACCGCAAAATTGAACCCAAAGCTAAGCACTTCTCCCATTGCAAGAAAGATCAATCTAGTAGGCCAAACCAAACTGATAATTCGAAGAGACTTGCAAAGATAACCAATCATACATAAAAGAATTCAGAGAAGATTCAAATATTATTCATAGATAGACTTGATCATAAACCCACAATTCATCGGTCTCAACAAACACACCGCAAAAAGAAGATTACATCGAATAGATCTCCACAAGATAGGGGGAGAACATTGTATTTAGATCCAAAAAGAGAGAAGAAGCCATCTAGCAACTAACTATGGACCCGTAGGTCTGAAGTAAACTACTCACACTTCATCGGAGAGGCTATGGTGTTGATGTAGAAGCCCTCCGTGATTGATGCCCCCTCCGGCGGAGCTATAGAACATGCCCCAAGATGAGATATCATGGATACAGAAAGTTACAGCAGTGGAATTAGGGTTTTGGCTCCGTATCTGATCGTTTGAGGATACGTGGGTATATATAGGAGGAAGAAGTACGTCGGTGGAGAAACAGGGGCCCACGAGGGTGGATGGCGCGCCTGGGGGCAGGCGCGCCCCTACCTCGTGGCCTCCTGTTAGTTGGCTTGACGTAGGGTCCAAGTCTCCTGAGTTGTATTCGGTGAGAAAATCACGTTCCCGAAGGTTTCATTATGTTTGGACTCCGTTTGATATTCCTTTTCTTTGAAACCCTAAAACAGGCAAAAAAACAACAATTCTGGGCTGGGCATCCGGTTAATAGGTTAGTCCCAAAAATAATATAAAAGTGGATAATAAAGCCCAATAATGTCCAAAATAGTAGATAATATAGCATGGAGCAATCAAAAATTATAGATGCGTTGGAGACGTATCAAGCATCCCCAAGCTTAATTCCTGCTCGTCCTTGAGTAGGTAAATGATAAAAACAGAATTTTTGATGCGAAATGCTACTTGGCATAATTTTAATGTAATTCTTCTTAATTGTGGTATGAATATTCAGATCCAAAAGATTCAAGACAAAAGTTTATATTGACATAGAAAATAATAATACTTCAAGCATACTAACAAAGCAATTATGTCTTCTCAAAATAACATGGCTAAAGAAAGTTATCCCTACAAAATCATATAGTCTGGCTATGCTCTATCTTCACCACACAAAATATTTAAATCATGCACAACCCCGATGGCAAGCCAAGCAATTGTTTCATACTATTGACATTCTCAAAACTTTTTCAATCTTCACGCAATACATGAGCGTGAGCCATGGATATAGCACTATAGGTGGAATAGAGTGGTGGTTGTGGAGAAGACAAAAAGGGGAAGATAGTCTCACATCAACTAGGCGTATCAACGGGCTATGGAGATGCCCATCAATAGATATCAATGTGAGTGAGTAGGGATTGCCATGCAACGGATACACTAGAGCTATAAGTATATGAAAGATCAAAAAGAAACTAAGTGGGTGTGCATCCAACTTGCTTGCTCATGAAGACCTACGGCAATTTGAGGAAGCCCATCATTGGAATATACAAGCCAAGTTCTATAATGAAAAATTCTCACTAGTATATGAAAGTGATATCATGAGAGAATCTCTACTATGAAGATCATGGTGCTACTTTGAAGCACAAGTGTGGTAAAAGGATAGTAACATTGTCCGTTCTCTCTTTTTCTCTCATTTTTTATTTTTTGGGGCCTTTTCTCTTTTTTATGGCTTCTTTTATCTCTTTTTTTATTTTTCGTCCGGAATCTCATCCCGACTTGTGGGGGAGTCATAGTCTCCATCACCCTTTCCTCACTGGGACAATGCTCTAATAATGATGATCATCGCACTTTTATTTTTCTTACAACTCAACAATTACAACTCGATACTTAGAATAAGATATGACTCTATATGAATGCCTCCGACGGTGTACTGGGATATGCAATGATTCATGAGTGACAAGTATGAAAGAATTATGAACGGTGGCTTTGCCACAAATACTATGTCAACTACATGATCATGCTAAGCAATATGACAATGATGGAGTGTGTCATGAACGGAACGGTGGAAAGTTGCATCGCAATATATCCCGGAATGGCTATGGAAATGCCATAATAGGTAGGTATGGTGGCTGTTTTGAGGAAGGTATATGGTGGGTGTATGATACCGGCGAAAGGTGCGCGGTATTAGAGAGGCTAGCAAGGGTAGTAGGGTGAGAGTGTGTATAATCCATGGACTCAACATTAGTCATAAAGAACTCATATACTTATTGCAAAAATCTACAAGTTATCAAAGCAAATTATTACGTGCATGCTCCTAGGGGGATAGATTGGTAGGAAATGACCATCGCTCGTCCCCGACCGCCACTCATAAGGAAGACAATCAATAAATAAATCATGCTCCGACTTCATCACATAACGGTTCACCATACGTGCATGCTACGGGAATCACAAACTTCAACACAAGTATTTCTCAAATTCACAACTACTCATCTAGCATGACTTTAATATCACCATCTCCATATCTCAAAACAATTATGAAGTATCAAACTTATCATAGTATTCAACACACTCATAAGAAAGTTTTATTATTAATCTTGCATACCAAGCATATTAGGATTTTAAGCAAATTACCATGCTATTTAAGACTCTCAAAATAATCTAAGTGAAGCATGAGAGATCAATAGTTTCTATAAAACAAATCCACCACCGTGCTCTAAAAGATATAAGTGAAGCACTAGAGCAAAATTATATAACTCAAAAGATATAAGCGAAGCACATAGAGTATTCTAACAAATTGCAAATCATGTATGGCTCTCTAAAAAGATGTGTACAGCAAGGATGATTGTGGTAAACTAATAAGCAAAGACACAAATCATACAAGACGCTGCAAGTAAAACATGTATCATGTGGTAAATAAAAATATAGCTCCAAGTAAAGTTACCGATAGAAGTAGACGAAAGAGGGGATGCCTTCCGGGGCATCCCCAAGCTTTGCCTTTTAGGTGTCCTTAGATTATATTGGGGGTTCCATGGGCATCCCCAAGCTTAGGCTCTTGCCACTCCTTGTTCCATAATCCATCAAATCTTTACCCAAAACTTGAAAACTTGACAACAAAAAACTTAAAGTAGAAAATCCCGTGAGCTCCGTTAGCTAAAGAAAACAAAATACCACTTCAAGGTACTGTAATGAACTCATTATTTATTTATATGGGTGTTATACCTACTGTATTCCAACTTCTCTATGGTTCATAAACTATTTTACTAGCCATAGATTCATCAAAATAAGCAAACAACACACGCAAAACAGAATCTGTCAAAAACAGAACAGTCTGTAGTAATATGTAGCTAGCGCAAGATCTGGAACCCCAAAAATTCTAAAATAAATTGCTGGACGTGAGGAATTTATCTATTAATCATCTGCAAAAACAATTAACTAAATAGTACGTTCCAAATAAAAATGACAGCAGTTCTCGTGAGCGCTAAAGTTTCTGTTTTTTACAGCAAGTTCAACAAGACTTTCCCCAAGTCTTCCCAACGGTTCTACTTGGAACAAACACTAATTAAACACAAAAAACACAACCAAAACAGAGGCTAAATAATTTATTTATTACTAAGCAGGAGCAAAAAGCAAGGAATAAAAATAAAATTGGGTTGCCTCCCAACAAGCACTATCGTTTAACGCCCCTAGCTAGGCATAACAAGGAATAATAGATCTAGGTATTGCCATCTTTGGTAGGCAATCCATAAGTGTCTCTCATAATAGATTCATTAGGTAATTTAATTTTCTTTCTAGGAAAGTGTTACATACCTTTCCTTAGCGGAAATTGGAATCTAATATTTCCTTCCTTCATATCAATAATTGCACCAATCGTTCTAAGGAAAGGTCTACCAAGAATAATAGGACATGAAGGATTGCAATCTATGTAAAGAATAATAAAATCTACGGGCACATAATTCCTATTTGCAACAATAAGAACATCATTAATTCTTCTCATAGGTTTCTTAATAGTGGAATCCGCAAGGTGCAAATTTAGAGAGCAATCATCAAAATCACGGAAACCTAACAAATCACACAAAGTCTTTGGAATCGTGGAAACACTAGCACCCAAATCACATAAAGCATAGCATTCATGATCTTTAATTTTAATTTTAATAGTTGGTTCCCACTCATCATAAAGTTTTCTAGGGATAGAAACTTCCAATTCAAGTTTTTCTTCATAAGATTGCATCAAGGCATCAACGATATGTTTAGTAAATGCTTTATTTTGACTATAAGCATGAGGAGAATTTAGCACGGATTGGAACAATGAAATAAAATCAATCAAGGAGCAATTTTCATAGTTAAATTCCTTGAAATCCATAATAGTGGGTTTAGCAACATCTAGGGTTTTAATTTCTTCAATCCCACTTTTATCAAATTTAGCATCAAGATCAAGAGATTCAGAATTCTTGGAACGCCTTCTAGGTAAAGGTGGATCATATTCAGTCCCATCATTATCAAGATTCATATTGCAAAACAAAGATTTAATAGGGGACACATCAAGAACTTTTAGATCTTCATCATTATTTTCATAGCAACTAGAAGAACACGCTTTTATAAAGGCATCTTTCTTAGCACGCATCCTAGCGGTTCTTTCTTTGCACTCGTCAATGGAAATTCTCATGGCTTTGAGAGACTCATTGATATCATGCTTAGGTGGAATAGATCTAAGTTTCAAAGAATCAACATCAAGAGCAATTCTGTCAACGTTCCTAGCCAAATCATCAATCTTAAGCACTTTTTCTTCAACCATAGCATTAAAATTCTTTTGCGAAGTAATAAATTCTTTAATATTAGAATCAAAATCAGAGGGCATCTTATTATAATTTCCATAAGAATTGTTGTAGGAATTACCATAATTATTAGAGGGATTACTAGGATAAGGCCTAGGATTGAAATTTCCTCTATACGCATTATTACCAAAATTGTTCCTACCAAAAAAATTCACATCCATAGATTCATTATTATTCTCAATCAATGTAGACAAGGGCATATCATTAGGATCAGAAGAACCACTCTTATTAGCAAATAATTTCATAAGTTCATCCATCTTTCCACTCAAAACATTAATTTCTTCTATCGCATGCACCTTTTTATTAGTAGATCTTTCAGTATGCCATTGAGAATAATTAACCATAATATTATCTAGGAGTTTAGTAGCTTCTCCTAAGGTGATTTCCATAAAAGTGCCTCCCGCGGCCGAATCCAAAAGATTTCTATAAGCAAAATTCAATCCGGCATAAAAAATTTGTATAATCATCCACAAATTTAAACCATGAGTAGGGCAATTAAGTATCATTAATTTCATTCTCTCCCAAGCTTGTGAAACATGTTCATGATCAAGTTGCTTAAAGTTCATAATATCTTTTCTAAGAGAGATGATTTTAGCGGGAGGAAAATACTTAGAGATAAAAGCATCTTTGCACTTGTTCCCTGAATCAATACTATTTTTAGGCAAAGACGAAAACCAAGCTTTAGCACGATCTCTAAGCGAAAAAGGAAATAGCTTCAATTTAACAATATCATTATCCACATCTTTCTTCTTTTGCATGTCACACAAATCAGCGAAGCTATTTAGATGGGTAGCGGCATCTTCACTAGGAAGGCCGAAGAACGGATCTTTCATGACAAGATTCAGCAAAGCAGTATTAATTTCACAAGATTCAGCATCGGTGAGAGGAGCAATCAGAGTGCTAATAAAATCATTGTTGTTGGTATTGGTGAAGTCACACAATTTAGTATTATCTTGAGCCATCGAGACAAACAAGCAAACTAACACACAAGCAAACAAAAAGCAAGCGGACAAAAAGGGGCAAATAGAGAAAGAGAGGGAGGATAGAGAGAGGGCGAATAAAATGGCAAGGGTGAATTGGGGGGAGAGGAAAATGAGAGGCAAATGGCAAATAATGTAATGCGGGAGATAAGGGTATGTGATGGGTACTTGGTATGTTGACTTTTGCATAGACTTCCCCGGCAACGGCGCCAGAAATCCTTCTTGCTACCTCTTTTAGCACTGCGTTGGTTTTCCCCGAAGAGGAAGGGATGATGCAGCAAAGTAGCGTAAGTATTTCCCTTAGTTTTTGAGAACCAAGGTTTCAATCCAGTAGGAGGCTACGCGTGAGTCCCTCGTACCTGCACAAAACAAATAAATCCTCGCAACCAACGCAAATAGGGTTGTCAATCCCTATAGGGCCACTTACGAGAGTGAGATCTGATAGATACGATAAAGATAATATTTTTGGTATTTTTATGATAAAGACGCAAAGTAAAATAAAGGAAAGGTAAATAGCAAAGTAAATAACTAAGTAGTAGGAGATTAATATGATAAAGATAGACCCGGGGGCCATAGGTTTCACTAGTGGCTTCTCTCGAGAGCATAAGTATTCTACGGTGGGTGAACAAATTGCTGTTGAGCAATTGATAGAATTGAGCATAGTTATGAGAATATCTAGGTATGATCATGTATATAGGCATCACGTCCGAGACAAGTAGACCGACTCCTGCCTGCATCTACTACTATTACTCCATTCATCGACCGCTATCCAGCATGCATCTAGAGTATTAAGTTAAAAACAGAGTAACACCTTAAGCAAGATGACATGATGTAGAGGTATAGACTCATGCAATATGAAGAATACCCCATCTTGTTATCCTCGATGGCAACAATACAATATGTGCCTTGCTGCCCTTACTGTCACTGGGAAAGGACACCGCAAGATTGAACCCAAAGCTAAGCACTTCTCCCATTGCAAGAAAGATCAATCTAGTAGGCCAAACCAAACTGATAATTCGCAGAGACTTGCAAAGATAACCAATCATACATAAAAGAATTCAGAGAAGATTCAGATATTACTCATAGAGAGACTTGATCATAAACCCACAATTCATCGGTCTCAACAAACACACCGCAAAAAGAAGATTACATCGAATAGATCTCCACAAGATAGGGGGAGAACATTGTATTGAGATCCAAAAAGAGAGAAGAAGCCATCTAGCTACTAAATATGGACCCGTAGGTCTAAAGTAAACTACTCACACTTCATCAGAGAGGCTATGGTGTTGATGTAGAAGCCCTCCATGATCGATGCCCCCTTCGGCGGAGCTCCGGAACAGGCCCCAAGATGGGATCTCGTGGATACAGAAAGTTACAGCGGTGGAATTAGGGTTTTGGCTCCGTATCTGATCGTTTGAGGGTACGTGGGTATATATAGGAGGAAGAAGTACGTCGGTGGAGCAACAGGGGGCCCACGAGGGTGGAGGGCGCGCTTGGGGGGCAGGCGCGCCCCCTACCTCGTGGCCTCCTGTTAGTTGGCTTGACGTAGGGTCCAAGTCTCCTGAGTTGTATTCGGTGAGAAAATCACGTTCCCGAAGGTTTCATTCCGTTTGGACTCCGTTTGATATTCCTTTTCTTTGAAACCCTAAAACAGGCAAAAACAGCAATTCTGGGCTGGGCCTCCAGTTAATAGGTTGGTCCCAAAAATAATATAAAAGTGGATAATAAAGCCCAATAATGTCCAAAACAGTAAATAATATAGCATGGAGCAATCAAAAATTATAGATACGTTGGAGACGTATCATTCTCCGCTAGATAGGAACTTTGGAGTGATTCTCCATTGCACGCTGAGGGACGGTTACATGATCCAATTATATTAGCATTGTTGAGAGAATGCACTAGTGAAAGTACGGACCCTAGGCCTCATTTTCGAGCATTGCAATACCATTTTTGTGCCCGTTTACTATTTGCTGCCTTGCTGTTTTTATTTATTCAGATTATAAAAATATATTTCTACCATCCATATTACCCTTTTATCACCATCTCTTCGCTGAACTAGTGCACATATACAATTTGCCATTGTATTAGGTGTGTTGGGAACACAAGAGATTTCTTGTATTTGGTTGCAGGGTTGTTTGAGAGAGACCATCTTCATCCTACACCTCTCACGGATTGATAAACCTTAGGTCATCCACTTGAGGGAAAATTGCTATTGTCCTACAAAACTCTGCGCTTGGAGGCCCAACATGTGTCTACAAGAATAAAGTTGCATAGTAGACGTCATAGACACCTATTACGAGTTATGATCCACATACCCCAAGGTGACAATAATTGGGATTCTTTCCGATGATTACCGTAGTTTGAGGAGTTCATGTATTCACTAAGTGCTAATGCTTTGTTCCGGTTCTCTATTAAAAGGAGGCCTAATATCCCTTAGTTTCCATTAGGACCCCGCTGCCACGGGAGGGTAGGACAAAAGATGTCATGCAAGTTCTTTTCCATAAGCACGTATGACTATATACGGAATGCATGCCTACATTATATTGATGAATTGGAGCTAGTTCTGTGTCACCCTAGGTTACACTGTTGCATGATGAATGCCATCCAACATAATTATCCATCACTGATCCATTGCCCACGAGTTTGTTTCATATTGATCTTTGCTAAGTTACTTTTCCGTTGCCACTGTTACGATTGTTACAAAACAGCTAGTGTTACTTTTGCCACCGTTTCCGTTACTTCCATACTACTTTGCTACTAAATACTTTCCTGCAGATATTAAGTCTTTCAGGTGTGGTCGAATTGACAACTCAGCTGTTAATACTTGAGAATATTCTTTGGCTCCCCTTGTGTCGAATCAATAAATTTGGGTTGAATACTCTACCCTTGAAAACTGTTGCGATCCCCTATACTTGTGGGTTATCAGCTTCCACTGGTGTGTGGGTGGGAGCTCCCTTGGGGGGAGACTCCGGGTCATGTACATCCCCATCCGTACGCGTGGCTAGCATGATAGAAATGGAGGAGGTATATATGGGCACTCGTGAGCCAGCGCGGGACTCACAAGGCCCTACCTCAAGGCGGGTTGTGTCTGGATTTTTAGCGGGGGGCGCTGTCGGTGTCAAAACCGGCGGATCTCGGGTAGGGGGTCCCGAACTATGAGTCTAAGGCGGATGGTAATAGGAGGCAGGGGACACGATGTTTTACCCAGGTTCGGGCCCTCTTGATGGAGGTAAAACCCTACGTCCTGCTTGATTTATTCTTGATGATATGAGTATTACAAGAGTTGATCTACCACGAGATCGGAGAGGCTAAACCCTAGAAGCTAGTGTATGGTATGATTGTATGTTGTCCTACGGACTAAAACCCTCCGGTTTATATAGACACCGGAAGGGGTTAGGGTTACACAAGGTCGGTAACAAAGGAGGAGATATCCATATCCGTACTGCCTAGCTTGGCTTCCACGCCAAGTAGAGTCCCATCCGGACACGAGACGAAGTATTCAATCTTGTATCTTCATAGTCCAACAGTCCGGCTGTCCGGAGACCCCCTAATCCAGGACTCCCTCAGTAGCCCCTGAACCAGGCTTCAATGACGATGAGTCCAGTGCGCAGTGTTGTCTTCGGCATTGCAAGGCGGGTTCCTCCTCCGAACACATCACAGAAGAATTTGAATACAAGGATAGTGTCCGACCCTGCAAAATAAGTTCCACATACCACCGTAGAGAGAATAATATTTCCACAAATCTTAATCTGCTGACACGTTTTGGCAACATGACATCATGCCATGGCTCGGTGATTATTCGAACTGTTTTTCTTTAACCAGCTCCACACATAACGCGAGGCGCTTTCTTGACACGTCTTGTCAAAGCAGAGATCATGTTCCCCTAATTACGGGATTCTCATCAATACGGTCGTGGGTAACCCAACCGTGTCTAGGACTCCTAGATTATAGGCAAGTCCCAAACGGCTACGGAGTGGACGCTTGATATTCACCCTCTTTATAAAGGGACAAGGCTTTTACTTTTTTCCCTCCTGTGCTCAATCGAATCCTTCCCCTGCCTCGAGTTCTAACACCCAAAGCCCAGGTCAGGTTCTTCGGACCTTCAATCATGTCCGGATCTAGCCTTCAAGGTCGGTGGATGCCCTCCTCCGTTACGGAAGAGGATATCAAGAAGTTGAGGGAGGCCAGATACCTGACCGCCGAGGTTTCGCATCGGCTGCCTGCCCGAGGGCAGGTCGTCCCTACTCTTGAACCCAACGAAGACGTCATGTTCATCTCCCACTTCCTCCGAGGACTAGGCCTCCCTCTGGATCCCTTCGTTAGGGGTTTGATGTTCTATTATGGGCTAGATTTCCACGATCTAGCCCCGGACTCCTTTCTCCACATCTCGGCATTTATTGTCGCATGTGAGGCCTTCCTCCGCATTACCCCTCACTTCGGCCTGTGGCTCAAGACCTTTGACGTGAAGCCGAAGATGGTCGAGGGGCAGTATGCAGCGTGCGGAGGTGCATTAATAAGCAAGATAGCAGGAGCTCCGTGGCCAAAAGGTTCCTTTCCAGAGGTGTCCGGATTATGGCAACGGGAGTGGTTCTACATCACCGCTCCCAGGAGCGCCAAGTGGGTAGCTTCCCCCGCCTTTCGCTGGGGCCCTCCACCACAACTGATGTCATGGATCAGTAGGGGGCTAAGCTGGGGTCCAGCCAAGGATGTGCCTATATTGCAGAGCCGCATCCCAGATCTCTTCGAGGGAGATTTTAGTTTGATTATGATAATACAAGTCATGCTGGTTCGACGAGTCCAGCCATGCAAACGCCGACCCCTCCGCATGTGGGAGTTCAACCCAGAAGGACCACGCTCTATTCAGAATTTCCTCGGCCTGACGCTTGAGGAGATGTATAAATCATTCTTCGGACCCCAAATAGAGTGTCCGGATACTACCGAGGACGTGGGCCTGAGTAGAAACCGTACCGCCGAACAAGTAAGTAATCCTCTAGCCGAACACACTGTCTTTCATTTATCATGACATCATTCTGAGAAATTGCTCTTTGACCAGGACTGGCTAACAAAGGCAAAGATGATTCGGTGTTCGGCCCCCCATCCTGAGGGTTTGGAAAATCCGGTACTGGAAAAGATGCTCGAGCTAGCACCTTGCCCAGAGCCCTCAAAGGAAGATAAAGGGGGGAATAGTGAGGGCAAAAGCGGGCCCCCATCGCTACGAATTCCAACCGAGGGAATGAGCGCCTCCGTGAAGGAGGATAACCAAGGGGAGGAATCCAACCTTCTCTCGCTTCGGGGAAGGAAGAGGACTGGTTCTGAAGATCCGGAAACGAAGGCTTCCAAACGGGAGAAGAAATCTCCACCAGAGGGTCCTGCCTTGGAGGGTGCTCTTGCCGCACAAAGTCCGCACGGGGATCAGCCCTCCAACGAGTTGTAAGTAATCAAAAAGTACTTTAATAGTGAAGATATACTACCTTACCTCTAAGGAAAATAACCGAAGCATTTATCTTGCAGTTCGGATCTTAGCCCTTCTCAGTAGAGCTCGTCTTCGGGGGACCTTCTTCCAGAGATGATGGAGAGCGAAATGCCTCCCCCGGACTCCCCCTCTCAACAAGCGGTCGACCTTGAAGTGTCATCACTGAGGGCCTCTCCGGATCCGGTGAGGCCATAAGATAATCCTATAGTCACCCGAAGTCCCTAGCGTCCGGCTCTTGAAGAGAGCAAACAAAAGAGTCCGGCACCGTCTGGTATGCAGTCGGATGTACTGAGGGAGCTGTTGGAGCGAGCGGCCATCTCAGAAGAACACCGTATGTTGATGGGTACGGTGATGAAAAGAATTTCGTCCGCCGAAAGCGGATTGCATGAAGCCTTTATGAGTCTACTGGCGGGCTTTGAGGTACGTGAGATGATATACTGTTTGATAGTATCGCATATTTTTAGGTGTGCCATGTGTAGATAGTAGCCCCTGAGACTCTGGTTGTTGTCGAGAACGGCGGCGAACAGAGGATCGAAGTCCCAGGTAATAACCAATCCGCCTTTATGTGCAGGTGGCTAGAGCTCCAGTGGCTGGCCGGATTCATGAGATTGCCGAACTAAAGCGGCAACTAGATGCGGCGGATGCCGACATCGAGCTTGTTAATAAGCGGCTTGATGAGGCACAGGGTAAGTGATATTTTCTGGTGAATGTCACATAGTAAGAGCAGCGTAACGCCAGTATCTTTAATATGTTGTGACTGCAGATGGAGCTGCCACCGTGGAGACCCTTCGGGTGGAACTTGCCCGAGCCAAGGAACAAGCAAGAATTAGTAATGCGGCTGCTTTAAAGGCGGCCGAAGACTTAGTAGCCGAGAAGGCCGCGCATTGTGAGAGAAAAGAGAAGATGGCCAAGATGGCTGTAAAGTTAAAAGACACTGCCAGCCGTTGACAGTTCCTTGAAGAAGAAAACTGAGTGAAGGCAACGGACCTTGAAAAGGCCGCGATGGCGACCAAAGACACCCGCTCTGCTATGAGGGCTAAGAAGGAGGAGCTGCGTGAAGCCAGGGATATTGCGGCTGGGAAGCCCTTTATGCTGCGGAGGAAGTTCGGGGATCCGCGGTATGCCCCTCTGGATCGGCTGTGGAGTTCGGCAGACGCATATATGGACTTGGTGGCGAGTGCTGTCGATGCGGCCGAATACTTCCGAGATCAAACAGATCGTGAAGTGGACAAGCTGTTCTGGTCGCAAATTAACGTTCCAGAGCGTCCGCTTCCCTTGACTGATTAGTTAGCCGAATGGGCCGAACTCAATAGATTGTCTGGACTCGCCATGAGGTCCATCGTAGATCATCTGTGGCCGGAAAAGCCGAAGCCGAACAACTATTTCAGCTTAGTGCAACAGTTCCTTGGTGTGGTGTCACGCATCAATGCAATGAAGAGGTTGGCGTGCATAGAAGGCTCGCGGATGGCCCTTGCCCGTGTCAAAGCATACTAGGCGGAGATGGATGCTACCACTGTTGCGGCACAGGGTTCGGCCATAGGCCGAGTGGCTGCCGAGCACTATTTCGAAGAAGTTCTCGAGGGTGCTCGTTTGATAGAGGCCCAGTGCTCAAAGAATATTATGTTTAAGTGACATGTATTCCCATTGTAAACACAATGTTATATGAAATTTATTAAGGCTGTATTTATACTTTCGCCTGAAAGTAATATGATGCCTCTTGTGCGGCCGTTTATGTATATATGTATATAACCTGAAAGATTGTAGTCGTCGACTTCAACCCCCACGCATATAATGCGGAGGTGTTCGCAAAAGACGCGTGTTCACACTTAACCCAACGTCTTGGTCCTATTAAGGAGGTGATAGCGCAGCGAATGAGGCGACCAGACTATAATGCTTTAACACTTTCACTTAGCCATAGGAGTTTGACGGTGGGGCTACTATATAGCCCCTGGTGGCTCCGCACTCTCCCAAATTCGGGGTGCGTACATGCCTGGCCAGGAAATGGCCCTTCGTTAAGGCGGAGGAATTCTAACATTCCGATAGGTCATCGAGTGGTTGACCAGTCTCACGCTATATCATGACAGTCAGTTTTCGGCTTTCTCTACTGAGGTGCTCGTCCGGATGAACCGCAGCACAATCGCAGTAGTTCTCCTGGTGCCGCCTTAGCCGATAGAACAGAACGTAAGGTAGCAAAACACAGGAGCCGGGCAAACCCAACATTTGACCAAAGACATGATTCGGAGCTGATGCATATAAGGCCAAACTCGCGATGCCGAACACTCCCTAAGGTATTCGGTCTTTATGGTATAAATCGGGCCTAAACAGTGCCCTTTGTAAGAAGCCCCTGGTGTCCAGGTACGTGCATTATTCTGACGTGGCCACATGGCAAGACGTCAGCATCCTTCTCAATTGTACTGAGAATCCGAGGGATGTGTATCAATAAGAGATAGTAAAAAAGGTTTACGCAGGGTCTTAATCTAAAAAGAATCCTTGGAACGGTTCCCTGCTGCACGTCTGCGCCTGTGTCTCCGTTGTGCCGTATCCTGGACGGGTGTAGCACGATGGTCATCTGTAAAAGAGAGAAAATTAGGTGAAAAGTTGTCGTGCAAAAAGGTAGGTTTAAAGAAACCATGTACAATTCAAGATGAGTAACAATTGCCACTTGTCTGCGCGCATTCAGCCCCTTGTATTTGTAATAGGGGTGTGGCCATCAAACCTATATGAATTACATATAGCTGCGCCAGACTCGTCTAACCGTGTCCTTGGTCTTGACGACCTATCAAATGCTTTAGTTGGTGAGGCCATTTTTAGTGTGCGGCTGCCAAGGCAGTCGCACTCTCTTCGGCGCACAAGGATCGCTCAACATTTCCATTCACTGTAATGATGCCACGTGGACCGGGCATCTTAAGCGTGAGGGAAGCGTAATGCGGTATTGCATTAAAGCGAGCGAAAGCTTCGCGTCCAAGTAGTGCTTGATAGCCACTTTGGAACGGAGCAATGTGGAATGTTAAATTTTTGCTACGGAAGTTATCGAGGAAGCCGAATATAACCTCTAGTAGCAGGGAGCCCGTGCAATGAGCCCCTGGGCATGGCGTTACTCCTTTAAAGGTAGTATTGCTGTGGCAAATTTTCGTTGGGTCTATCCCCATTTTGCGGATTGTGTCCTGATATATCAGGTTTAGACTACTGCCACCGTCCATCAGGACTCGTGTGAAATGGTATCCGTCAATTATTGGGTCTAATACCAAGGCAGCCCATCCTGCACGCCGGATACTTGCTGAGTTGTACAAAAGAACATATTCTCCAACTTTAAACTCACGCTTTTGGATTCTTTTGTCATGCCATCTTTTAACATTTTCTTTGAATAACTTTGCATTTTCATAAGCTTGGGTTCTCCATTCATCTAACGAGCTTATATCAAATAGCCTCTTTTCACCAGCAAGTTTGAAATCATAATTGAGTTCTTTAACTGCCCAATAAGCTTTATGTTCTAACTCAAGAGGTAAATGACAAGCTTTTCCATAAACCATTTTATAAGGAGACATACCCATAGGATTTTTATAAGCTGTTCTATAAGCCCAAAGTGCATCATCTAATTTCTTAGACCAATTCTTCCTGGACCTATTGACAGTCTTTTGCAAAATCAACTTTATTTCTCTATTGCTAAGTTCAACTTGACCACTAGAATGGGGATGATAGGGTGATGCAATTCAATGGTTAACATCATACTTGGCAAGCATTTTACGGAAAGGACCATGAATAAAGTGTAAACCACCATCAGTCATTAAATATCTAGGGACTCCAAACCTTAGGAAAATAACTTCCTTAAGCATTTTAATAGAGGTGTTGTGATCAGTACTACTAGTTGGAATAGCTTCTACCCATTTAGTAACATAATCAACAGCAACCAAAATATGTGTATACCCATTAGAGGAAGGAAAAAGTCCCATGTAATCAAATCCCCAAACATAAAAAGGTTCAACAACAAGTGAATAATTCATAGGCATTTCTTGACACTTACCGGTATTACCTATTCTTTGACATTCATCACAAGAAGAGACAAACTTACGGGCATCCTTGAAGAGAGTAGGCCAATAAAATCCAGATTGCACTACCTTGTGAGCAGTTCTATCTCCAGCGTGATGCCCTCCATAAGCATCGGAGTGACATTTCTGTAGGATTTGTCCCTGTTCATGCTCAGGTACACGACGTCTAATAATACCATCTACTCCTTCTTTATAAAGATGTGGGTCAATCCAAAAGTAATGTCTTAAATCATAGAAGATTTTTTTTCTTTTGTTGGTATGTAAAGCTAGGTGGTAAATATTTAGCAACAATGTAATTAGCATAGTCAGGATACCAAGGAGTACTATTAGCAACATTTATTCAGCTAACTGCTCATCAGGAAAACTATCATCAATAGGAAGTGGGTCATCAAGCACATTTTCAAGCCTAGAAAAATTATCAGCTACGAGGTTCTCAGCTCCTTTTCTATCAATGATATGTAAATCAAATTCTTGTAACAAGAGAACCCAACGAATAAGTCTAGGTTTAGCATCTTTCTTTTCCATAAGATATTTAATAGCAGCATGGTCTGTGTGAACAGTTACTTTGGAATCAACAATATAAGGTCTAAATTTATCACAAGCAAACACCACTGCTAAGAATTCTTTTTTAGTAGTACCATAATTTCTTTGAGCATTGTCTAGAGTTTTACTAGCATAATGAATAACATTAAGTTTCTTATCAACTCTTTGTCCTAGAACAACACCAACAGCATAATCACTAGCATCGCACATAATTTCAAAAGGCAAGTTCCAATCAGGTGGTTGAACAATAGGTGCAGATATTAAGTCTTTCTTGAGTGTTTCAAAGGCTTCTAAACAATCATCATCAAAAACAAAAGGAACATCCTTTTGCAAA
Source organism: Triticum dicoccoides (assembly GCF_002162155.2). NCBI lineage: Eukaryota > Viridiplantae > Streptophyta > Magnoliopsida > Poales > Poaceae > Triticum > Triticum dicoccoides. The sequence continues at coordinate 208,456,433 of NC_041386.1, read as the reverse complement.
AGACTAGTGAGAGGCCTAGAATTTTAGTGAAGTCTTTAATGAACCTCCTATAGAAACTAGCATGACCTAGGAAACTACGAATACCTTTGATGTCTTTAGGACATGGCTTTTCTCAATTGCATCAACCTTAGCTTGGTCCACTTCAATACCTCTTTCAGAAATTTTATAACCCAAGACAATGCCTTCATTAACCATAAAGTGGCACTTCTCCCAATTCAAGACAAGATATGTTTGTTCACATCTCTGCAAAACTCGCTCAAGATTTCCTAAACAATCATCAAAAGACTTCCCATAAATAGAAAAGTCATCCATAAAAACCTCAACAATCTTTTCATAAAAGTCAGAGAATATAACAGTCATACATCTTTGAAAGGTAGCAGGTGCATTACATAAACCAAAAGGCATACGTCTATAAGCATAGGTTCCAAATAGACAAGTAAAAGTGGTCTTTTCTTGATCAGGCTGAGAAACAGGTATTTGTGAAAAGCCAGAATATGCATCTAGAAAGAAAAAGTGTGTGTGCTTAGATAATCTTTCAAGCATTTGATCAATAAATGGCAAAGGGTAATGATCTTTCTAGTAGCTTTATTTAATTTTTTGAAATAAATTACCATTCTATAGCCTGTAACAATTCTTTGTGGAATGAGTTCGCTCTTATCATTAGGAACAACAGTAATACCTCATTTCTTAGGAACACAATGAACATGACTTACCCATCTAGTATCAGCTATAGGATAAATTATACCTGCTTCCAGAATTTTTTATATTTTCGTTCTTACCACCTCTTTCATCTTCGGATTTAACCGACGTTGGTGATCAACAACTGGTTTAGCATCAGGTTCCATATTAATTTTGTGCTGACATAGAGTGGGACTAATTCCCTTTAAATCATCAAGAGTATATCCAATAGCAGCTCGGTGCTTCCTTAGAACTTTCAGTAATCTTTCTTCTTCATGTTCTGAAAGGTTAGCACTAATAATAGCATGATATATCTTCTTTTCATCAAGATAAGCATATTTCAAAGTGTCTGGCAATTGTTTTAATTCAAACACAGGATCACCTTTAGGTGGAGGAGGACCTCCCAGAGTTTTAATAGGCAAATTGTGTTTAAGCAGAGGACGTTGTTCAAAGAAAACTTTATCTATTTCATTTCTTTCATGCATATGTAAATCATTTTCATGGTCTAGCAAATATTGTTCTAAAGGATCAGTAGATGGCATAGCAATAGAAGCAAGACCAATTAATGCATCCTTACTAGGCAATTATTTTTCATGATGATTTCTACTAAACTTGGAAAAATTGAACTCATGAGACTCATCACCAAAGCTAACACCCATAGTTTGTTTCTTACAATCTATCTTAGCTTTAACTGTGTTCAAGAAAGGTCTACCAAAGTTAACGGGACAGAAGTCATCTTGTGGGGTACCAAGAACAAGAAAATCAGTAGGGTATTTTATTTTCCCACACAAGACTTCAACATCTCTAATAATCCAACAAGGTGATATGTTGTCTCTATTAGCAAGTTTAATAGTAACATCTATGTCTTCTAACTCAGCAAGTGTTATGTCCTTTATAATTTCTTGATATAGAGTGTAAGGAATAGCACTCACACTAGCACCCATATCACATAAACCATGATAACAGTGATCTCCTATTTTAACTAAAATAACAGGCATGCCAACAACGGGCCTATTTTTATCTTTTCCATCAGGTTTAGCAATTCTAGCAACTTCTTCACAGAAGTAAATAACATGCCCATCCATATCTTCTTCCAAGAGATCTTTAACCATAGCAATGTTAGGTTCTACTTTAATTTGTTCATCAGGTTTAGGTGTTCTAACATAGCTTTTGTTAACCACAGTTGAAACTTTAGCATGCTCCTTTATCCTAACAGTAAAAGGGGGTTTCTCAATATAAGCAGAATGAACAACTAGATCAACATTATAAAGTATAGTTTCTTCTTTAATTGGTACTGATTCTTCAATTTCTTCTTTAGTAGGTGGGTGATATCTAAACCACTTCTCTTTAGGGAGTTCAACATGAGTAGAAAATGATTCACAAAAGGAGGCTACTATCTCAAAGTCTAGTCCATATTTAGTGCTAAACTTTTGAAAAGCATCAGTATCCATAAAAGATTTAACACAATCATACTTAAGTTTAATACCTGACTCTTTACCTTCATCGAGTTCCCAATCTTCGGAGTTGCGTTTAATTCTTTCCAAAATATCCCACCGGAACTCAATAGTCTTGTTCATAAATGAACCAACACAGGAAGTATCAAGCATGGGTTGATCATAATGAGAAAGCCGAGCATAAAAGCTCTGGATAATAATTTCTCTTGAGAGCTCATGGTTGGGGCATGAATATAACATTGACTTAAGCCTCCCCCAAGCTAGAGAGGTAATCCCTCACGAGGCCAAAAATTGTATATATAATTCCGATCACGATGAACTAGATGCATAGGATAATTTTTTTGGTGGAACTCCAATTTCAAACGATTCCAATTCCATGATCCAATATCATCGCATAGCCTATACCATGCCAATGCTTTTCCCTTCAAAGATAAGGGAAAAACTTTCTCATCACCTCATCTCCAGGTAAACCTGCAAGCTTAAACAATCCACAAATTTGTTCCACGTATATCAAGTGCATATCAGGATGTTCAGATCCATCTCCTGCATAAGGATTAGCTAGCAGTTTGTGACGCCCGGGTAATCAAGCAACAGTAACTCTCGGGTAATTATGCCACGTCACCTCGATTATTGTCGATAATCTCGCGTTAGTTCAGAACTGATTCAAATTCAAATTCAAAATCAAATCAAACGGTAAAAGTTTCCAAACTTTAAAACTAAAATGTTTGAGTTATGCCAAATAAAGCAAAGGTAATTTTGGTGAAGAGACCACACTTTAAAAAATTGTTTAAATACTATAAAATGTATAAAACGCAGCGAGAACAATTATTTAAATGCTTTTAAATAATAAACAATTACAAACTAATTTATTTTAGGTGCCAAGTTGATTGTGGTGGTGGCATATTGGTTAACACTAATTTAGGTGCAACTAATGTATTTTATAAAACTAGTGTATTTAAAATGTAAAATTAAAACAGAAAAGAAAAAGAAATAAAAACAAAATCCAAAAATAAATGAAATGGGGGGAGATAAATACACCCCCCCCCCCACTGGACCCTTGGCCCAACTGGGCCATGGCCCAGCCAGGCCGGCCCACGCCTCTGGCCTACTTAGGCCTCCCCACCACCGAACCCTAACCCGTAACCCCACCGACACCTCCCACTCTCCCTCGTTCCCTCCCTATGCCGTCACCCACTCACCCATAGGAGGGGCGCCCCCTGTTCGATCCCCTCCACCTGACACCCCGTCGCCGGCGCCCACTCTGACGCCGTCCTCCTCGCCTCCTCCCCCTCCCGATCTGGGAGCC